>NC_133523.1:23979821-24294285 GCF_049354715.1 Callithrix jacchus
AAAACCAAAACGGAGCAACCTAACAGAACGGCCTTCAATGTGTGCGTTCAACTTACAGAGTTAAACTGATGTGTGTTTGCAGGAGTTTCTAAACCCTTTCTGTGAAGAAGCGCAAAACGCATTTTCCCAGGCAAAAGCCAGCATTTCCCAAATAGCTGTAAATCTCCGTCTGAAACACAAAACGAACGTATCCTTCAGACTGCTCTGCTGGGTGTTCGCTGACCTAAGGGAGTTGAATCTGCCTCTAGATTCAGAGAGTGAGAAGCACGTTGCTTCTCGGAGCTGCGTTTTGATATGCCAGAGTGAATGGGAGTAAACGCGGTTTGGAGAAATATCTGCTTCTAAAACCAAAACGGAGCAACCTAACAGAACGGCCTTCAATGTGTGCGTTCAACTTACAGAGTTAAACTGATGTGTGTTTGCAGGAGTTTCTAAACCCTTTCTGTGAAGAAGCGCAAAACGCATTTTCCCAGGCAAAAGCCAGCATTTCCCAAATAGCTGTAAATCTCCGTCTGAAACACAAAACGAACGTATCCTTCAGACTGCTCTGCTGGGTGTTCGCTGACCTAAGGGAGTTGAATCTGCCTCTAGATTCAGAGAGTGAGAAGCACGTTGCTTCTCGGAACTGCGTTTTGATATGCCAGAGTGAATGGGAGTAAACGCGGTTTGGAGAAATATCTGCTTCTAAAACCAAAACGGAGCAACCTAACAGAACGGCCTTCAATGTGTGCGTTCAACTTACAGAGTTAAACTGATGTGTGTTTGCAGGAGTTTCTAAACCCTTTCTGTGAAGAAGCCCAAAACGCATTTTCCCAGGCAAAAGCCAGCATTTTCCAAATAGCTGTAAATCTCCGTCTGAAACATAAAACGAACCTATCCTTCAGACTGCTCTTCTGGGTGTTCGCTGACCTAAGGGAGTTTAATCTGCCTCTAGATTCAGAGAGTGAGAAGCACGTTGCTTCTCGGAGCTGCGTTTTGATATGCCAGAGTGAATGGGAGTAAACGCGGTTTGGAGAAATATCTGCTTCTAAAACCAAAACGGAGCAACCTAACAGAACGGCCTTCAATGTGTGCGTTCAACTTACAGAGTTAAACTGATGTGTGTTTGCAGGAGTTTCTAAACCCTTTCTGTGAAGAAGTGCAAAACGCATTATCCCAGGCAAAAGCCAGCATTTCCCAAATAGCTGTAAATCTCCGTCTGAAACACAAAACGAACGTATCCTTCAGACTGCTCTGCTGGGTGTTCGCTGACCTAAGGGAGTTGAATCTGCCTCTAGATTCAGAGAGTGAGAAGCACGTTGCTTCTCGGAGCTGCGTTTTGATATGCCAGAGTGAATGGGAGTAAACGCGGTTTGGAGAAATATCTGCTTCTAAAACCAAAACGGAGCAACCTAACAGAACGGCCTTCAATGTGTGCGTTCAACTTACAGAGTTAAACTGATGTGTGTTTGCAGGAGTTTCTAAACCCTTTCTGTGAAGAAGCGCAAAACGCATTTTCCCAGGCAAAAGCCAGCATTTCCCAAATAGCTGTAAATCTCCGTCTGAAACACAAAACGAACGTATCCTTCAGACTGCTCTGCTGGGTGTTCGCTGACCTAAGGGAGTTGAATCTGCCTCTAGATTCAGAGAGTGAGAAGCACGTTGCTTCTCGGAGCTGCGTTTTGATATGCCAGAGTGAATGGGAGTAAACGCGGTTTGGAGAAATATCTGCTTCTAAAACCAAAACGGAGCAACCTAACAGAACGGCCTTCAATGTGTGCGTTCAACTTACAGAGTTAAACTGATGTGTGTTTGCAGGAGTTTCTAAACCCTTTCTGTGAAGAAGCGCAAAACGCATTTTCCCAGGCAAAAGCCAGCATTTCCCAAATAGCTGTAAATCTCCGTCTGAAACACAAAACGAACGTATCCTTCAGACTGCTCTGCTGGGTGTTCGCTGACCTAAGGGAGTTGAATCTGCCTCTAGATTCAGAGAGTGAGAAGCACGTTGCTTCTCGGAGCTGCGTTTTGATATGCCAGAGTGAATGGGAGTAAACGCGGTTTGGAGAAATATCTGCTTCTAAAACCAAAACGGAGCAACCTAACAGAACGGCCTTCAATGTGTGCGTTCAACTTACAGAGTTAAACTGATGTGTGTTTGCAGGAGTTTCTAAACCCTTTCTGTGAAGAAGCGCAAAACGCATTTTCCCAGGCAAAAGCCAGCATTTCCCAAATAGCTGTAAATCTCCGTCTGAAACACAAAACGAACGTATCCTTCAGACTGCTCTGCTGGGTGTTCGCTGACCTAAGGGAGTTGAATCTGCCTCTAGATTCAGAGAGTGAGAAGCACGTTGCTTCTCGGAACTGCGTTTTGATATGCCAGAGTGAATGGGAGTAAACGCGGTTTGGAGAAATATCTGCTTCTAAAACCAAAACGGAGCAACCTAACAGAACGGCCTTCAATGTGTGCGTTCAACTTACAGAGTTAAACTGATGTGTGTTTGCAGGAGTTTCTAAACCCTTTCTGTGAAGAAGCCCAAAACGCATTTTCCCAGGCAAAAGCCAGCATTTTCCAAATAGCTGTAAATCTCCGTCTGAAACATAAAACGAACCTATCCTTCAGACTGCTCTTCTGGGTGTTCGCTGACCTAAGGGAGTTTAATCTGCCTCTAGATTCAGAGAGTGAGAAGCACGTTGCTTCTCGGAGCTGCGTTTTGATATGCCAGAGTGAATGGGAGTAAACGCGGTTTGGAGAAATATCTGCTTCTAAAACCAAAACGGAGCAACCTAACAGAACGGCCTTCAATGTGTGCGTTCAACTTACAGAGTTAAACTGATGTGTGTTTGCAGGAGTTTCTAAACCCTTTCTGTGAAGAAGTGCAAAACGCATTATCCCAGGCAAAAGCCAGCATTTCCCAAATAGCTGTAAATCTCCGTCTGAAACACAAAACGAACGTATCCTTCAGACTGCTCTGCTGGGTGTTCGCTGACCTAAGGGAGTTGAATCTGCCTCTAGATTCAGAGAGTGAGAAGCACGTTGCTTCTCGGAGCTGCGTTTTGATATGCCAGAGTGAATGGGAGTAAACGCGGTTTGGAGAAATATCTGCTTCTAAAACCAAAACGGAGCAACCTAACAGAACGGCCTTCAATGTGTGCGTTCAACTTACAGAGTTAAACTGATGTGTGTTTGCAGGAGTTTCTAAACCCTTTCTGTGAAGAAGCGCAAAACGCATTTTCCCAGGCAAAAGCCAGCATTTCCCAAATAGCTGTAAATCTCCGTCTGAAACACAAAACGAACGTATCCTTCAGACTGCTCTGCTGGGTGTTCGCTGACCTAAGGGAGTTGAATCTGCCTCTAGATTCAGAGAGTGAGAAGCACGTTGCTTCTCGGAGCTGCGTTTTGATATGCCAGAGTGAATGGGAGTAAACGCGGTTTGGAGAAATATCTGCTTCTAAAACCAAAACGGAGCAACCTAACAGAACGGCCTTCAATGTGTGCGTTCAACTTACAGAGTTAAACTGATGTGTGTTTGCAGGAGTTTCTAAACCCTTTCTGTGAAGAAGCGCAAAACGCATTTTCCCAGGCAAAAGCCAGCATTTCCCAAATAGCTGTAAATCTCCGTCTGAAACACAAAACGAACGTATCCTTCAGACTGCTCTGCTGGGTGTTCGCTGACCTAAGGGAGTTGAATCTGCCTCTAGATTCAGAGAGTGAGAAGCACGTTGCTTCTCGGAGCTGCGTTTTGATATGCCAGAGTGAATGGGAGTAAACGCGGTTTGGAGAAATATCTGCTTCTAAAACCAAAACGGAGCAACCTAACAGAACGGCCTTCAATGTGTGCGTTCAACTTACAGAGTTAAACTGATGTGTGTTTGCAGGAGTTTCTAAACCCTTTCTGTGAAGAAGCGCAAAACGCATTTTCCCAGGCAAAAGCCAGCATTTCCCAAATAGCTGTAAATCTCCGTCTGAAACACAAAACGAACGTATCCTTCAGACTGCTCTGCTGGGTGTTCGCTGACCTAAGGGAGTTGAATCTGCCTCTAGATTCAGAGAGTGAGAAGCACGTTGCTTCTCGGAGCTGCGTTTTGATATGCCAGAGTGAATGGGAGTAAACGCGGTTTGGAGAAATATCTGCTTCTAAAACCAAAACGGAGCAACCTAACAGAACGGCCTTCAATGTGTGCGTTCAACTTACAGAGTTAAACTGATGTGTGTTTGCAGGAGTTTCTAAACCCTTTCTGTGAAGAAGCGCAAAACGCATTTTCCCAGGCAAAAGCCAGCATTTCCCAAATAGCTGTAAATCTCCGTCTGAAACACAAAACGAACGTATCCTTCAGACTGCTCTGCTGGGTGTTCGCTGACCTAAGGGAGTTGAATCTGCCTCTAGATTCAGAGAGTGAGAAGCACGTTGCTTCTCGGAACTGCGTTTTGATATGCCAGAGTGAATGGGAGTAAACGCGGTTTGGAGAAATATCTGCTTCTAAAACCAAAACGGAGCAACCTAACAGAACGGCCTTCAATGTGTGCGTTCAACTTACAGAGTTAAACTGATGTGTGTTTGCAGGAGTTTCTAAACCCTTTCTGTGAAGAAGCCCAAAACGCATTTTCCCAGGCAAAAGCCAGCATTTTCCAAATAGCTGTAAATCTCCGTCTGAAACATAAAACGAACCTATCCTTCAGACTGCTCTTCTGGGTGTTCGCTGACCTAAGGGAGTTTAATCTGCCTCTAGATTCAGAGAGTGAGAAGCACGTTGCTTCTCGGAGCTGCGTTTTGATATGCCAGAGTGAATGGGAGTAAACGCGGTTTGGAGAAATATCTGATTCTAAAACCAAAACGGAGCAACCTAACAGAACGGCCTTCAATGTGTGCGTTCAACTTACAGAGTTAAACTGATGTGTGTTTGCAGGAGTTTCTAAACCCTTTCTGTGAAGAAGTGCAAAACGCATTTTCCCAGGCAAAAGCCAGCATTTCCCAAATAGCTGTAAATCTCCGTCTGAAACACAAAACGAACGTATCCTTCAGACTGCTCTGCTGGGTGTTCGCTGACCTAAGGGAGTTGAATCTGCCTCTAGATTCAGAGAGTGAGAAGCACGTTGCTTCTCGGAACTGCGTTTTGATATGCCAGAGTGAATGGGAGTAAACGCGGTTTGGAGAAATATCTGCTTCTAAAACCAAAACGGAGCAACCTAACAGAACGGCCTTCAATGTGTGCGTTCAACTTACAGAGTTAAACTGATGTGTGTTTGCAGGAGTTTCTAAACCCTTTCTGTGAAGAAGCCCAAAACGCATTTTCCCAGGCAAAAGCCAGCATTTTCCAAATAGCTGTAAATCTCCGTCTGAAACATAAAACGAACCTATCCTTCAGACTGCTCTTCTGGGTGTTCGCTGACCTAAGGGAGTTTAATCTGCCTCTAGATTCAGAGCGTGAGAAGCACGTTGCTTCTCGGAGTTGCGTTTTGATATGCCAGAGTGAATGGGAGTAAACGCGGTTTGGAGAAATATCTGCTTCTAAAACCAAAACGGAGCAACCTAACAGAACGGCCTTCAATGTGTGCGTTCAACTTACAGAGTTAAACTGATGTGTGTTTGCAGGAGTTTCTAAACCCTTTCTGTGAAGAAGTGCAAAACGCATTTTCCCAGGCAAAAGCCAGCATTTCCCAAATAGCTGTAAATCTCCGTCTGAAACACAAAACGAACGTATCCTTCAGACTGCTCTGCTGGGTGTTCGCTGACCTAAGGGAGTTGAATCTGCCTCTAGATTCAGAGAGTGAGAAGCACGTTGCTTCTCGAAGCTGCGTTTTGATATACCAGAGTGAATGGGAGTAAACGCGGTTTGGAGAAATATCTGCTTCTAAAACCAAAACGGAGCAACCTAACAGAACGGCCTTCAATGTGTGCGTTCAACTTACAGAGTTAAATTGATGTGTGTTTGCAGGAGTTTCTAAACCCTTTCTGTGAAGAAGCGCAAAACGCATTTTTCCAGGCAAAAGCCAGCATTTCCCAAATAGCTGTAAATCTCCGTCTGAAACACAAAACGAACGTATCCTTCAGACTGCTCTGCTGGGTGTTCGCTGACCTAAGGGAGTTGAATCTGCCTCTAGATTCAGAGAGTGAGAAGCACGTTGCTTCTCGAAACTGCGTTTTGATATCCCAGAGTGAATGGGAGTAAACGCGGTTTGGAGAAATATCTGTTTCTAAAACCAAAACGGAGCAACCTAACAGAACGGCCTTCAATGTGTGCGTTCAACTTATAGAGTTAAACTGATGTGTGTAAGCAGGAGTTTCTAAACCCTTTCTGTGAAGAAGCCCAAAACGCATTTTCCCAGGCAAAAGCCAGCATTTTCCAAATAGCTGTAAATCTCCGTCTGAAACATAAAACGAACCTATCCTTCAGACTGCTCTTCTGGGTGTTCGCTGACCTAAGGGAGTTTAATCTGCCTCTAGATTCAGAGAGTGAGAAGCACGTTGCTTCTCGGAGCTGCGTTTTGATATGCCAGAGTGAATGGGAGTAAACGCGGTTTGGAGAAATATCTGCTTCTAAAACCAAAACGGAGCAACCTAACAGAACGGCCTTCAATGTGTGCGTTCAACTTACAGAGTTAAACTGATGTGTGTTTGCAGGAGTTTCTAAACCCTTTCTGTGAAGAAGCCCAAAACGCATTTTCCCAGGAAAAAGCCAGCATTTTCCAAATAGCTGTAAATCTCCGTCTGAAACATAAAAGGAACCTATCCTTCAGACTGCTCTTCTGGGTGTTCGCTGACCTAAGGGAGTTTAATCTGCCTCTAGATTCAGAGAGTGAGAAGCACGTTGCTTCTCGGAGCTGCGTTTTGATATGCCAGAGTGAATGGGAGTAAACGCGGTTTGGAGAAATATCTGCTTCTAAAACCAAAACGGAGCAACCTAACAGAACGGCCTTCAATGTGTGCGTTCAACTTACAGAGTTAAACTGATGTGTGTTTGCAGGAGTTTCTAAACCCTTTCTGTGAAGAAGTGCAAAACGCATTTTCCCAGGCAAAAGCCAGCATTTCCCAAATAGCTGTAAATCTCCGTCTGAAACACAAAACGAACGTATCCTTCAGACTACTCTGCTGGGTGTTCGCTGACCTAAGGGAGTTGAATCTGCCTCTAGATTCAGAGAGTGAGAAGCACGTTGCTTCTCGGAGCTGCGTTTTGATATGCCAGAGTGAATGGGAGTAAACGCGGTTTGGAGAAATATCTGCTTCTAAAACCAAAACGGAGCAACCTAACAGAACGGCCTTCAATGTCTGCGTTCAACTTACAGAGTTAAACTGATGTGTGTTTGCAGGAGTTTCTAAACCCTTTCTGTGAAGAAGCGCAAAACGCATTTTCCCAGGGAAAAGCCAGCATTTCCCAAATAGCTGTAAATGTTTGTCTGAAACACAAAACGAACGTATCCTTCAGACTGCTCTGCTGGGTGTTCGCTGACCTAAGGGAGTTGAATCTGCCTCTAGATTCAGAGAGTGAGAAGCACGTTGCTTCTCGGAGCTGCGTTTTGATATGCCAGAGTGAATGGGATTAAACGCGGTTTGGAGAAATATCTGCTTCTAAAACCAAAACGGAGCAACCTAACAGAACGGCCTTCAATGTGTGCGTTCAACTTACACAGTTAAACTGATGTGTGTTTGCAGGAGTTTCTAAACCCTTTCTGTGAAGAAGCGCAAAACGCATTTTTCCAGGCAAAAGCCAGCATTTCCCAAATAGCTGTAAATCTCCGTCTGAAACACAAAACGAACGTATCCTTCAGACTGCTCTGCTGGGTGTTCGCTGACCTAAGGGAGTTGAATCTGCCTCTAGATTCAGAGAGTGAGAAGCACGTTGCTTCTCGGAGCTGCGTTTTGATATGCCAGAGTGAATGGGAGTAAACGCGGTTTGGAGAAATATCTGCTTCTAAAACCAAAACGGAGCAACCTAACAGAACGGCCTTCAATGTGTGCGTTCAACTTACAGAGTTAAACTGATGTGTGTTAGCAGGAGTTTCTAAACCCTTTCTGTGAAGAAGCGCAAAACGCATTTTCCCAGGCAAAAGCCAGCATTTCCCAAATAGCTGTAAATCTTTGTCTGAAACACAAAACGAACGTATCCTTCAGACTGCTCTGCTGGGTGTTCGCTGACCTAAGGGAGTTGAATCTGCCTCTAGATTCAGAGAGTGAGAAGCACGTTGCTTCTCGGAGCTGCGTTTTGATATGCCAGAGTGAATGGGAGTAAACGCGGTTTGGAGAAATATCTGCTTCTATAACCAAAACGGAGCAACCTAACAGAACGGCCTTCAATGTGTGCGTTCAACTTACAGAGTTAAACTGATGTGTGTTTGCAGGAGTTTCTAAACCCTTTCTGTGAAGAAGCCCAAAACGCATTTTCCCAGGCAAAAGCCAGCATTTTCCAAATAGCTGTAAATCTCCGTCTGAAACATAAAACGAACCTATCCTTCAGACTGCTCTTCTGGGTGTTCGCTGACCTAAGGGAGTTTAATCTGCCTCTAGATTCAGAGAGTGAGAAGCACGTTGCTTCTCGGAGCTGCGTTTTGATATGCCAGAGTGAATGGGAGTAAACGCGGTTTGGAGAAATATCTGCTTCTAAAACCAAAACGGAGCAACCTAACAGAACGGCCTTCAATGTGTGCGTTCAACTTACAGAGTTAAACTGATGTGTGTTTGCAGGAGTTTCTAAACCCTTTCTGTGAAGAAGCCCAAAACGCATTTTCCCAGGAAAAAGCCAGCATTTTCCAAATAGCTGTAAATCTCCGTCTGAAACATAAAAGGAACCTATCCTTCAGACTGCTCTTCTGGGTGTTCGCTGACCTAAGGGAGTTTAATCTGCCTCTAGATTCAGAGAGTGAGAAGCACGTTGCTTCTCGGAGCTGCGTTTTGATATGCCAGAGTGAATGGGAGTAAACGCGGTTTGGAGAAATATCTGCTTCTAAAACCAAAACGGAGCAACCTAACAGAACGGCCTTCAATGTGTGCGTTCAACTTACAGAGTTAAACTGATGTGTGTTTGCAGGAGTTTCTAAACCCTTTCTGTGAAGAAGCCCAAAACGCATTCTCCCAGGAAAAAGCCAGCATTTTCCAAATAGCTGTAAATCTCCGTCTGAAACATAAAAGGAACCTATCCTTCAGACTGCTCTTCTGGGTGTTCGCTGACCTAAGGGAGTTTAATCTGCCTCTAGATTCAGAGAGTGAGAAGCACGTTGCTTCTCGGAGCTGCGTTTTGATATGCCAGAGTGAATGGGAGTAAACGCGGTTTGGAGAAATATCTGCTTCTAAAACCAAAACGGAGCAACCTAACAGAACGGCCTTCAATGTGTGCGTTCAACTTACAGAGTTAAACTGATGTGTGTTTTCAGGAGTTTCTAAACCCTTTCTGTGAAGAAGCGCAAAACGCATTTTCCCAGGGAAAAGCCAGCATTTTCCAAATAGCTGTAAATGTTTGTCTGAAACACAAAACGAACGTATCCTTCAGACTGCTCTGCTGGGTGTTCGCTGACCTAAGGGAGTTGAATCTGCCTCTAGATTCAGAGAGTGAGAAGCACGTTGCTTCTCGGAGCTGCGTTTTGATATGCCAGAGTGAATGGGATTAAACGCGGTTTGGAGAAATATCTGCTTCTAAAACCAAAACGGAGCAACCTAACAGAACGGCCTTCAATGTGTGCGTTCAACTTACACAGTTAAACTGATGTGTGTTTGCAGGAGTTTCTAAACCCTTTCTGTGAAGAAGCGCAAAACGCATTTTTCCAGGCAAAAGCCAGCATTTCCCAAATAGCTGTAAATCTCCGTCTGAAACATAAAACGAACCTATCCTTCAGACTGCTCTTCTGGGTGTTCGCTGACCTAAGGGAGTTGAATCTGCCTCTAGATTCAGAGAGTGAGAAGCACGTTGCTTCTCGGAGCTGCGTTTTGATATGCCCGAGTGAATGGGAGTAAACGCGGTTTGGAGAAATATCTGCTTCTAAAACCAAAACGGAGCAACCTAACAGAACGGCCTTCAATGTGTGCGTTCAACTTACAGAGTTAAACTGATGTGTGTTTGCAGGAGTTTCTAAACCCTTTCTGTGAAGAAGTGCAAAACGCATTTTCCCAGGCAAAAGCCAGCATTTCCCAAATAGCTGTAAATCTCCGTCTGAAACACAAAACGAACGTATCCTTCAGACTGCTCTGCTGGGTGTTCGCTGACCTAAGGGAGTTGAATCTGCCTCTAGATTCAGAGAGTGAGAAGCACGTTGCTTCTCGAAACTGCGTTTTGATATCCCAGAGTGAATCGGAGTAAACGCGGTTTGGAGAAATATCTGTTTCTAAAACCAAAACGGAGCAACCTAACAGAACGGCCTTCAATGTGTGCGTTCAACTTACAGAGTTAAACTGATGTGTGTTTGCAGGAGTTTCTAAACCCTTTCTGTGAAGAAGCCCAAAACGCATTTTCCCAGGAAAAAGCCAGCATTTCCCAAATAGCTGTAAATCTCCGTCTGAAACATAAAACGAACCTATCCTTCAGACTGCTCTTCTGGGTGTTCGCTGACCTAAGGGAGTTTAATCTGCCTCTAGATTCAGAGAGTGAGAAGCACGTTGCTTCTCGGAGCTGCGTTTTGATATGCCAGAGTGAATGGGAGTAAACGCGGTTTGGAGAAATATCTGCTTCTAAAACCAAAACGGAGCAACCTAACAGAACGGCCTTCAATGTGTGCGTTCAACTTACAGAGTTAAACTGATGTGTGTTTGCAGGAGTTTCTAAACCCTTTCTGTGAAGAAGCGCAAAACGCATTTTCCCAGGCAAAAGCCAGCATTTCCCAAATAGCTGTAAATCTCCGTCTGAAACACAAAACGAACGTATCCTTCAGACTGCTCTGCTGGGTGTTCGCTGACCTAAGGGAGTTGACTCTGCCTCTAGATTCAGATAGTGAGAAGCACGTTGCTTCTCGGAACTGCGTTTTGATATGCCAGAGTGAATGGGAGTAAACGCGGTTTGGAGAAATATCTGTTTCTAAAACAAAAACGGGGCAACCTAACAGAACGGCCTTCAATGTGTGCGTTCAACGTACAGAGTTAAACTGATGTGTGTTTGCAGGAGTTTCTAAACCCTTTCTGTGAAGAAGCGCAAAACGCATTTTCCCAGGCAAAAGCCAGCATTTCCCAAATAGCTGTAAATCTTTGTCTGAAACACAAAACGAACGTATCCTTCAGACTGCTCTGCTGGGTGTTCGCTGACCTAAGGGAGTTGAATCTGCCTCTAGATTCAGAGAGTGAGAAGCACGTTGCTTCTCGGAGCTGCGTTTTGATATGCCAGAGTGAATGGGAATAAAGGCGGTTTGGAGAAATATCTGCTTCTAAAACCAAAACGGAGCAACCTAACAGAACGGCCTTCAATGTGTGCGTTCAACTTACAGAGTTAAACTGATGTGTGTTTGCAGGAGTTTCTAAACCCTTTCTGTGAAGAAGCGCAAAACGCATTTTTCCAGGCAAAAGCCAGCATTTCCCAAATAGCTGTAAATCTCCGTCTGAAACACAAAACGAACGTATCCTTCAGACTGCTCTGCTGGGTGTTCGCTGACCTAAGGGAGTTGAATCTGCCTCTAGATTCAGAGAGTGAGAAGCACGTTGCTTCTCGGAACTGCGTTTTGATATGCCAGAGTGAATGGGAGTAAACGCGGTTTGGAGAAATATCTGCTTTTAAAACCAAAACGGAGCAACCTAACAGAACGGCCTTCAATGTGTGCGTTCAACTTACAGAGTTAAACTGATGTGTGTTTGCAGGAGTTTCTAAACCCTTTCTGTGAAGAAGCACAAAACGCATTTTCCCAGGCAAAAGCCAGCATTTCCCAAATAGCTGTAAATCTTTGTCTGAAACACAAAACGAACGTATCCTTCAGACTGCTCTGCTGGGTGTTCGCTGACCTAAGGGAGTTGAATCTGCCTCTAGATTCAGAGAGTGAGAAGCACGTTGCTTCTCGGAGCTGCGTTTTGATATGCCAGAGTGAATGGGAGTAAAGGCGGTTTGGAGAAATATCTGCTTCTAAAACCAAAACGGAGCAACCTAACAGAACGGCCTTCAATGTGTGCGTTCAACTTACAGAGTTAAACTGATGTGTGTTTGCAGGAGTTCCTAAACCCTTTCTGTGAAGAAGCGCAAAACGCATTTTTCCAGGCAAAAGCCAGCATTTCCCATATACCTGTAAATCTCCGTCTGAAACACAAAACGAACGTATCCTTCAGACTGCTCTGCTGGGTGTTCGCTGACCTAAGGGAGTTGAATCTGCCTCTAGATTCAGAGAGTGAGAAGCACGTTGCTTCTCGGAACTGCGTTTAGATATGCCAGAGTGAATGGGAGTAAACGCGGTTTGGAGAAATATCTGCTTCTAAAACCAAAACGGAGCAACCTAACAGAACGGCCTTCAATGTGTGCGTTCAACTTACAGAGTAAAACTGATGTGTGTTTGCAGGAGTTTCTAAACCCTTTCTGTGAAGAAGCGCAAAACGCATTTTTCCAGGCAAAAGCCAGCATTTCCCAAATAGCTGTAAATCTCCGTCTGAAACACAAAACGAACGTATCCTTCAGACTGCTCTGCTGGGTGTTCGCTGACCTAAGGGAGTTGAATCTGCCTCTAGATTCAGAGAGTGAGAAGCACGTTGCTTCTCGGAACTGCGTTTTGATATGCCAGAGTGAATGGGAGTAAACGCGGTTTGGAGAAATATCTGCTTCTGAAACCAAAACGGAGCAACCTAACAGAACGGCCTTCAATGTGTGCGTTCAACTTACAGAGTTAAACTGATGTGTGTTTGCAGGAGTTTCTAAACCCTTTCTGTGAAGAAGCCCAAAACGCATTTTCCCAGGCAAAAGCCAGCATTTTCCAAATAGCTGTAAATCTCCGTCTGAAACATAAAACGAACCTATCCTTCAGACTGCTCTTCTGGGTGTTCCCTGACCTAAGGGAGTTTAATCTGCCTCTAGATTCAGAGAGTGAGAAGCACGTTGCTTCTCGGAGCTGCGTTTTGATATGCCAGAGTGAATGGGAGTAAACGCGGTTTGGAGAAATATCTGCTTCTAAAACCAAAACGGAGCAACCTAACAGAACGGCCTTCAATGTGTGGGTTCAACTTACAGAGTTAAACTGATGTGTGTTTGCAGGAGTTTCTAAACCCTTTCTGTGAAGAAGCGCAAAACGCATTTTCCCAGGCAAAAGCCAGCATTTCCCAAATAGCTGTAAATCTTTGTCTGAAACACAAAACGAACGTATCCTTCAGACTGCTCTTCTGGGTGTTCGCTGACCTAAGGGAGTTGAATCTGCCTCTAGATTCAGAGAGTGAGAAGCACGTTGCTTCTCGGAGCTGCGTTTTGATATGCCAGAGTGAATGGGAGTAAACGCGGTTTGGAGAAATATCTGCTTCTAAAACCAAAACGGAGCAACCTAACAGAACGGCCTTCAATGTGTGCGTTCAACTTACAGAGTTAAACTGATGTGTGTTTGCAGGAGTTTCTAAACCCTTTCTGTGAAGAAGTGCAAAACGCATTTTCCCAGGCAAAAGCCAGCATTTCCCAAATAGCTGTAAATCTCCGTCTGAAACACAAAACGAACGTATCCTTCAGACTGCTCTGCTGGGTGTTCGCTGACCTAAGGGAGTTGAATCTGCCTCTAGATTCAGAGAGTGAGAAGCACGTTGCTTCTCGGAGCTGCGTTTTGATATGCCAGAGTGAATGGGTGTAAACGCGGTTTGGAGAAATATCTGCTTCTAAAACCAAAACGGAGCAACCTAACAGAACGGCCTTCAATGTGTGCGTTCAACTTACAGAGTTAAACTGATGTGTGTTTGCAGGAGTTTCTAAACCCTTTCTGTGAAGAAGCGCAAAACGCATTTTTCCAGGCAAAAGCCAGCATTTCCCAAATAGCTGTAAATCTCCGTCTGAAACACAAAACGAACGTATCCTTCAGACTGCTCTGCTGGGTGTTCGCTGACCTAAGGGAGTTGAATCTGCCTCTAGATTCAGAGAGTGAGAAGCACGTTGCTTCTCGGAACTGCGTTTTGATATGCCAGAGTGAATGGGAGTAAACGCGGTTTGGAGAAATATCTGCTTCTAAAACCAAAACGGAGCAACCTAACAGAACGGCCTTCAATGTGTCCGTTCAACTTACAGAGTTAAACTGATGTGTGTTTGCAGGAGTTTCTAAACCGTTTCTGTGAAGAAGCCCAAAACGCAATTTCCCAGGCAAAAGCCAGCATTTTCCAAATAGCTGTAGATCTCCGTCTGAAACATAAAACGAACCTATCCTTCAGACTGCTCTTCTGGGTGTTCGCTGACCTAAGGGAGTTTAATCTGCCTCTAGATTCAGAGAGTGAGAAGCACGTTGCTTCTCGGAGCTGCGTTTTGATATGCCAGAGTGAATGGGAGTAAACGCGGTTTGGAGAAATATCTGCTTCTAAAACCAAAACGGAGCAACCTAACAGAACGGCCTTCAATGTGTGCGTTCAACTTACAGAGTTGAACTGATGTGTGTTTGCAGGAGTTTCTAAACCCTTTCTGTGAAGAAGTGCAAAACGCATTTTCCCAGGCAAAAGCCAGCATTTCCCAAATAGCTGTAAATCTCCGTCTGAAACACAAAACGAACGTATCCTTCAGACTGCTCTGCTGGGTGTTCGCTGACCTAAGGGAGTTGAATCTGCCTCTAGATTCAGAGAGTGAGAAGCACGTTGTTTCTCGGAGCTGCGTTTTGATATACCAGAGTGAATGGGAGTAAACGCGGTTTGGAGAAATATCTGCTTCTAAAACCAAAACGGAGCAACCTAACAGAACGGCCTTCAATGTGTGCGTTCAACTTACAGAGTTAAACTGATGTGTGTTTGCAGGAGTTTCTAAACCCTTTCTGTGAAGAAGCCCAAAACGCATTTTTCCAGGCAAAAGCCAGCATTTCCCAAATAGCTGTAAATCTCCGTCTGAAACACAAAACGAACGTATCCTTCAGACTGCTCTGCTGGGTGTTCGCTGACCTAAGGGAGTTGAATCTGCCTCTAGATTCAGAGAGTGAGAAGCACGTTGCTTCTCGAAACTGCGTTTTGATATCCCAGAGTGAATGGGAGTAAACGCGGTTTGGAGAAATATCTGCTTCTAAAACCAAAACGGAGCAACCTAACAGAACGGCCTTCAATGTGTGCGTTCAACTTACAGAGTTAAACTGATGTGTGTTTGCAGGAGTTTCTAAACCCTTTCTGTGAAGAAGCCCAAAACGCATTTTCCCAGGCCAAAGCCAGCATTTTCCAAATAGCTGTAAATCTCCGTCTGAAACATAAAAGGAACCTATCCTTCAGACTGCTCTTCTGGGTGTTCGCTGACCTAAGGGAGTTTAATCTGCCTCTAGATTCAGAGAGTGAGAAGCACGTTGCTTCTCGGAGCTGCGTTTTGATATGCCAGAGTGAATGGGAGTAAACGCGGTTTGGAGAAATATCTGCTTCTAAAACCAAAACGGAGCAACCTAACAGAACGGCCTTCAATGTGTGCGTTCAACTTACAGAGTTAAACTGATGTGTGTTTGCAGGAGTTTCTAAACCCTTTCTGTGAAGAAGCCCAAAACGCATTTTCCCAGGCAAAAGCCAGCATTTCCCAAATAGCTGTAAATCTCCGTCTGAAACACAAAACGAACGTATCCTTCAGACTGCTCTGCTGGGTGTTCGCTGACCTAAGGGAGTTGAATCTGCCTCTAGATTCAGAGAGTGAGAAGCACGTTGCTTCTCGGAGCTGCGTTTTGATATGCCAGAGTGAATGGGAGTAAACGCGGTTTGGAGAAATATCTGCTTCTAAAACCAAAACGGAGCAACCTAACAGAACGGCCTTCAATGTCTGCGTTCAACTTACAGAGTTAAACTGATGTGTGTTTGCAGGAGTTTCTAAACCCTTTCTGTGAAGAAGTGCAAAAGGCATTTTCCCAGGCAAAAGCCAGCATTTCTTAAATAGCTGTAAATCTCCGTCTGAAACACAAAACGAACGTATCCTTCAGACTGCTCTGCTGGGTGTTCGCTGACCTAAGGGAGTTTAATCTGCCTCTAGATTCAGAGAGTGAGAAGCACGTTGCTTCTCGGAGCTGCGTTTTGATATGCCAGAGTGAATGGGAGTAAACGCGGTTTGGAGAAATATCTGCTTCTAAAACCAAAACGGAGCAACCTAACAGAACGGCCTTCAATGTGTGCGTTCAACTTACAGAGTTAAACTGATGTGTGTTTGCAGGAGTTTCTAAACCCTTTCTGTGAAGAAGCCCAAAACGCATTTTCCCAGGCAAAAGCCAGCATTTTCCAAATAGCTGTAAATCTCCGTCTGAAACATAAAAGGAACCTATCCTTCAGACTGCTCTTCTGGGTGTTCGCTGACCTAAGGGAGTTTAATCTGCCTCTAGATTCAGAGAGTGAGAAGCACGTTGCTTCTCGGAGCTGCGTTTTGATATGCCAGAGTGAATGGGAGTAAACGCGGTTTGGAGAAATATCTGCTTCTAAAACCAAAACGGAGCAACCTAACAGAACGGCCTTCAATGTGTGCGTTCAACTTACAGAGTTAAACTGATGTGTGTTTGCAGGAGTTTCTAAACCGTTTCTGTGAAGAAGCCCAAAACGCAATTTCCCAGGCAAAAGCCAGCATTTTCCAAATAGCTGTAGATCTCCGTCTGAAACATAAAACGAACCTATCCTTCAGACTGCTCTTCTGGGTGTTCGCTGACCTAAGGGAGTTTAATCTGCCTCTAGATTCAGAGAGTGAGAAGCACGTTGCTTCTCGGAGCTGCGTTTTGATATGCCAGAGTGAATGGGAGTAAACGCGGTTTGGAGAAATATCTGCTTCTAAAACCAAAACGGAGCAACCTAACAGAACGGCCTTCAATGTGTGCGTTCAACTTACAGAGTTGAACTGATGTGTGTTTGCAGGAGTTTCTAAACCCTTTCTGTGAAGAAGTGCAAAACGCATTTTCCCAGGCAAAAGCCAGCATTTCCCAAATAGCTGTAAATCTCCGTCTGAAACACAAAACGAACGTATCCTTCAGACTGCTCTGCTGGGTGTTCGCTGACCTAAGGGAGTTGAATCTGCCTCTAGATTCAGAGAGTGAGAAGCACGTTGTTTCTCGGAGCTGCGTTTTGATATACCAGAGTGAATGGGAGTAAACGCGGTTTGGAGAAATATCTGCTTCTAAAACCAAAACGGAGCAACCTAACAGAACGGCCTTCAATGTGTGCGTTCAACTTACAGAGTTAAACTGATGTGTGTTTGCAGGAGTTTCTAAACCCTTTCTGTGAAGAAGCCCAAAACGCATTTTTCCAGGCAAAAGCCAGCATTTCCCAAATAGCTGTAAATCTCCGTCTGAAACACAAAACGAACGTATCCTTCAGACTGCTCTGCTGGGTGTTCGCTGACCTAAGGGAGTTGAATCTGCCTCTAGATTCAGAGAGTGAGAAGCACGTTGCTTCTCGAAACTGCGTTTTGATATCCCAGAGTGAATGGGAGTAAACGCGGTTTGGAGAAATATCTGCTTCTAAAACCAAAACGGAGCAACCTAACAGAACGGCCTTCAATGTGTGCGTTCAACTTACAGAGTTAAACTGATGTGTGTTTGCAGGAGTTTCTAAACCCTTTCTGTGAAGAAGCCCAAAACGCATTTTCCCAGGCCAAAGCCAGCATTTTCCAAATAGCTGTAAATCTCCGTCTGAAACATAAAAGGAACCTATCCTTCAGACTGCTCTTCTGGGTGTTCGCTGACCTAAGGGAGTTTAATCTGCCTCTAGATTCAGAGAGTGAGAAGCACGTTGCTTCTCGGAGCTGCGTTTTGATATGCCAGAGTGAATGGGAGTAAACGCGGTTTGGAGAAATATCTGCTTCTAAAACCAAAACGGAGCAACCTAACAGAACGGCCTTCAATGTGTGCGTTCAACTTACAGAGTTAAACTGATGTGTGTTTGCAGGAGTTTCTAAACCCTTTCTGTGAAGAAGCCCAAAACGCATTTTCCCAGGCAAAAGCCAGCATTTTCCAAATAGCTGTAAATCTCCGTCTGAAACATAAAACGAACCTATCCTTCAGACTGCTCTTCTGGGTGTTCGCTGACCTAAGGGAGTTGAATCTGCCTCTAGATTCAGAGAGTGAGAAGCACGTTGCTTCTCGGAGCTGCGTTTTGATATGCCAGAGTGAATGGGAGTAAACGCGGTTTGGAGAAATATCTGCTTCTAAAACCAAAACGGAGCAACCTAACAGAACGGCCTTCAATGTGTGCGTTCAACTTACAGAGTTAAACTGATGTGTGTTTGCAGGAGTTTCTAAACCCTTTCTGTGAAGAAGTGCAAAACGCATTTTCCCAGGCAAAAGCCAGCATTTCCCAAATAGCTGTAAATCTCCGTCTGAAACACAAAACGAACGTATCCTTCAGACTGCTCTGCTGGGTGTTCGCTGACCTAAGGGAGTTGAATCTGCCTCTAGATTCAGAGAGTGAGAAGCACGTTGCTTCTCGGAGCTGCGTTTTGATATGCCAGAGTGAATGGGAGTAAACGCGGTTTGGAGAAATATCTGCTTCTAAAACCAAAACGGAGCAACCTAACAGAACGGCCTTCAATGTCTGCGTTCAACTTACAGAGTTAAACTGATGTGTGTTTGCAGGAGTTTCTAAACCCTTTCTGTGAAGAAGTGCAAAAGGCATTTTCCCAGGCAAAAGCCAGCATTTCCCAAATAGCTGTAAATCTCCGTCTGAAACACAAAACGAACGTATCCTTCAGACTGCTCTGCTGGGTGTTCGCTGACCTAAGGGAGTTTAATCTGCCTCTAGATTCAGAGAGTGAGAAGCACGTTGCTTCTCGGAGCTGCGTTTTGATATGCCAGAGTGAATGGGAGTAAACGCGGTTTGGAGAAATATCTGCTTCTAAAACCAAAACGGAGCAACCTAACAGAACGGCCTTCAATGTGTGCGTTCAACTTACAGAGGTAAACTGATGTGTGTTTGCAGGAGTTTCTAAACCCTTTCTGTGAAGAAGCCCAAAACGCATTTTCCCAGGCAAAAGCCAGCATTTTCCAAATAGCTGTAAATCTCCGTCTGAAACATAAAAGGAACCTATCCTTCAGACTGCTCTTCTGGGTGTTCGCTGACCTAAGGGAGTTGAATCTGCCTCTAGATTCAGAGAGTGAGAAGCACGTTGCTTCTCGGAGCTGCGTTTTGATATGCCAGAGTGAATGGGAGTAAACGCGGTTTGGAGAAATATCTGCTTCTAAAACCAAAACGGAGCAACCTAACAGAACGGCCTTCAATGTGTGCGTTCAACTTACAGAGTTAAACTGATGTGTGTTTGCAGGAGTTTCTAAACCCTTTCTGTGAAGAAGCCCAAAACGCATTTTCCCAGGCAAAAGCCAGCATTTTCCAAATAGCTGTAAATCTCCGTCTGAAACATAAAAGGAACCTATCCTTCAGACTGCTCTTCTGGGTGTTCGCTGACCTAAGGGAGTTTAATCTGCCTCTAGATTCAGAGAGTGAGAAGCACGTTGCTTCTCGGAGCTGCGTTTTGATATGCCAGAGTGAATGGGAGTAAACGCGGTTTGGAGAAATATCTGCTTCTAAAACCAAAACGGAGCAACCTAACAGAACGGCCTTCAATGTGTGCGTTCAACTTACAGAGTTAAACTGATGTGTGTTTGCAGGA
Organism: Callithrix jacchus; assembly: GCF_049354715.1. Classification (NCBI taxonomy): domain Eukaryota; kingdom Metazoa; phylum Chordata; class Mammalia; order Primates; family Cebidae; genus Callithrix; species Callithrix jacchus. Next base: position 23,999,457 of record NC_133523.1, read on the forward strand.
GTTTCTAAACCCTTTCTGTGAAGAAGCCCAAAACGCATTTTCCCAGGCAAAAGCCAGCATTTTCCAAATAGCTGTAAATCTCCGTCTGAAACATAAAAGGAACCTATCCTTCAGACTGCTCTTCTGGGTGTTCGCTGACCTAAGGGAGTTTAATCTGCCTCTAGATTCAGACAGTGAGAAGCACGTTGCTTCTCGGAGCTGCGTTTTGATATGCCAGAGTGAATGGGAGTAAACGCGGTTTGGAGAAATATCTGCTTCTAAAACCAAAACGGAGCAACCTAACAGAACGGCCTTCAATGTGTGCGTTCAACTTACAGAGTTAAACTGATGTGTGTTTGCAGGAGTTTCTAAACCCTTTCTGTGAAGAAGCCCAAAACGCATTTTCCCAGGCAAAAGCCAGCATTTTCCAAATAGCTGTAAATCTCCGTCTGAAACATAGAAGGAACCTATCCTTCAGACTGCTCTTCTGGGTGTTCGCTGACCTAAGGGAGTTTAATCTGCCTCTAGATTCAGAGAGTGAGAAGCACGTTGCTTCTCGGAGCTGCGTTTTGATATGCCAGAGTGAATGGGAGTAAACGCGGTTTGGAGAAATATCTGCTTCTAAAACCAAAACGGAGCAACCTAACAGAACGGCCTTCAATGTCTGCGTTCAACTTACAGAGTTAAACTGATGTGTGTTTGCAGGAGTTTCTAAACCCTTTCTGTGAAGAAGTGCAAAAGGCATTTTCCCAGGCAAAAGCCAGCATTTCCCAAATAGCTGTAAATCTCCGTCTGAAACACAAAACGAACGTATCCTTCAGACTGCTCTGCTGGGTGTTCGCTGACCTAAGGGAGTTGAATCTGCCTCTAGATTCAGAGAGTGAGAAGCACGTTGCTTCTCGGAGCTGCGTTTTGATATGCCAGAGTGAATGGGAGTAAACGCGGTTTGGAGAAATATCTGCTTCTAAAACCAAAACGGAGCAACCTAACAGAACGGCCTTCAATGTGTGCGTTCAACTTACAGAGTTAAACTGATGTGTGTTTGCAGGAGTTTCTAAACCCTTTCTGTGAAGAAGCCCAAAACGCATTTTCCCAGGCAAAAGCCAGCATTTTCCAAATAGCTGTAAATCTCCGTCTGAAACATAAAAGGAACCTATCCTTCAGACTGCTCTTCTGGGTGTTCGCTGACCTAAGGGAGTTTAATCTGCCTCTAGATTCAGAGAGTGAGAAGCACGTTGCTTCTCGGAGCTGCGTTTTGATATGCCAGAGTGAATGGGAGTAAACGCGGTTTGGAGAAATATCTGCTTCTAAAACCAAAACGGAGCAACCTAACAGAACGGCCTTCAATGTGTGCGTTCAACTTACAGAGTTAAACTGATGTGTGTTTGCAGGAGTTTCTAAACCCTTTCTGTGAAGAAGCCCAAAACGCATTTTCCCAGGCAAAAGCCAGCATTTTCCAAATAGCTGTAAATCTCCGTCTGAAACATAAAAGGAACCTATCCTTCAGACTGCTCTTCTGGGTGTTCGCTGACCTAAGGGAGTTTAATCTGCCTCTAGATTCAGAGAGTGAGAAGCACGTTGCTTCTCGGAGCTGCGTTTTGATATGCCAGAGTGAATGGGAGTAAACGCGGTTTGGAGAAATATCTGCTTCTAAAACCAAAACGGAGCAACCTAACAGAACGGCCTTCAATGTGTGCGTTCAACTTACAGAGTTAAACTGATGTGTGTTTGCAGGAGTTTCTAAACCCTTTCTGTGAAGAAGCCCAAAACGCATTTTCCCAGGCAAAAGCCAGCATTTTCCAAATAGCTGTAAATCTCCGTCTGAAACATAAAAGGAACCTATCCTTCAGACTGCTCTTCTGGGTGTTCGCTGACCTAAGGGAGTTTAATCTGCCTCTAGATTCAGAGAGTGAGAAGCACGTTGCTTCTCGGAGCTGCGTTTTGATATGCCAGAGTGAATGGGAGTAAACGCGGTTTGGAGAAATATCTGCTTCTAAAACCAAAACGGAGCAACCTAACAGAACGGCCTTCAATGTGTCCGTTCAACTTACAGAGTTAAACTGATGTGTGTTTGCAGGAGTTTCTAAACCCTTTCTGTGAAGAAGCCCAAAACGCATTTTCCCAGGAAAAAGCCAACATTTTCCAAATAGCTGTAAATCTCCGTCTGAAACATAGAAGGAACCTATCCTTCAGACTGCTCTTCTGGGTGTTCGCTGACCTAAGGGAGTTTAATCTGCCTCTAGATTCAGAGAGTGAGAAGCACGTTGCTTCTCGGAGCTGCGTTTTGATATGCCAGAGTGAATGGGAGTAAACGCGGTTTGGAGAAATATCTGCTTCTAAAACCAAAACGGAGCAACCTAACAGAACGGCCTTCAATGTGTGCGTTCAACTTACAGAGTTAAACTAATGTGTGTTTGCAGGAGTTTCTAAACCCTTTCTGTGAAGAAGCGCAAAACGCATTTTCCCAGGCAAAAGCCAGCATTTCCCAAATAGCTGTAAATCTTTGTCTGAAACACAAAAGGAACGTATCCTTCAGACTGCTCTGCTGGGTGTTCGCTGACCTAAGGGAGTTTAATCTGCCTCTAGATTCAGAGAGTGAGAAGCACGTTGCTTCTCGGAGCTGCGTTTTGATATGCCAGAGTGAATGGGAGTAAACGCGGTTTGGAGAAATATCTGCTTGTAAAACCAAAACGGAGCAACCTAACAGAACGGCCTTCAATGTGTGCGTTCAAGTTACAGTGTTAAACTGATGTGTGTTTGCAGGAGTTTCTAAACCCTTTCTGTGAAGAAGTGCAAAACGCATTTTCCCAGGCAAAAGCCAGCATTTCCCAAATAGCTGTAAATCTCCGTCTGAAACACAAAACGAACGTATCATTCAGACTGCTCTGCTGGGTGTTCGCTGACCTAAGGGAGTTGAATCTGCCTCTAGATTCAGAGAGTGAGAAGCACGTTGCTTCTCGGAGCTGCGTTTTGATATGCCAGAGTGAATGGGAGTAAACGCGGTTTGGAGAAATATCTGCTTCTAAAACCAAAACGGAGCAACCTAACAGAACGGCCTTCAATGTCTGCGTTCAACTTACAGAGTTAAACTGATGTGTGTTTGCAGGAGTTTCTAAACCCTTTCTGTGAAGAAGCGCCAAACGCATTTTCACAGGCAAAAGCCAGCATTTCCCAAATAGCTGTAAATCTTTGTCTGAAACACAAAACGAACGTATCCTTCAGACTGCTCTGCTGGGTGTTCGCTGACCTAAGGGAGTTGAATCTGCCTCTAGATTCAGAGAGTGAGAAGCACGTTGCTTCTCGGAGCTGCGTTTTGATATGCCAGAGTGAATGGGATTAAACGCGGTTTGGAGAAATATCTGCTTCTAAAACCAAAACGGAGCAACCTAACAGAACGGCCTTCAATGTGTGCGTTCAACTTACAGAGTTAAACTGATGTGTGTTTGCAGGAGTTTCTAAACCCTTTCTGTGAAGAAGCGCAAAACGCATTTTTCCAGGCAAAAGCCAGCATTTCCCAAATAGCTGTAAATCTCCGTCTGAAACACAAAACGAACGTATCCTTCAGACTGCTCTGCTGGGTGTTCGCTGACCTAAGGGAGTTGAATCTGCCTCTAGATTCAGAGAGTGAGAAGCACGTTGCTTCTCGGAGCTGCGTTTTGATATGCCAGAGTGAATGGGAGTAAACGCGGTTTGGAGAAATATCTGCTTCTAAAACCAAAACGGAGCAACCTAACAGAACGGCCTTCAATGTGTGCGTTCAACTTACAGAGTTAAACTGATGTGTGTTTGCAGGAGTTTCTAAACCCTTTCTGTGAAGAAGCGCAAAACGCATTTTCCCAGGCAAAAGCCAGCATTTCCCAAATAGCTGTAAATCTTTGTCTGAAACACAAAACGAACGTATCCTTCAGACTGCTCTGCTGGGTGTTCGCTGACCTAAGGGAGTTGAATCTGCCTCTAGATTCAGAGAGTGAGAAGCACGTTGCTTCTCGGAGCTGCGTTTTGATATGCCAGAGTGAATGGGAGTAAACGCGGTTTGGAGAAATATCTGCTTCTAAAACCAAAACGGAGCAACCTAACAGAACGGCCTTCAATGTGTGCGTTCAACTTACAGAGTTAAACTGATGTGTGTTTGCAGGAGTTTCTAAACCCTTTCTGTGAAGAAGTGCAAAACGCATTTTCCCAGGCAAAAGCCAGCATTTCCCAAATAGCTGTAAATCTCCGTCTGAAACACAAAACGAACGTATCCTTCAGACTGCTCTGCTGGGTGTTCGCTGACCTAAGGGAGTTGAATCTGCCTCTAGATTCAGAGAGTGAGAAGCACGTTGCTTCTCGGAGCTGCGTTTTGATATGCCAGAGTGAATGGGAGTAAACGCGGTTTGGAGAAATATCTGCTTCTAAAACCAAAACGGAGCAACCTAACAGAACGGCCTTCAATGTGTGCGTTCAACTTACAGAGTTAAACTGATGTGTGTTTGCAGGAGTTTCTAAACCCTTTCTGTGAAGAAGCGCAAAACGCATTTTCCCAGGGAAAAGCCAGCATTTCCCAAATAGCTGTAAATCTTTGTCTGAAACACAAAACGAACGTATCCTTCAGACTGCTCTGCTGGGTGTTCGCTGACCTAAGGGAGTTGAATCTGCCTCTAGATTCAGAGAGTGAGAAGCACGTTGCTTCTCGGAGCTGCGTTTTGATATGCCAGAGTGAATGGGATTAAACGCGGTTTGGAGAAATATCTGCTTCTAAAACCAAAACGGAGCAACCTAACAGAACGGCCTTCAATGTGTGCGTTCAACTTACAGAGTTAAACTGATGTGTGTTTGCAGGAGTTTCTAAACCCTTTCTGTGAAGAAGCGCAAAACGCATTTTTCCAGGCAAAAGCCAGCATTTCCCAAATAGCTGTAAATCTCCGTCTGAAACACAAAACGAACGTATCCTTCAGACTGCTCTGCTGGGTGTTCGCTGACCTAAGGGAGTTGAATCTGCCTCTAGATTCAGAGAGTGAGAAGCACGTTGCTTCTCGGAGCTGCGTTTTGATATGCCACAGTGAATGGGAGTAAACGCGGTTTGGAGAAATATCTGCTTCTAAAACCAAAACGGAGCAACCTAACAGAACGGCCTTCAATGTGTGCGTTCAACTTACAGAGTTAAACTGATGTGTGTTTGCAGGAGTTTCTAAACCCTTTCTGTGAAGAAGCCCAAAACGCATTTTCCCAGGCAAAAGCCAGCATTTTCCAAATAGCTGTAAATCTCCGTCTGAAACATAAAACGAACCTATCCTTCAGACTGCTCTTCTGGGTGTTCGCTGACCTAAGGGAGTTGAATCTGCCTCTAGATTCAGAGAGTGAGAAGCACGTTGCTTCTCGGAGCTGCGTTTTGATATGCCAGAGTGAATGGGAGTAAACGCGGTTTGGAGAAATATCTGCTTCTAAAACCAAAACGGAACAACCTAACAGAACGGCCTTCAATGTGTGCGTTCAACTTACAGAGTTAAACTGATGTGTGTTTGCAGGAGTTTCTAAACCCTTTCTGTGAAGAAGTGCAAAACGCATTTTCCCAGGCAAAAGCCAGCATTTCCCAAATAGCTGTAAATCTCCGTCTGAAACACAAAACGAACGTATCCTTCAGACTGCTCTGCTGGGTGTTCGCTGACCTAAGGGAGTTGAATCTGCCTCTAGATTCAGAGAGTGAGAAGCACGTTGCTTCTCGGAGCTGCGTTTTGATATGCCAGAGTGAATGGGAGTAAACGCGGTTTGGAGAAATATCTGCTTCTAAAACGAAAACGGAGCAACCTAACAGAACGGCCTTCAATGTGTGCGTTCAGCTTACAGAGTTAAACTGATGTGTGTTTGCAGGAGTTTCTAAACCCTTTCTGTGAAGAAGCGCAAAACGCATTTTTCCAGGCAAAAGCCAGCATTTCCCAAATAGCTGTAAATCTCCGTCTGAAACACAAAACGAACGTATCATTCAGACTGCTCTGCTGGGTGTTCGCTGACCTAAGGGAGTTGAATCTGCCTCTAGATTCAGAGAGTGAGAAGCACGTTGCTTCTCGGAGCTGCGTTTTGATATGCCACAGTGAATGGGAGTAAACGCGGTTTGGAGAAATATCTGCTTCTAAAACCAAAACGGAGCAACCTAACAGAACGGCCTTCAATGTCTGCGTTCAACTTACAGAGTTAAACTGATGTGTGTTTGCAGGAGTTTCTAAACCCTTTCTGTGAAGAAGCGCAAAACGCATTTTCCCAGGCAAAAGCCAGCATTTCCCAAATAGCTGTAAATCTTTGTCTGAAACACAAAACGAACGTATCCTTCAGACTGCTCTGCTGGGTGTTCGCTGACCTAAGGGAGTTGAATCTGCCTCTAGATTCAGAGAGTGAGAAGCACGTTGCTTCTCGGAGCTGCGTTTTGATATGCCAGAGTGAATGGGATTAAACGCGGTTTGGAGAAATATCTGCTTCTAAAACCAAAACGGAGCAACCTAACAGAACGGCCTTCAATGTGTGCGTTCAACTTACAGAGTTAAACTGATGTGTGTTTGCAGGAGTTTCTAAACCCTTTCTGTGAAGAAGCGCAAAACGCATTTTTCCAGGCAAAAGCCAGCATTTCCCAAATAGCTGTAAATCTCCGTCTGAAACACAAAACGAACGTATCCTTCAGACTGCTCTGCTGGGTGTTCGCTGACCTAAGGGAGTTGAATCTGCCTCTAGATTCAGAGAGTGAGAAGCACGTTGCTTCTCGGAGCTGCGTTTTGATATGCCAGAGTGAATGGGAGTAAACGCGGTTTGGAGAAATATCTGCTTCTAAAACCAAAACGGAGCAACCTAACAGAACGGCCTTCAATGTGTGCGTTCAACTTACAGAGTTAAACTGATGTGTGATTGCAGGAGTTTCTAAACCCTTTCTGTGAAGAAGCGCAAAACGCATTTTTCCAGGCAAAAGCCAGCATTTCCCAAATAGCTGTAAATCTTTGTCTGAAACACAAAACGAACGTATCCTTCAGACTGCTCTGCTGGGTGTTCGCTGACCTAAGGGAGTTGAATCTGCCTCTAGATTCAGAGAGTGAGAAGCACGTTGCTTCTCGGAGCTGCGTTTTGATATGCCAGAGTGAATGGGAGTAAACGCGGTTTGGAGAAATATCTGCTTCTAAAACCAAAACGGAGCAACCTAACAGAACGGCCTTCAATGTCTGCGTTCAACTTACAGAGTTAAACTGATGTGTGTTTGCAGGAGTTTCTAAACCCTTTCTGTGAAGAAGTGCAAAAGGCATTTTCCCAGGCAAAAGCCAGCATTTCCCAAATAGCTGTAAATCTCCGTCTGAAACACAAAACGAACGTATCCTTCAGACTGCTCTGCTGGGTGTTCGCTGACCTAAGGGAGTTTAATCTGCCTCTAGATTCAGAGAGTGAGAAGCACGTTGCTTCTCGGAGCTGCGTTTTGATATGCCAGAGTGAATGGGAGTAAACGCGGTTTGGAGAAATATCTGCTTCTAAAACCAAAACGGAGCAACCTAACAGAACGGCCTTCAATGTGTGCGTTCAACTTACAGAGTTAAACTGATGTGTGTTTGCAGGAGTTTCTAAACCCTTTCTGTGAAGAAGCCCAAAACGCATTTTCCCAGGCAAAAGCCAGCATTTTCCAAATAGCTGTAAATCTCCGTCTGAAACATAAAAGGAACCTATCCTTCAGACTGCTCTTCTGGGTGTTCGCTGACCTAAGGGAGTTTAATCTGCCTCTAGATTCAGAGAGTGAGAAGCACGTTGCTTCTCGGAGCTGCGTTTTGATATGCCAGAGTGAATGGGAGTAAACGCGGTTTGGAGAAATATCTGCTTCTAAAACCAAAACGGAGCAACCTAACAGAACGGCCTTCAATGTGTGCGTTCAACTTACAGAGTTAAACTGATGTGTGTTTGCAGGAGTTTCTAAACCCTTTCTGTGAAGAAGCCCAAAACGCATTTTCCCAGGCAAAAGCCAGCATTTTCCAAATAGCTGTAAATCTCCGTCTGAAACATAAAAGGAACCTATCCTTCAGACTGCTCTTCTGGGTGTTCGCTAACCTAAGGGAGTTTAATCTGCCTCTAGATTCAGACAGTGAGAAGCACGTTGCTTCTCGGAGCTGCGTTTTGATATGCCAGAGTGAATGGGAGTAAACGCGGTTTGGAGAAATATCTGCTTCTAAAACCAAAACGGAGCAACCTAACAGAACGGCCTTCAATGTGTGCGTTCAACTTACAGAGTTAAACTGATGTGTGTTTGCAGGAGTTTCTAAACCCTTTCTGTGAAGAAGCCCAAAACGCATTTTCCCAGGCAAAAGCCAGCATTTTCCAAATAGCTGTAAATCTCCGTCTGAAACATAGAAGGAACCTATCCTTCAGACTGCTCTTCTGGGTGTTCGCTGACCTAAGGGAGTTTAATCTGCCTCTAGATTCAGAGAGTGAGAAGCACGTTGCTTCTCGGAGCTGCGTTTTGATATGCCAGAGTGAATGGGAGTAAACGCGGTTTGGAGAAATATCTGCTTCTAAAACCAAAACGGAGCAACCTAACAGAACGGCCTTCAATGTCTGCGTTCAACTTACAGAGTTAAACTGATGTGTGTTTGCAGGAGTTTCTAAACCCTTTCTGTGAAGAAGTGCAAAAGGCATTTTCCCAGGCAAAAGCCAGCATTTCCCAAATAGCTGTAAATCTCCGTCTGAAACACAAAACGAACGTATCCTTCAGACTGCTCTGCTGGGTGTTCGCTGACCTAAGGGAGTTGAATCTGCCTCTAGATTCAGAGAGTGAGAAGCACGTTGCTTCTCGGAGCTGCGTTTTGATATGCCAGAGTGAATGGGAGTAAACGCGGTTTGGAGAAATATCTGCTTCTAAAACCAAAACGGAGCAACCTAACAGAACGGCCTTCAATGTGTGCGTTCAACTTACAGAGTTAAACTGATGTGTGTTTGCAGGAGTTTCTAAACCCTTTCTGTGAAGAAGCCCAAAACGCATTTTCCCAGGCAAAAGCCAGCATTTTCCAAATAGCTGTAAATCTCCGTCTGAAACATAAAAGGAACCTATCCTTCAGACTGCTCTTCTGGGTGTTCGCTGACCTAAGGGAGTTTAATCTGCCTCTAGATTCAGAGAGTGAGAAGCACGTTGCTTCTCGGAGCTGCGTTTTGATATGCCAGAGTGAATGGGAGTAAACGCGGTTTGGAGAAATATCTGCTTCTAAAACCAAAACGGAGCAACCTAACAGAACGGCCTTCAATGTGTGCGTTCAACTTACAGAGTTAAACTGATGTGTGTTTGCAGGAGTTTCTAAACCCTTTCTGTGAAGAAGCCCAAAACGCATTTTCCCAGGCAAAAGCCAGCATTTTCCAAATAGCTGTAAATCTCCGTCTGAAACATAAAAGGAACCTATCCTTCAGACTGCTCTTCTGGGTGTTCGCTGACCTAAGGGAGTTTAATCTGCCTCTAGATTCAGAGAGTGAGAAGCACGTTGCTTCTCGGAGCTGCGTTTTGATATGCCAGAGTGAATGGGAGTAAACGCGGTTTGGAGAAATATCTGCTTCTAAAACCAAAACGGAGCAACCTAACAGAACGGCCTTCAATGTGTGCGTTCAACTTACAGAGTTAAACTGATGTGTGTTTGCAGGAGTTTCTAAACCCTTTCTGTGAAGAAGCCCAAAACGCATTTTCCCAGGCAAAAGCCAGCATTTTCCAAATAGCTGTAAATCTCCGTCTGAAACATAAAAGGAACCTATCCTTCAGACTGCTCTTCTGGGTGTTCGCTGACCTAAGGGAGTTTAATCTGCCTCTAGATTCAGAGAGTGAGAAGCACGTTGCTTCTCGGAGCTGCGTTTTGATATGCCAGAGTGAATGGGAGTAAACGCGGTTTGGAGAAATATCTGCTTCTAAAACCAAAACGGAGCAACCTAACAGAACGGCCTTCAATGTGTCCGTTCAACTTACAGAGTTAAACTGATGTGTGTTTGCAGGAGTTTCTAAACCCTTTCTGTGAAGAAGCCCAAAACGCATTTTCCCAGGAAAAAGCCAACATTTTCCAAATAGCTGTAAATCTCCGTCTGAAACATAGAAGGAACCTATCCTTCAGACTTCTCTTCTGGGTGTTCGCTGACCTAAGGGAGTTTAATCTGCCTCTAGATTCAGAGAGTGAGAAGCACGTTGCTTCTCGGAGCTGCGTTTTGATATGCCAGAGTGAATGGGAGTAAACGCGGTTTGGAGAAATATCTGCTTCTAAAACCAAAACGGAGCAACCTAACAGAACGGCCTTCAATGTGTGCGTTCAACTTACAGAGTTAAACTAATGTGTGTTTGCAGGAGTTTCTAAACCCTTTCTGTGAAGAAGCGCAAAACGCATTTTCCCAGGCAAAAGCCAGCATTTCCCAAATAGCTGTAAATCTTTGTCTGAAACACAAAAGGAACGTATCCTTCAGACTGCTCTGCTGGGTGTTCGCTGACCTAAGGGAGTTTAATCTGCCTCTAGATTCAGAGAGTGAGAAGCACGTTGCTTCTCGGAGCTGCGTTTTGATATGCCAGAGTGAATGGGAGTAAACGCGGTTTGGAGAAATATCTGCTTGTAAAACCAAAACGGAGCAACCTAACAGAACGGCCTTCAATGTGTGCGTTCAAGTTACAGTGTTAAACTGATGTGTGTTTGCAGGAGTTTCTAAACCCTTTCTGTGAAGAAGTGCAAAACGCATTTTCCCAGGCAAAAGCCAGCATTTCCCAAATAGCTGTAAATCTCCGTCTGAAACACAAAACGAACGTATCATTCAGACTGCTCTGCTGGGTGTTCGCTGACCTAAGGGAGTTGAATCTGCCTCTAGATTCAGAGAGTGAGAAGCACGTTGCTTCTCGGAGCTGCGTTTTGATATGCCAGAGTGAATGGGAGTAAACGCGGTTTGGAGAAATATCTGCTTCTAAAACCAAAACGGAGCAACCTAACAGAACGGCCTTCAATGTCTGCGTTCAACTTACAGAGTTAAACTGATGTGTGTTTGCAGGAGTTTCTAAACCCTTTCTGTGAAGAAGCGCCAAACGCATTTTCACAGGCAAAAGCCAGCATTTCCCAAATAGCTGTAAATCTTTGTCTGAAACACAAAACGAACGTATCCTTCAGACTGCTCTGCTGGGTGTTCGCTGACCTAAGGGAGTTGAATCTGCCTCTAGATTCAGAGAGTGAGAAGCACGTTGCTTCTCGGAGCTGCGTTTTGATATGCCAGAGTGAATGGGATTAAACGCGGTTTGGAGAAATATCTGCTTCTAAAACCAAAACGGAGCAACCTAACAGAACGGCCTTCAATGTGTGCGTTCAACTTACAGAGTTAAACTGATGTGTGTTTGCAGGAGTTTCTAAACCCTTTCTGTGAAGAAGCGCAAAACGCATTTTTCCAGGCAAAAGCCAGCATTTCCCAAATAGCTGTAAATCTCCGTCTGAAACACAAAACGAACGTATCCTTCAGACTGCTCTGCTGGGTGTTCGCTGACCTAAGGGAGTTGAATCTGCCTCTAGATTCAGAGAGTGAGAAGCACGTTGCTTCTCGGAGCTGCGTTTTGATATGCCAGAGTGAATGGGAGTAAACGCGGTTTGGAGAAATATCTGCTTCTAAAACCAAAACGGAGCAACCTAACAGAACGGCCTTCAATGTGTGCGTTCAACTTACAGAGTTAAACTGATGTGTGTTTGCAGGAGTTTCTAAACCCTTTCTGTGAAGAAGCGCAAAACGCATTTTCCCAGGCAAAAGCCAGCATTTCCCAAATAGCTGTAAATCTTTGTCTGAAACACAAAACGAACGTATCCTTCAGACTGCTCTGCTGGGTGTTCGCTGACCTAAGGGAGTTGAATCTGCCTCTAGATTCAGAGAGTGAGAAGCACGTTGCTTCTCGGAGCTGCGTTTTGATATGCCAGAGTGAATGGGAGTAAACGCGGTTTGGAGAAATATCTGCTTCTAAAACCAAAACGGAGCAACCTAACAGAACGGCCTTCAATGTGTGCGTTCAACTTACAGAGTTAAACTGATGTGTGTTTGCAGGAGTTTCTAAACCCTTTCTGTGAAGAAGTGCAAAACGCATTTTCCCAGGCAAAAGCCAGCATTTCCCAAATAGCTGTAAATCTCCGTCTGAAACACAAAACGAACGTATCCTTCAGACTGCTCTGCTGGGTGTTCGCTGACCTAAGGGAGTTGAATCTGCCTCTAGATTCAGAGAGTGAGAAGCACGTTGCTTCTCGGAGCTGCGTTTTGATATGCCAGAGTGAATGGGAGTAAACGCGGTTTGGAGAAATATCTGCTTCTAAAACCAAAACGGAGCAACCTAACAGAACGGCCTTCAATGTGTGCGTTCAACTTACAGAGTTAAACTGATGTGTGTTTGCAGGAGTTTCTAAACCCTTTCTGTGAAGAAGCGCAAAACGCATTTTCCCAGGGAAAAGCCAGCATTTCCCAAATAGCTGTAAATCTTTGTCTGAAACACAAAACGAACGTATCCTTCAGACTGCTCTGCTGGGTGTTCGCTGACCTAAGGGAGTTGAATCTGCCTCTAGATTCAGAGAGTGAGAAGCACGTTGCTTCTCGGAGCTGCGTTTTGATATGCCAGAGTGAATGGGATTAAACGCGGTTTGGAGAAATATCTGCTTCTAAAACCAAAACGGAGCAACCTAACAGAACGGCCTTCAATGTGTGCGTTCAACTTACAGAGTTAAACTGATGTGTGTTTGCAGGAGTTTCTAAACCCTTTCTGTGAAGAAGCGCAAAACGCATTTTTCCAGGCAAAAGCCAGCATTTCCCAAATAGCTGTAAATCTCCGTCTGAAACACAAAACGAACGTATCCTTCAGACTGCTCTGCTGGGTGTTCGCTGACCTAAGGGAGTTGAATCTGCCTCTAGATTCAGAGAGTGAGAAGCACGTTGCTTCTCGGAGCTGCGTTTTGATATGCCAGAGTGAATGGGAGTAAACGCGGTTTGGAGAAATATCTGCTTCTAAAACCAAAACGGAGCAACCTAACAGAACGGCCTTCAATGTGTGCGTTCAACTTACAGAGTTAAACTGATGTGTGTTTGCAGGAGTTTCTAAACCCTTTCTGTGAAGAAGCGCAAAACGCATTTTCCCAGGCAAAAGCCAGCATTTCCCAAATAGCTGTAAATCTTTGTCTGAAACACAAAACGAACGTATCCTTCAGACTGCTCTGCTGGGTGTTCGCTGACCTAAGGGAGTTGAATCTGCCTCTAGATTCAGAGAGTGAGAAGCACGTTGCTTCTCGGAGCTGCGTTTTGATATGCCAGAGTGAATGGGAGTAAACGCGGTTTGGAGAAATATCTGCTTCTAAAACCAAAACGGAGCAACCTAACAGAACGGCCTTCAATGTGTGCGTTCAACTTACAGAGTTAAACTGATGTGTGTTTGCAGGAGTTTCTAAACCCTTTCTGTGAAGAAGCCCAAAACGCATTTTCCCAGGCAAAAGCCAGCATTTTCCAAATAGCTGTAAATCTCCGTCTGAAACATAAAACGAACCTATCCTTCAGACTGCTCTTCTGGGTGTTCGCTGACCTAAGGGAGTTGAATCTGCCTCTAGATTCAGAGAGTGAGAAGCACGTTGCTTCTCGGAGCTGCGTTTTGATATGCCAGAGTGAATGGGAGTAAACGCGGTTTGGAGAAATATCTGCTTCTAAAACCAAAACGGAACAACCTAACAGAACGGCCTTCAATGTGTGCGTTCAACTTACAGAGTTAAACTGATGTGTGTTTGCAGGAGTTTCTAAACCCTTTCTGTGAAGAAGTGCAAAACGCATTTTCCCAGGCAAAAGCCAGCATTTCCCAAATAGCTGTAAATCTCCGTCTGAAACACAAAACGAACGTATCCTTCAGACTGCTCTGCTGGGTGTTCGCTGACCTAAGGGAGTTGAATCTGCCTCTAGATTCAGAGAGTGAGAAGCACGTTGCTTCTCGGAGCTGCGTTTTGATATGCCAGAGTGAATGGGAGTAAACGCGGTTTGGAGAAATATCTGCTTCTAAAACCAAAACGGAGCAACCTAACAGAACGGCCTTCAATGTGTGCGTTCAGCTTACAGAGTTAAACTGATGTGTGTTTGCAGGAGTTTCTAAACCCTTTCTGTGAAGAAGCGCAAAACGCATTTTTCCAGGCAAAAGCCAGCATTTCCCAAATAGCTGTAAATCTCCGTCTGAAACACAAAACGAACGTATCCTTCAGACTGCTCTGCTGGGTGTTCGCTGACCTAAGGGAGTTGAATCTGCCTCTAGATTCAGAGAGTGAGAAGCACGTTGCTTCTCGGAACTGCGTTTTGATATGCCAGAGTGAATGGGAGTAAGCGCGGTTTGGAGAAATATCTGCTTCTAAAACCAAAACGGAGCAACCTAACAGAACGGCCTTCAATGTGTGCGTTCAACTTACAGAGTTAAACTGATGTGTGTTTGCAGGAGTTTCTAAACCCTTTCTGTGAAGAAGCCCAAAACGCATTTTCCCAGGCAAAAGCCAGGATTTTCCAAATAGCTGTAAATCTCCGTCTGAAACATAAAAGAAACCTATCCTTCAGACTGCTCTTCTGGGTGTTCGCTGACCTAAGGGAGTTTAATCTGCCTCTAGATTCAGAGAGTGAGAAGCACGTTGCTTCTCGGAGCTGCGTTTTGATATGCCAGAGTGAATGGGAGTAAACGCGGTTTGGAGAAATATCTGCTTCTAAAACCAAAACGGAGCAACCTAACAGAACGGCCTTCAATGTGTGCGTTCAACTTACAGAGTTAAACTGATGTGTGTTTGCAGGAGTTTCTAAACCGTTTCTGTGAAGAAGCCCAACACGCATTTTCCCAGGAAAAAGCCAACATTTTCCAAATAGCTGTAAATCTCCGTCTGAAACATAGAATGAACCTATCCTTCAGACTGCTCTTCTGGGTGTTCGCTGACCTAAGGGAGTTTAATCTGCCTCTAGATTCAGAGAGTGAGAAGCACGTTGCTTCTCGGAGCTGCGTTTTGATATGCCAGAGTGAATGGGAGTAAACGCGGTTTGGAGAAATATCTGCTTCTAAAACCAAAACGGAGCAACCTAACAGAACGGCCTTCAATGTGTGCGTTCAACTTACAGAGTTAAACTAATGTGTGTTTGCAGGAGTTTCTAAACCCTTTCTGTGAAGAAGCGCAAAACGCATTTTCCCAGGCAAAAGCCAGCATTTCCCAAATAGCTGTAAATCTTTGTCTGAAACACAAAAGGAACGTATCCTTCAGACTGCTCTGCTGGGTGTTCGCTGACCTAAGGGAGTTTAATCTGCCTCTAGATTCAGAGAGTGAGAAGCACGTTGCTTCTCGGAGCTGCGTTTTGATATGCCAGAGTGAATGGGAGTAAACGCGGTTTGGAGAAATATCTGCTTGTAAAACCAAAACGGAGCAACCTAACAGAACGGCCTTCAATGTGTGCGTTCAAGTTACAGTGCTAAACTGATGTGTGTTTGCAGGAGTTTCTAAACCCTTTCTGTGAAGAAGTGCAAAACGCATTTTCCCAGGCAAAAGCCAGCATTTCCCAAATAGCTGTAAATCTCCGTCTGAAACACAAAACGAACGTATCATTCAGACTGCTCTGCTGGGTGTTCGCTGACCTAAGGGAGTTGAATCTGCCTCTAGATTCAGAGAGTGAGAAGCACGTTGCTTCTCGGAGCTGCGTTTTGATATGCCACAGTGAATGGGAGTAAACGCGGTTTGGAGAAATATCTGCTTCTAAAACCAAAACGGAGCAACCTAACAGAACGGCCTTCAATGTCTGCGTTCAACTTACAGAGTTAAACTGATGTGTGTTTGCAGGAGTTTCTAAACCCTTTCTGTGAAGAAGCGCAAAACGCATTTTCCCAGGCAAAAGCCAGCATTTCCCAAATAGCTGTAAATCTTTGTCTGAAACACAAAACGAACGTATCCTTCAGACTGCTCTGCTGGGTGTTCGCTGACCTAAGGGAGTTGAATCTGCCTCTAGATTCAGAGAGTGAGAAGCACGTTGCTTCTCGGAGCTGCGTTTTGATATGCCAGAGTGAATGGGATTAAACGCGGTTTGGAGAAATATCTGCTTCTAAAACCAAAACGGAGCAACCTAACAGAACGGCCTTCAATGTGTGCGTTCAACTTACAGAGTTAAACTGATGTGTGTTTGCAGGAGTTTCTAAACCCTTTCTGTGAAGAAGCGCAAAACGCATTTTTCCAGGCAAAAGCCAGCATTTCCCAAATAGCTGTAAATCTCCGTCTGAAACACAAAACGAACGTATCCTTCAGACTGCTCTGCTGGGTGTTCGCTGACCTAAGGGAGTTGAATCTGCCTCTAGATTCAGAGAGTGAGAAGCACGTTGCTTCTCGGAGCTGCGTTTTGATATGCCAGAGTGAATGGGAGTAAACGCGGTTTGGAGAAATATCTGCTTCTAAAACCAAAACGGAGCAACCTAACAGAACGGCCTTCAATGTGTGCGTTCAACTTACAGAGTTAAACTGATGTGTGATTGCAGGAGTTTCTAAACCCTTTCTGTGAAGAAGCGCAAAACGCATTTTCCCAGGCAAAAGCCAGCATTTCCCAAATAGCTGTAAATCTTTGTCTGAAACACAAAACGAACGTATCCTTCAGACTGCTCTGCTGGGTGTTCGCTGACCTAAGGTAGTTGAATCTGCCTCTAGATTCAGAGAGTGAGAAGCACGTTGCTTCTCGGAGCTGCGTTTTGATATGCCAGAGTGAATGGGAGTAAACGCGGTTTGGAGAAATATCTGCTTCTAAAACCAAAACGGAGCAACCTAACAGAACGGCCTTCAATGTGTGCGTTCAACTTACAGAGTTAAACTGATGTGTGTTTGCAGGAGTTTCTAAACCCTTTCTGTGAAGAAGTGCAAAACGCATTTTCCCAGGCAAAAGCCAGCATTTCCCAAATAGCTGTAAATCTCCGTCTGAAACACAAAACGAACGTATCCTTCAGACTGCTCTGCTGGGTGTTCGCTGACCTAAGGGAGTTGAATCTGCCTCTCGATTCAGAGAGTGAGAAGCACGTTGCTTCTCGGAGCTGCGTTTTGATATGCCAGAGTGAATGGGAGTAAACGCGGTTTGGAGAAATATCTGCTTCTAAAACCAAAACGGAGCAACCTAACTGAACGGCCTTCAATGTGTGCGTTCAGCTTACAGAGTTAAACTGATGTGTGATTGCAGGAGTTTCTAAACCCTTTCTGTGAAGAAGCGCAAAACGCATTTTCCCAGGCAAAAGCCAGCATTTCCCAAATAGCTGTAAATCTTTGTCTGAAACACAAAACGAACGTATCCTTCAGACTGCTCTGCTGGGTGTTCGCTGACCTAAGGGAGTTGAATCTGCCTCTAGATTCAGAGAGTGAGAAGCACGTTGCTTCTCGGAGCTGCGTTTTGATATGCCAGAGTGAATGGGAGTAAACGCGGTTTGGAGAAATATCTGCTTCTAAAACCAAAACGGAGCAACCTAACAGAACGGCCTTCAATGTGTGCGTTCAACTTACAGAGGTAAACTGATGTGTGTTTGCAGGAGTTTCTAAACCCTTTCTGTGAAGAAGTGCAAAACGCATTTTCCCAGGCAAAAGCCAGCATTTCCCAAATAGCTGTAAATCTCCGTCTGAAACACAAAACGAACGTATCCTTCAGACTGCTCTGCTGGGTGTTCGCTGACCTAAGGGAGTTGAATCTGCCTCTAGATTCAGAGAGTGAGAAGCACGTTGCTTCTCGGAGCTGCGTTTTGATATGCCAGAGTGAATGGGAGTAAACGCGGTTTGGAGAAATATCTGCTTCTAAAACCAAAACGGAGCAACCTAACAGAACGGCCTTCAATGTCTGCGTTCAACTTACAGAGTTAAACTGATGTGTGTTTGCAGGAGTTTCTAAACCCTTTCTGTGAAGAAGCGCAAAACGCATTTTCCCAGGGAAAAGCCAGCATTTCCCAAATAGCTGTAAATCTTTGTCTGAAACACAAAACGAACGTATCCTTCAGACTGCTTTGCTGGGTGTTCGCTGACCTAAGGGAGTTGAATCTGCCTCTAGATTCAGAGAGTGAGAAGCACGTTGCTTCTCGGAGCTGCGTTTTGATATGCCAGAGTGAATGGGATTAAACGCGGTTTGGAGAAATATCTGCTTCTAAAACCAAAACGGAGCAACCTAACAGAACGGCCTTCAATGTGTGCGTTCAACTTACAGAGTTAAACTGATGTGTGTTTGCAGGAGTTTCTAAACCCTTTCTGTGAAGAAGCGCAAAACGCATTTTTCCAGGCAAAAGCCAGCATTTCCCAAATAGCTGTAAATCTCCGTCTGAAACACAAAACGAACGTATCCTTCAGACTGCTCTGCTGGGTGTTCGCTGACCTAAGGGAGTTGAATCTGCCTCTAGATTCAGAGAGTGAGAAGCACGTTGCTTCTCGGAGCTGCGTTTTGATATGCCAGAGTGAATGGGAGTAAACGCGGTTTGGAGAAATATCTGCTTCTAAAACCAAAACGGAGCAACCTAACAGAACGGCCTTCAATGTGTGCGTTCAACTTACAGAGTTAAACTGATGTGTGTTTGCAGGAGTTTCTAAACCCTTTCTGTGAAGAAGCGCAAAACGCATTTTCCCAGGCAAAAGCCAGCATTTCCCAAATAGCTGTAAATCTTTGTCTGAAACACAAAACGAACGTATCCTTCAGACTGCTCTGCTGGGTGTTCGCTGACCTAAGGGAGTTGAATCTGCCTCTAGATTCAGAGAGTGAGAAGCACGTTGCTTCTCGGAGCTGCGTTTTGATATGCCAGAGTGAATGGGAGTAAACGCGGTTTGGAGAAATATCTGCTTCTAAAACCAAAACGGAGCAACCTAACAGAACGGCCTTCAATGTGTGCGTTCAACTTACAGAGTTAAACTGATGTGTGTTTGCAGGAGTTTCTAAACCCTTTCTGTGAAGAAGCCCAAAACGCATTTTCCCAGGCAAAAGCCAGCATTTTCCAAATAGATGTAAATCTCCGTCTGAAACATAAAACGAACCTATCCTTCAGACTGCTCTTCTGGGTGTTCGCTGACCTAAGGGAGTTGAATCTGCCTCTAGATTCAGAGAGTGAGAAGCACGTTGCTTCTCGGAGCTGCGTTTTGATATGCCAGAGTGAATGGGAGTAAACGCGGTTTGGAGAAATATCTGCTTCTAAAACCAAAACGGAGCAACCTAACAGAACGGCCTTCAATGTGTGCGTTCAACTTACAGAGTTAAACTGATGTGTGTTTGCAGGAGTTTCTAAACCCTTTCTGTGAAGAAGCGCAAAACGCATTTTTCCAGGCAAAAGCCAGCATTTCCCAAATAGCTGTAAATCTCCGTCTGAAACACAAAACGAACGTATCCTTCAGACTGCTCTGCTGGGTGTTCGCTGACCTAAGGGAGTTGAATCTGCCTCTAGATTCAGAGAGTGAGAAGCACGTTGCTTCTCGGAGCTGCGTTTTGATATGCCAGAGTGAATGGGAGTAAACGCGGTTTGGAGAAATATCTGCTTCTAAAACCAAAACGGAGCAACCTAACAGAACGGCCTTCAATGTGTGCGTTCAACTTACAGAGTTAAACTGATGTGTGTTTGCAGGAGTTTCTAAACCCTTTCTGTGAAGAAGCGCAAAACGCATTTTTCCAGGCAAAAGCCAGCATTTCCCAAATAGCTGTAAATCTCCGTCTGAAACACAAAACGAACGTATCCTTCAGACTGCTCTGCTGGGTGTTCGCTGACCTAAGGGAGTTGAATCTGCCTCTAGATTCAGAGAGTGAGAAGCACGTTGCTTCTCGGAGCTGCGTTTTGATATGCCAGAGTGAATGGGATTAAACGCGGTTTGGAGAAATATCTGCTTCTAAAACCAAAACGGAGCAACCTAACAGAACGGCCTTCAATGTGTGCGTTCAACTTACAGAGTTAAACTGATGTGTGTTTGCAGGAGTTTCTAAACCCTTTCTGTGAAGAAGCCCAAAACGCATTTTCCCAGGCAAAAGTCAGCATTTTCCAAATAGCTGTAAATCTCCGTCTGAAACATAAAAGGAACCTATCCTTCAGACTGCTCTTCTGGGTGTTCGCTGACCTAAGGGAGTTTAATCTGCCTCTAGATTCAGAGAGTGAGAAGCACGTTGCTTCTCGGAGCTGCGTTTTGATATGCCAGAGTGAATGGGAGTAAACGCGGTTTGGAGAAATATCTGCTTCTAAAACCAAAACGGAGCAACCTAACAGAACGGCCTTCAATGTGTTCGTTCAACTTACAGAGTTAAACTAATGTGTGTTTGCAGGAGTTTCTAAACCCTTTCTGTGAAGAAGCCCAAAACGCATTTTCCCAGGCAAAAGCCAGCATTTCCCAAATAGCTGTAAATCTTTGTCTGAAACACAAAAGGAACGTATCCTTC
This sequence comes from Callithrix jacchus, assembly GCF_049354715.1. Classification (NCBI taxonomy): domain Eukaryota; kingdom Metazoa; phylum Chordata; class Mammalia; order Primates; family Cebidae; genus Callithrix; species Callithrix jacchus. The sequence continues at coordinate 24,019,806 of NC_133523.1, forward strand.
AGACTGCTCTGCTGGGTGTTCGCTGACCTAAGGGAGTTTAATCTGCCTCTAGATTCAGAGAGTGAGAAGCACGTTGCTTCTCGGAGCTGCGTTTTGATATGCCAGAGTGAATGGGAGTAAACGCGGTTTGGAGAAATATCTGCTTGTAAAACCAAAACGGAGCAACCTAACAGAACGGCCTTCAATGTGTGCGTTCAAGTTACAGTGCTAAACTGATGTGTGTTTGCAGGAGTTTCTAAACCCTTTCTGTGAAGAAGTGCAAAACGCATTTTCCCAGGCAAAAGCCAGCATTTCCCAAATAGCTGTAAATCTCCGTCTGAAACACAAAACGAACGTATCATTCAGACTGCTCTGCTGGGTGTTCGCTGACCTAAGGGAGTTGAATCTGCCTCTAGATTCAGAGAGTGAGAAGCACGTTGCTTCTCGGAGCTGCGTTTTGATATGCCACAGTGAATGGGAGTAAACGCGGTTTGGAGAAATATCTGCTTCTAAAACCAAAACGGAGCAACCTAACAGAACGGCCTTCAATGTCTGCGTTCAACTTACAGAGTTAAACTGATGTGTGTTTGCAGGAGTTTCTAAACCCTTTCTGTTAAGAAGCGCAAAACGCATTTTCCCAGGCAAAAGCCAGCATTTCCCAAATAGCTGTAAATCTTTGTCTGAAACACAAAACGAACGTATCCTTCAGACTGCTCTGCTGGGTGTTCGCTGACCTAAGGGAGTTGAATCTGCCTCTAGATTCAGAGAGTGAGAAGCACGTTGCTTCTCGGAGCTGCGTTTTGATATGCCAGAGTGAATGGGATTAAACGCGGTTTGGAGAAATATCTGCTTCTAAAACCAAAACGGAGCAACCTAACAGAACGGCCTTCAATGTGTGCGTTCAACTTACAGAGTTAAACTGATGTGTGTTTGCAGGAGTTTCTAAACCCTTTCTGTGAAGAAGCGCAAAACGCATTTTTCCAGGCAAAAGCCAGCATTTCCCAAATAGCTGTAAATCTCCGTCTGAAACACAAAACGAACGTATCCTTCAGACTGCTCTGCTGGGTGTTCGCTGACCTAAGGGAGTTGAATCTGCCTCTAGATTCAGAGAGTGAGAAGCACGTTGCTTCTCGGAGCTGCGTTTTGATATGCCAGAGTGAATGGGAGTAAACGCGGTTTGGAGAAATATCTGCTTCTAAAACCAAAACGGAGCAACCTAACAGAACGGCCTTCAATGTGTGCGTTCAACTTACAGAGTTAAACTGATGTGTGATTGCAGGAGTTTCTAAACCCTTTCTGTGAAGAAGCGCAAAACGCATTTTCCCAGGCAAAAGCCAGCATTTCCCAAATAGCTGTAAATCTTTGTCTGAAACACAAAACGAACGTATCCTTCAGACTGCTGTGCTGGGTGTTCGCTGACCTAAGGGAGTTGAATCTGCCTCTAGATTCAGAGAGTGAGAAGCACGTTGCTTCTCGGAGCTGCGTTTTGATATGCCAGAGTGAATGGGAGTAAACGCGGTTTGGAGAAATATCTGCTTCTAAAACCAAAACGGAGCAACCTAACAGAACGGCCTTCAATGTGTGCGTTCAACTTACAGAGTTGAACTGATGTGTGTTTGCAGGAGTTTCTAAACCCTTTCTGTGAAGAAGTGCAAAACGCATTTTCCCAGGCAAAAGCCAGCATTTCCCAAATAGCTGTAAATCTCCGTCTGAAACACAAAACGAACGTATCCTTCAGACTGCTCTGCTGGGTGTTCGCTGACCTAAGGGAGTTGAATCTGCCTCTAGATTCAGAGAGTGAGAAGCACGTTGCTTCTCGGAGCTGCGTTTTGATATGCCAGAGTGAATGGGAGTAAACGCGGTTTGGAGAAATATAGGCTTCTAAAACCAAAACGGAGCAACCTAACAGAACGGCCTTCAATGTCTGCGTTCAACTTACAGAGTTAAACTGATGTGTGTTTGCAGGAGTTTCTAAACCCTTTCTGTGAAGAAGCGCAAAACGCATTTTCCCAGGCAAAAGCCAGCATTTCCCAAATAGCTGTAAATCTTTGTCTGAAACACAAAACGAACGTATCCTTCAGACTGCTCTGCTGGGTGTTCGCTGACCTAAGGGAGTTGAATCTGCCTCTAGATTCAGAGAGTGAGAAGCACGTTGCTTCTCGGAGCTGCGTTTTGATATGCCAGAGTGAATGGGATTAAACGCGGTTTGGAGAAATATCTGCTTCTAAAACCAAAACGGAGCAACCTAACAGAACGGCCTTCAATGTGTGCGTTCAACTTACAGAGTTAAACTGATGTGTGTTTGCAGGAGTTTCTAAACCCTTTCTGTGAAGAAGCGCAAAACGCATTTTTCCAGGCAAAAGCCAGCATTTCCGAAATAGCTGTAAATCTCCGTCTAAAACACAAAACGAACGTATCCTTCAGACTGCTCTGCTGGGTGTTCGCTGACCTAAGGGAGTTGAATCTGCCTCTAGATTACGAGAGTGAGAAGCACGTTGCTTCTCGGAGCTGCGTTTTGATATGCCAGAGTGAATGGGAGTAAACGCGGTTTGGAGAAATATCTGCTTCTAAAACCAAAACGGAGCAACCTAACAGAACGGCCTTCAATGTCTGCGTTCAACTTACAGAGTTAAACTGATGTGTGTTTGCAGGAGTTTCTAAACCCTTTCTGTGAAGAAGCGCAAAACGCATTTTCCCAGGCAAAAGCCAGCATTTCCCAAATAGCTGTAAATCTTTGTCTGAAACACAAAACGAACGTATCCTTCAGACTGCTCTGCTGGGTGTTCGCTGACCTAAGGGAGTTGAATCTGCCTCTAGATTCAGAGAGTGAGAAGCACGTTGCTTCTCGGAGCTGCGTTTTGATATGCCAGAGTGAATGGGATTAAACGCGGTTTGGAGAAATATCTGCTTCTAAAACCAAAACGGAGCAACCTAACAGAACGGCCTTCAATGTGTGCGTTCAACTTACAGAGTTAAACTGATGTGTGTTTGCAGGAGTTTCTAAACCCTTTCTGTGAAGAAGCGCAAAACGCATTTTTCCAGGCAAAAGCCAGCATTTTCCAAATAGCTGTAAATCTCCGTCTGAAACACAAAACGAACGTATCCTTCAGACTGCTCTGCTGGGTGTTCGCTGACCTAAGGGAGTTGAATCTGCCTCTAGATTCAGAGAGTGAGAAGCACGTTGCTTCTCGGAGCTGCGTTTTGATATGCCAGAGTGAATGGGAGTAAACGCGGTTTGGAGAAATATCTGCTTCTAAAACCAAAACGGAGCAACCTAACAGAACGGCCTTCAATGTGTGCGTTCAACTTACAGAGTTAAACTGAGGTGTGTTTGCAGGAGTTTCTAAACCCTTTCTGTGAAGAAGCGCAAAACGCATTTTCCCAGGCAAAAGCCAGCATTTCCGAAATAGCTGTAAATCTTTGTCTGAAACACAAAACGAACGTATCCTTCAGACTGCTCTGCTGGGTGTTCGCTGACCTAAGGGAGTTGAATCTGCCTCTAGATTCAGAGAGTGAGAAGCACGTTGCTTCTCGGAGCTGCGTTTTGATATGCCAGAGTGAATGGGAGTAAACGCGGTTGGAGAAATATCTGCTTCTAAAACCAAAACGGAGCAACCTAACAGAACGGCCTTCAATGTGTGCGTTCAACTTACAGAGTTAAACTGATGTGTGTTTGCAGGAGTTTCTAAACCCTTTCTGTGAAGAAGCCCAAAACGCATTTTCCCAGGCAAAAGCCAGCATTTTCCAAATAGCTGTAAATCTCCGTCTGAAACATAAAACGAACCTATCCTTCAGACTGCTCTTCTGGGTGTTCGCTGACCTAAGGGAGTTTAATCTGCCTCTAGATTCAGAGAGTGAGAAGCACGTTGCTTCTCGGAGCTGCGTTTTGATATGCCAGAGTGAATGGGAGTAAACGCGGTTTGGAGAAATATCTGCTTCTAAAACCAAAACGGAGCAACCTAACAGAACGGCCTTCAATGTGTGCGTTCAACTTACAGAGTTAAACTGATGTGTGTTTGCAGGAGTTTCTAAACCCTTTCTGTGAAAAAGTGCAAAACGCATTTTCCCAGGCAAAAGCCAGCATTTCCCAAATAGCTGTAAATCTTTGTCTGAAACACAAAACGAACGTATCCTTCAGACTGCTCTGCTGGGTGTTCGCTGACCTAAGGGAGTTGAATCTGCCTCTAGATACAGAGAGTGAGAAGCACGTTGTTTCTCGGAGCTGCGTTTTGATATGCCAGAGTGAATGGGAGTAAAGGCGGTTTGGAGAAATATCTGCTTCTAAAACCAAAACGGGGCAACCTAACAGAACGGCCTTCAATGTGTGCGTTCAACTTACAGAGTTAAACTGATGTGTGTTTGCAGGAGTTTCTAAACCCTTTCTGTGAAGAAGCGCAAAACGCATTTTTCCAGGCAAAAGCCAGCATTTCCCAAATAGCTGTAAATCTCCGTCTGAAACACAAAACGAACGTATCCTTCAGACTGCTCTGCTGGGTGTTCGCTGACCTAAGGGAGTTGAATCTGCCTCTAGATTCAGACAGTGAGAAGCACGTTGCTTCTCGGAACTGCGTTTTGATATGCCAGAGTGAATGGGAGTAAACGCGGTTTGGAGAAATATCTGCTTCTAAAACCAAAACGGAGCAACCTAACAGAACGGCCTTCAATGTGTGCGTTCAACTTACAGAGTTAAACTGATGTGTGTTTGCAGGAGTTTCTAAACCCTTTCTGTGAAGAAGCGCAAAACGCATTTTCCCAGGCAAAAGCCAGCATTTTCCAAATAGCTGTAAATCTCCGTCTGAAACATAAAACGAACCTATCCTTCAGACTGCTCTTCTGGGTGTTCGCTGACCTAAGGGAGTTGAATCTGCCTCTAGATTCAGAGAGTGAGAAGCACGTTGCTTCTCGGAGCTGCGTTTTGATATGCCAGAGTGAATGGGAGTAAACGCGGTTTGGAGAAATATCTGCTTCTAAAACCAAAACGGAGCAACCTAACAGAACGGCCTTCAATGTGTGCGTTCAACTTACAGAGTTAAACTGATGTGTGTTTGCAGGAGTTTCTAAACCCTTTCTGTGAAGAAGCGCAAAACGCATTTTCCCAGGCAAAAGCCAGCATTTCCCAAATAGCTGTAAATCTTTGTCTGAAACACAAAACGAACGTATCCTTCAGACTGCTCTGCTGGGTGTTCGCTGACCTAAGGGAGTTGAATCTGCCTCTAGATTCAGAGAGTGAGAAGCACGTTGCTTCTCGGAGCTGCGTTTTGATATGCCAGAGTGAATGGGAGTAAACGCGGTTTGGAGAAATATCTGCTTCTAAAACCAAAACGGAGCAACCTAACAGAACGGCCTTCAATGTGTGCGTTCAACTTACAGAGTTGAACTGATGTGTGTTTGCAGGAGTTTCTAAACCCTTTCTGTGAAGAAGCGCAAAACGCATTTTTCCAGGCAAAAGCCAGCATTTCCCAAATAGCTGTAAATCTCCGTCTGAAACACAAAACGAACGTATCCTTCAGACTGCTCTGCTGGGTGTTCGCTGACCTAAGGGAGTTGAATCTGCCTCTAGATTCAGAGAGTGAGAAGCACGTTGCTTCTCGGAACTGCGTTTTGATATGCCAGAGTGAATGGGAGTAAACGCGGTTTGGAGAAATATCTGCTTCTAAAACCAAAACGGAGCAACCTAACAGAACGGCCTTCAATGTGTGTGTTCAACTTACAGAGTTAAACTGATGTGTGTTTGCAGGAGTTTCTAAACCCTTTCTGTGAAGAAGCGCAAAACGCATTTTCCCAGGCAAAAGCCAGCATTTCCCAAATAGCTGTAAATCTTTGTCTGAAACACAAAACGAACGTATCCTTCAGACTGCTCTGCTGGGTGTTCGCTGACCTAAGGGAGTTGAATCTGCCTCTAGATTCAGAGAGTGAGAAGCACGTTGCTTCTCGGAGCTGCGTTTTGATATGCCAGAGTGAATGAAAGTAAACGCGGTTTGGAGAAATATCTGCTCCTAAAACCAAAACGGAGCAACCTAACAGAACGGCCTTCAATGTGTGCGTTCAACTTACAGAGTTAAACTGATGTGTGTTTGCAGGAGTTTCTAAACCCTTTCTGTGAAGAAGCGCAAAACGCATTTTTCCAGGCAAAAGCCAGCATTTCCCAAATAGCTGTAAATCTCCGTCTGAAACACAAAACGAACGTATCCTTCAGACTGCTCTGCTGGGTGTTCGCTGACCTACGGGTGTTGAATCTGCCTCTAGATTCAGAGAGTGAGAAGCACGTTGCTTCTCGGAACTGCGTTTTGATATGCCAGAGTGAATGGGAGTAAACGCGGTTTGGAGAAATATCTGCTTCTAAAACCAAAACGGAGCAACCTAACAGAACGGCCTTCAATGTGTGCGTTCAACTTACAGAGTTAAACTGATGTGTGTTTGCAGGAGTTTCTAAACCCTTTCTGTGAAGAAGCCCAAAACGCATTTTTTCAGGCAAAAGCCAGCATTTTCCAAATAGCTGTAAATCTCCGTCTGAAACATAAAACGAACCTATCCTTGAGACTGCTCTTCTGGGTGTTCGCTGACCTAAGGGAGTTTAATCTGCCTCTAGATTCAGAGAGTGAGAAGCACGTTGCTTCTCGGAGCTGCGTTTTGATATGCCAGAGTGAATGGGAGTAAACGCGGTTTGGAGAAATATCTGCTTCTAAAACCAAAACGGAGCAACCTAACAGAACGGCCTTCAATGTGTGCGTTCAACTTACAGAGTTAAACTGATGTGTGTTTGCAGGAGTTTCTAAACCCTTTCTGTGAAGAAGGGCAAAACGCATTTTCCCAGGCAAAAGCCAGCATTTCCCAAATAGCTGTAAATCTCCGTCTGAAACACAAAACGAACGTATCCTTCAGACTGCTCTGCTGGGTGTTCGCTGACCTAAGGGAGTTGAATCTGCCTCTAGATTCAGAGAGTGAGAAGCACGTTGCTTCTCGGAACTGCGTTTTGATATGCCAGAGTGAATGGGAGTAAACGCGGTTTGGAGAAATATCTGCTTCTAAAACCAAAACGGAGCAACCTAACAGAACGGCCTTCAATGTGTGCGTTCAACTTACAGAGTTAAACTGATGTGTGTTTGCAGGAGTTTCTAAACCCTTTCTGTGAAGAAGCGCAAAACGCATTTTCCCAGGCAAAAGCCAGCATTTCCCAAATAGCTGTAAATCTTTGTCTGAAACACAAAACGAACGTATCCTTCAGACTGCTCTGCTGGGTGTTCGCTGACCTAAGGGAGTTGAATCTGCCTCTAGATTCAGAGAGTGAGAAGCACGTTGCTTCTCGGAGCTGCGTTTTGATATGCCAGAGTGAATGGGAGTAATCGCGGTTTGGAGAAATATCTGCTTCTAAAACCAAAACGGAGCAACCTAACAGAACGGCCTTCAATGTGTGCGTTCAACTTACAGAGTTAAACTGATGTGTGTTTGCAGGAGTTTCTAAACCCTTTCTGTGAAGAAGCGCAAAACGCATTTTTCCAGGCAAAAGCCAGCATTTCCCAAATAGCTGTAAATCTCCGTCTGAAACACAAAACGAACGTATCCTTCAGACTGCTCTGCTGGGTGTTCGCTGACCTAAGGGAGTTGAATCTGCCTCTAGATTCAGAGAGTGAGAAGCACGTTGCTTCTCGGAACTGCGTTTTGATATGCCAGAGTGAATGGGAGTAAACGCGGTTTGGAGAAATATCTGCTTCTAAAACCAAAACGGAGCAACCTAACAGAACGGCCTTCAATGTGTGCGTTCAACTTACAGAGTTAAACTGATGTGTGTTTGCAGGAGTTTCTAAACCCTTTCTGTGAAGAAGCCCAAAAGGCATTTTCCCAGGCAAAAGCCAGCATTTTCCAAATAGCTGTAAATCTCCGTCTGAAACATAAAACGAACCTATCCTTCAGACTGCTCTTCTGGGTGTTCGCTGACCTAAGGGAGTTTAATCTGCCTCTAGATTCAGAGAGTGAGAAGCACGTTGCTTCTCGGAGCTGCGTTTTGATATGCCAGAGTGAATGGGAGTAAACGCGGTTTGGAGAAATATCTGCTTCTAAAACCAAAACGGAGCAACCTAACAGAACGGCCTTCAATGTGTGCGTTCAACTTACAGAGTTAAACTGATGTGTGTTTGCAGTTGTTTCTAAACCCTTTCTGTGAAGAAGCGCAAAACGCATTTTTCCAGGCAAAAGCCAGGATTTCCCAAATAGCTGTAAATCTCCGTCTGAAACACAAAACGAACGTATCCTTCAGACTGCTCTGCTGGGTGTTCGCTGACCTAAGGGAGTTGAATCTGCCTCTAGATTCAGAGAGTGAGAAGCACGTTGCTTCTCGGAACTGCGTTTTGATATGCCAGAGTGAATGGGAGTAAACGCGGTTTGGAGAAATATCTGCTTCTAAAACCAAAACGGAGCAACCTAACAGAACGGACTTCAATGTGTGCGTTCAACTTACAGAGTTAAACTGATGTGTGTTTGCAGGAGTTTCTAAAGCCTTTCTGTGAAGAAGTGCAAAACGCATTTTCCCAGGCAAAAGCCAGCATTTCCCAAATAGCTGTAATTCTCCGTCTGAAACTTAAAACGAACGTATCCTTCAGACTGCTCTGCTGGGTGTTCGCTGACCTAAGGGAGTTTAATCTGCCTCTAGATTCAGAGAGTGAGAAGCACGTTGCTTCTCGCAGCTGCGTTTTGATATGCCAGAGTGAATGGGAGTAAACGCGGTTTGCAGAAATATCTGCTTCTAAAACCAAAACGGAGCAACCTAACAGAACGGCCTTCAATGTGTGCGTTCAACTTACAGAGTTAAACTGATGTGTGTTTGCAGGAGTTTCTAAACCCTTTCTGTGAAGAAGCGCAAAACGCATTTTCCCAGGCAAAAGCCAGCATTTCCCAAATAGTTGTAAATCTCCGTCTGAAACACAAAACGAACGTATCCTTCAGACTGCTCTGCTGGGTGTTCGCTGACCTAAGGGAGTTTAATCTGCCTCTAGATTCAGAGAGTGAGAAGCACGTTGCTTCTCGGAACTGCGTTTTGATATGCCAGAGTGAATGGGAGTAAACGCGGTTTGGAGAAATATCTGCTTCTAAAACCAAAACGGAGCAACCTAACAGAACGGCCTTCAATGTGTGCGTTCAACTTACAGAGTTAAACTGATGTGTGTTTGCAGGAGTTTCTAAACTTTTTCTGTGAAGAAGCGCAAAACGCATTTTTCCAGGCAAAAGCCAGCATTTCCCAAATAGTTGTAAATCTCCGTCTGAAACACAAAACGAACGTATCCTTCAGACTGCTCTGCTGGGTGTTCGCTGACCTAAGGGAGTTGAATCTGCCTCTAGATTCAGAGAGTGAGAAGCACGTTGCTTCTCGGAACTGCGTTTTGATATGCCAGAGTGAATGGGAGTAAACGCGGTTTGGAGAAATATCTGCTTCTAAAACCAAAACGGAGCAACCTAACAGAACGGCCTTCAATGTGTGCGTTCAACTTACAGAGTTAAACTGATGTGTGTTTGCAGGAGTTTCTAAACCCTTTCTGTGAAGAAGCGCAAAACGCATTTTCCCAGGCAAAAGCCAGCATTTCCCAAATAGCTGTAAATCTCCGTCTGAAACACAAAACGAACGTATCCTTCAGACTGCTCTGCTGGGTGTTCGCTGACCTAAGGGAGTTGAATCTGCCTCTAGATTCAGAGAGTGAGAAGCACGTTGCTTCTCGGAGCTGCGTTTTGATATGCCAGAGTGAATGGGAGTAAACGCGGTTTGGAGAAATATCTGCTTCTAAAACCAAAACGGAGCAACCTAACAGAACGGCCTTCAATGTGTGCGTTCAACTTACAGAGTTAAACTGATGTGTGTTTGCAGGAGTTTCTAAACCCTTTCTGTGAAGAAGCGCAAAACGCATTTTCCCAGGCAAAAGCCAGCATTTCCCAAATAGCTGTAAATCTCCGTCTGAAACACAAAACGAACGTATCCTTCAGACTGCTCTGCTGGGTGTTCGCTGACCTAAGGGAGTTGAATCTGCCTCTAGATTCAGAGAGTGAGAAGCACGTTGCTTCTCGGAGCTGCGTTTTTATATGCCAGAGTGAATGGGAGTAAACGCGGTTTGGAGAAATATCTGCTTCTAAAACCAAAACGGAGCAACCTAACAGAACGGCCTTCAATGTGTGCGTTCAACTTACAGAGTTAAACTGATGTGTGTTTGCAGGAGTTTCTAAACCGTTTCTGTGAACAAGCGCAAAACGCATTTTTCCAGGCAAAAGCCAGCATTTCCCAAATAGCTGTAAATCTCCGTCTGAAACACAAAACGAACGTATCCTTCAGACTGCTCTGCTGGGTGTTCGCTGACCTAAGGGAGTTGAATCTGCCTCTAGATTCAGAGAGTGAGAAGCACGTTGCTTCTCGGAACTGCGTTTTGATATGCCAGAGTGAATGGGAGTAAACGCGGTTTGGAGAAATATCTGCTTCTAAAACCAAAACGGAGCAACCTAACAGAACGGCCTTCAATGTGTGCGTTCAACTTACAGAGTTAAACTGATGTGTGTTTGCAGGAGTTTCTAAACCCTTTCTGTGAAGAAGCGCAAAACGCATTTTCCCAGGCAAAAGCCAGCATTTCCCAAATAGCTGTAAATCTCCGTCTGAAACACAAAACGAACGTATCCTTCAGACTGCTCTGCTGGGTGTTCGCTGACCTAAGGGAGTTGAATCTGCCTCTAGATTCAGAGAGTGAGAAGCACGTTGCTTCTCGGAGCTGCGTTTTTATATGCCAGAGTTAATGGGAGTAAACGCGGTTTGGAGAAATATCTGCTTCTAAAACCAAAACGGAGCAACCTAACAGAACGGCCTTCAATGTGTGCGTTCAACTTACAGAGTTAAACTGATGTGTGTTTGCAGGAGTTTCTAAACCCTTTCTGTGAACAAGCGCAAAACGCATTTTTCCAGGCAAAAGCCAGCATTTCCCAAATAGCTGTAAATCTCCGTCTGAAACACAAAACGAACGTATCCTTCAGACTGCTCTGCTGGGTGTTCGCTGACCTAAGGGAGTTGAATCTGCCTCTAGATTCAGAGAGTGAGAAGCACGTTGCTTCTCGGAGCTGCGTTTTGATATGCCAGAGTGAATGGGAGTAATCGCGGTTTGGAGAAATATCTGCTTCTAAAACCAAAACGGAGCAACCTAACAGAACGGCCTTCAATGTGTGCGTTCAACTTACAGAGTTAAACTGATGTGTGTTTGCAGGAGTTTCTAAACGCTTTCTGTGAAGAAGCGCAAAACGCATTTTTCCAGGCAAAAGCCAGCATTTCCCAAATAGCTGTAAATCTCCGTCTGAAACACAAAACGAACGTATCCTTCAGACTGCTCTGCTGGGTGTTCGCTGACCTAAGGGAGTTGAATCTGCCTCTAGATTCAGAGAGTGAGAAGCACGTTGCTTCTCGGAACTGCGTTTTGATATGCCAGAGTGAATGGGAGTAAACGCGGTTTGGAGAAATATCTGCTTCTAAAACCAAAACGGAGCAACCTAACAGAACGGCCTTCAATGTGTGCGTTCAACTTACAGAGTTAAACTGATGTGTGTTTGCAGGAGTTTCTAAACCCTTTCTGTGAAGAAGCCCAAAAGGCATTTTCCCAGGCAAAAGCCAGCATTTTCCAAATAGCTGTAAATCTCCGTCTGAAACATAAAACGAACCTATCCTTCAGACTGCTCTTCTGGGTGTTCGCTGACCTAAGGGAGTTTAATCTGCCTCTAGATTCAGAGAGTGAGAAGCACGTTGCTTCTCGGAGCTGCGTTTTGATATGCCAGAGTGAATGGGAGTAAACGCGGTTTGGAGAAATATCTGCTTCTAAATCCAAAACGGAGCAACCTAACAGAACGGCCTTCAATGTGTGCGTTCAACTTACAGAGTTAAACTGATGTGTGTTTGCAGTTGTTTCTAAACCCTTTCTGTGAAGAAGCGCAAAACGCATTTTTCCAGGCAAAAGCCAGGATTTCCCAAATAGCTGTAAATCTCCGTCTGAAACACAAAACGAACGTATCCTTCAGACTGCTCTGCTGGGTGTTCGCTGACCTAAGGGAGTTGAATCTGCCTCTAGATTCAGAGAGTGAGAAGCACGTTGCTTCTCGGAACTGCGTTTTGATATGCCAGAGTGAATGGGAGTAAACGCGGTTTGGAGAAATATCTGCTTCTAAAACCAAAACGGAGCAACCTAACAGAACGGACTTCAATGTGTGCGTTCAACTTACAGAGTTAAACTGATGTGTGTTTGCAGGAGTTTCTAAAGCCTTTCTGTGAAGAAGTGCAAAACGCATTTTCCCAGGCAAAAGCCAGCATTTCCCAAATAGCTGTAATTCTCCGTCTGAAACTTAAAACGAACGTATCCTTCAGACTGCTCTGCTGGGTGTTCGCTGACCTAAGGGAGTTTAATCTGCCTCTAGATTCAGAGAGTGAGAAGCACGTTGCTTCTCGCAGCTGCGTTTTGATATGCCAGAGTGAATGGGAGTAAACGCGGTTTGCAGAAATATCTGCTTCTAAAACCAAAACGGAGCAACCTAACAGAACGGCCTTCAATGTGTGCGTTCAACTTACAGAGTTAAACTGATGTGTGTTTGCAGGAGTTTCTAAACCCTTTCTGTGAAGAAGCGCAAAACGCATTTTCCCAGGCAAAAGCCAGCATTTCCCAAATAGTTGTAAATCTCCGTCTGAAACACAAAACGAACGTATCCTTCAGACTGCTCTGCTGGGTGTTCGCTGACCTAAGGGAGTTTAATCTGCCTCTAGATTCAGAGAGTGAGAAGCACGTTGCTTCTCGGAACTGCGTTTTGATATGCCAGAGTGAATGGGAGTAAACGCGGTTTGGAGAAATATCTGCTTCTAAAACCAAAACGGAGCAACCTAACAGAACGGCCTTCAATGTGTGCGTTCAACTTACAGAGTTAAACTGATGTGTGTTTGCAGGAGTTTCTAAACTTTTTCTGTGAAGAAGCGCAAAACGCATTTTTCCAGGCAAAAGCCAGCATTTCCCAAATAGTTGTAAATCTCCGTCTGAAACACAAAACGAACGTATCCTTCAGACTGCTCTGCTGGGTGTTCGCTGACCTAAGGGAGTTGAATCTGCCTCTAGATTCAGAGAGTGAGAAGCACGTTGCTTCTCGGAACTGCGTTTTGATATGCCAGAGTGAATGGGAGTAAACGCGGTTTGGAGAAATATCTGCTTCTAAAACCAAAACGGAGCAACCTAACAGAACGGCCTTCAATGTGTGCGTTCAACTTACAGAGTTAAACTGATGTGTGTTTGCAGGAGTTTCTAAACCCTTTCTGTGAAGAAGCGCAAAACGCATTTTCCCAGGCAAAAGCCAGCATTTCCCAAATAGCTGTAAATCTCCGTCTGAAACACAAAACGAACGTATCCTTCAGACTGCTCTGCTGGGTGTTCGCTGACCTAAGGGAGTTGAATCTGCCTCTAGATTCAGAGAGTGAGAAGCACGTTGCTTCTCGGAGCTGCGTTTTGATATGCCAGAGTGAATGGGAGTAAACGCGGTTTGGAGAAATATCTGCTTCTAAAACCAAAACGGAGCAACCTAACAGAACGGCCTTCAATGTGTGCGTTCAACTTACAGAGTTAAACTGATGTGTGTTTGCAGGAGTTTCTAAACCCTTTCTGTGAAGAAGCGCAAAACGCATTTTCCCAGGCAAAAGCCAGCATTTCCCAAATAGCTGTAAATCTCCGTCTGAAACACAAAACGAACGTATCCTTCAGACTGCTCTGCTGGGTGTTCGCTGACCTAAGGGAGTTGAATCTGCCTCTAGATTCAGAGAGTGAGAAGCACGTTGCTTCTCGGAGCTGCGTTTTGATATGCCAGAGTGAATGGGAGTAAACGCGGTTTGGAGAAATATCTGCTTCTAAAACCAAAACGGAGCAACCTAACAGAACGGCCTTCAATGTGTGCGTTCAACTTACAGAGTTAAACTGATGTGTGTTTGCAGGAGTTTCTAAACCGTTTCTGTGAACAAGCGCAAAACGCATTTTTCCAGGCAAAAGCCAGCATTTCCCAAATAGCTGTAAATCTCCGTCTGAAACACAAAACGAACGTATCCTTCAGACTGCTCTGCTGGGTGTTCGCTGACCTAAGGGAGTTGAATCTGCCTCTAGATTCAGAGAGTGAGAAGCACGTTGCTTCTCGGAACTGCGTTTTGATATGCCAGAGTGAATGGGAGTAAACGCGGTTTGGAGAAATATCTGCTTCTAAAACCAAAACGGAGCAACCTAACAGAACGGCCTTCAATGTGTGCGTTCAACTTACAGAGTTAAACTGATGTGTGTTTGCAGGAGTTTCTAAACCCTTTCTGTGAAGAAGCGCAAAACGCATTTTCCCAGGCAAAAGCCAGCATTTCCCAAATAGCTGTAAATCTCCGTCTGAAACACAAAACGAACGTATCCTTCAGACTGCTCTGCTGGGTGTTCGCTGACCTAAGGGAGTTGAATCTGCCTCTAGATTCAGAGAGTGAGAAGCACGTTGCTTCTCGGAGCTGCGTTTTTATATGCCAGAGTTAATGGGAGTAAACGCGGTTTGGAGAAATATCTGCTTCTAAAACCAAAACGGAGCAACCTAACAGAACGGCCTTCAATGTGTGCGTTCAACTTACAGAGTTAAACTGATGTGTGTTTGCAGGAGTTTCTAAACCCTTTCTGTGAACAAGCGCAAAACGCATTTTTCCAGGCAAAAGCCAGCATTTCCCAAATAGCTGTAAATCTCCGTCTGAAACACAAAACGAACGTATCCTTCAGACTGCTCTGCTGGGTGTTCGCTGACCTAAGGGAGTTGAATCTGCCTCTAGATTCAGAGAGTGAGAAGCACGTTGCTTCTCGGAACTGCGTTTTGATATGCCAGAGTGAATGGGAGTAAACGCGGTTTGGAGAAATATCTGCTTCTAAAACCAAAACGGAGCAACCTAACAGAACGGCCTTCAATGTGTGCGTTCAACTTACAGAGTTAAACTGATGTGTGTTTGCAGGAGTTTCTAAACCCTTTCTGTGAAGAAGCGCAAAACGCATTTTCCCAGGCAAAATCCAGCATTTTCCAAATAGCGGTACATCTCCGTCTGAAACATAAAACGAACGTATCCTTCAGACTGCTCTGCTGGGTGTTCGCTGACCTAAGGGAGTTGAATCTGCCTCTAGATTCAGAGAGTGAGAAGCACGTTGCTTCTCGGAGCTGCGTTTTGATATGCCAGAGTGAATGGGAGTAAACGCGGTTTGGAGAAATATCTGCTTCTAAAACCAAAACGGAGCAACCTAACAGAACGGCCTTCAATGTGTGCGTTCAACTTACAGAGTTAAACTGATGTGTGTTTGCAGGAGTTTCTAAACCCTTTCTGTGAAGAAGCGCAAAACGCATTTTCCCAGGCAAAAGCCAGCATTTCCCAAATAGCTGTAAATCTTTGTCTGAAACACAAAACGAACGTATCCTTCAGACTGCTCTGCTGGGTGTTCGCTGACCTAAGGGAGTTGAATCTGCCTCTAGATTCAGAGAGTGAGAAGCACGTTGCTTCTCGGAGCTGCGTTTTGATATGCCAGAGTGAATGGGAGTAAACGCGGTTTGGAGAAATATCTGCTTCTAAAACCAAAACGGAGCAACCTAACAGAACGGCCTTCAATGTGTGCGTTCAACTTACAGAGTTAAACTGATGTGTGTTTGCAGGAGTTTCTAAACCCTTTCTGTGAAGAAGCGCAAAACGCATTTTTCCAGGCAAAAGCCAGCATTTCCCAAATAGCTGTAAATCTCCGTCTGAAACACAAAACGAACGTATCCTTCAGACTGCTCTGCTGGGTGTTCGCTGACCTAAGGGAGTTGAATCTGCCTCTAGATTCAGAGAGTGAGAAGCACGTTGCTTCTCGGAACTGCGTTTTGATATGCCAGAGTGAATGGGAGTAAACGCGGTTTGGAGAAATATCTGCTTCTAAAACCAAAACGGAGCAACCTAACAGAACGGCCTTCAATGTGTGCGTTCAACTTACAGAGTTAAACTGATGTGTGTTTGCAGGAGTTTCTAAACCCTTTCTGTGAAGAAGCCCAAAACGCATTTTCCCAGGCAAAAGCCAGCATTTTCCAAATAGCTGTAAATCTCCGTCTGAAACATAAAACGAACCTATCCTTCAGACTGCTCTTCTGGGTGTTCGCTGACCTAAGGGAGTTGAATCTGCCTCCAGATTCAGAGAGTGAGAAGCACGTTGCTTCTCGGAGCTGCGTTTTGATATGCCAGAGTGAATGGGAGTAAACGCGGTTTGGAGAAATATCTGCTTCTAAAACAAAAACGGAGCAACCTAACAGAAAGGCCTTCAATGTGTGCGTTCAACTTACAGAGTTAAACTGATGTGTGTTTGCAGGAGTTTCTAAACCCTTTCTGTGAAGAAGTGCAAAACGCATTTTCCCAGGCAAAAGCCAGCATTTCCCAAATAGCTGTAAATCTCCGTCTGAAACACAAAACGAACGTATCCTTCAGACTGCTCTGCTGGGTGTTCGCTGACCTAAGGGAGTTGAATCTGCCTCTAGATTCAGAGAGTGAGAAGCACGTTGCTTCTCGGAGCTGCGTTTTGATATGCCAGAGTGAATGGGAGTAAACGCGGTTTGGAGAAATATCTGCTTCTAAAACCAAAACGGAGCAACCTAACAGAACGGCCTTCAATGTGTGCGTTCAACGTACAGAGTTAAACTGATGTGTGTTTGCAGGAGTTTCTAAACCCTTTCTGTGAAGAAGCGCAAAACGCATTTTCCCAGGCAAAAGCCAGCATTTCCCAAATAGCTGTAAATCTTTCTCTGAAACACAAAACGAACGTATCCTTCAGACTGCTCTGCTGGGTGGTCGCTGACCTAAGGGAGTTGAATCTGCCTCTAGATTCAGAGAGTGAGAAGCACGTTGCTTCTCGGAGCTGCGTTTTGATATGCCAGAGTGAATGGGAGTAAACGCGGTTTGGAGAAATATCTGCTTCTAAAACCAAAACGGAGCAACCTAACAGAACGGCCTTCAATGTGTGCGTTCAACTTACAGAGTTAAACTGATGTGTGTTTGCAGGAGTTTCTAAACCCTTTCTGTGAAGAAGCGCAAAACGCATTTTTCCAGGCAAAAGCCAGCATTTCCCAAATAGCTGTAAATCTCCGTCTGAAACACAAAACGAACGTATCCTTCAGACTGCTCTGCTGGGTGTTCGCTGACCTAAGGGAGTTGAATCTGCCTCTAGATTCAGAGAGTGAGAAGCACGTTGCTTCTCGGAACTGCGTTTTGATATGCCAGAGTGAATGGGAGTAAACGCGGTTTGGAGAAATATCTGCTTCTAAAACCAAAACGGAGCAACCTAACAGAACGGCCTTCAATGTGTGCGTTCAACTTACAGAGTTAAACTGATGTGTGTTTGCAGGAGTTTCTAAACCCTTTCTGTGAAGAAGCCCAAAACGCATTTTCCCAGGCAAAAGCCAGCATTTTCCAAATAGCTGTAAATCTCCGTCTGAAACATAAAACGAACCTATCCTTCAGACTGCTCTTCTGGGTGTTCGCTGACCTAAGGGAGTTTAATCTGCCTCTAGATTCAGAGAGTGAGAAGCACGTTGCTTCTCGGAGCTGCGTTTTGATATGCCAGAGTGAATGGGAGTAAACGCGGTTTGGAGAAATATCTGCTTCTAAAACCAAAACGGAGCAACCTAACAGAACGGCCTTCAATGTGTGCGTTCAACTTACAGAGTTAAACTGATGTGTGTTTGCAGGAGTTTCTAAACCCTTTCTGTGAAGAAGCCCAAAACGCATTTTCCCAGGCAAAAGCCAGCATTTTCCAAATAGCTGTAAATCTCCGTCTGAAACATAAAACGAACCTATCCTTCAGACTGCTCTTCTGGGTGTTCGCTGACCTAAGGGAGTTTAATCTGCCTCTAGATTCAGAGAGTGAGAAGCACGTTGCTTCTCGGAGCTGCGTTTTGAAATGCCAGAGTGAATGGGAGTAAACGCGGTTTGGAGAAATATCTGCTTCTAAAACCAAAACGGAGCAACCTAACAGAACGGCCTTCAATGTGTGCGTTCAACTTACAGAGTTAAACTGATGTGTGTTTGCAGGAGTTTCTAAACCCTTTCTGTGAAGAAGCCCAAAACGCATTTTCCCAGGAAAAAGCCAGCATTTTCCAAATAGCTGTAAATCTCCGTCTGAAACAGAAAACGAACCTATTTTTCAGACTGCTCTTCTGGGTGTTCGCTGACCTAAGGGAGTTGAATCTGCCTCTAGATTCAGAGAGTGAGAAGCACGTTGCTTCTCGGAGCTGCGTTTTGATATGCCAGAGTGAATGGGAGTAAACCCGGTTTGGAGAAATATCTGCTTCTAAAACCAAAACGGAGCAACCTAACAGAACGGCCTTCAATGTGTGCGTTCAACTTACAGAGTTAAACTGATGTGTGTTTGCAGGAGTTTCTAAACCCTTTCTGTGAAGAAGTGCAAAACGCATTTTCCCAGGCAAAAGCCAGCATTTCCCAAATAGCTGTAAATCTCCGTCTGAAACACAAAACGAACGTATCCTTCAGACTGCTCTGCTGGGTGTTCGCTGACCTAAGGGAGTTGAATCTGCCTCTAGATTCAGAGAGTGAGAAGCACGTTGCTTCTCGGAGTTGCGTTTTGATATGCCAGAGTGAATGGGAGTAAACGCGGTTTGGAGAAATATCTGCTTCTAAAACCAAAACGGAGCAACCTAACAGAACGGCCGTCAATGTGTGCGTTCAACTTACAGAGTTAAACTGAGGTGTGTTTGCAGGAGTTTCTAAACCCTTTCTGTGAAGAAGCGCAAAACGCATTTTCCCAGGCAAAAGCCAGCATTTCCCAAATAGCTGTTAATCTTTGTCTGAAACACAAAACGAACGTATCCTTCAGACTGCTCTGCTGGGTGTTCGCTGACCTAAGGGAGTTGAATCTGCCTCTAGATTCAGAGAGTGAGAAGCACGTTGCTTCTCGGAGCTGCGTTTTGATATGCCAGAGTGAATGGGATTAAACGCGGTTTGGAGAAATATCTGCTTCTAAAACCAAAACGGAGCAACCAAACAGAACGGCCTTCAATGTGTGCGTTCAACTTACAGAGTTAAACTGATGTGTGTTTGCATGAGTTTCTAAACCCTTTCTGTGAAGAAGCGCAAAACGCATTTTTCCAGGCAAAGGCCAGCATTTCCCAAATAGCTGTAAATCTCCGTCTGAAACACAAAACGAACGTATCCTTCAGACTGCTCTGCTGGGTGTTCGCTGACCTAAGGGAGTTGAATCTGCCTCTAGATTCAGAGAGTGAGAAGCACGTTGCTTCTCGGAGCTGCGTTTTGATATGCCAGAGTGAATGGGAGTAAACGCGGTTTGGAGAAATATCTGCTTCTAAAACCAAAACGGAGCAACCTAACAGAACGGCCTTCAATGTGTGCGTTCAACTTACAGAGTTAAACTGATGTGTGTTTGCAGGAGTTTCTAAACCCTTTCTGTGAAGAAGCCCAAAACGCACTTTCCCAGGCAAAAGCCAGCATTTCCCAAATAGCTGTAAATCTTTGTCTGAAACACAAAACGAACGTATCGTTCAGACTGCTCTGCTGGGTGTTCGCTGACCTAAGGGAGTTGAATCTGCCTCTAGATTCAGAGAGTGAGAAGCACGTTGCTTCTCTGAGCTGCGTTTTGATATGCCAGAGTGAATGGGAGTAAACGCGGTTTGGAGTAATATCTGCTTCTAAAACCAAAACGGAGCAACCTAACAGAACGGCCTTCAATGTGTGCGTTCAACTTACAGAGATAAACTGATGTGTGTTTGCAGGAGTTTCTAAACCCTTTCTTTGAAGAAGCGCAAAACGCATTTTTTCAGGCAAAAGCCAGCATTTCCCAAATAGCTGTAAATCTCCGTCTGAAACACAAAACGAACGTATCCTTCAGACTGCTCTGCTGGGTGTTCGCTGACCTAAGGGAGTTTAATCTGCCTCTAGATTCAGAGAGTGAGAAGCACGTTGCTTCTCGGAACTGCGTTTTGATATGCCAGAGTGAATGGGAGTAAACGCGGTTTGGAGAAATATCTGCTTCTAAAACCAAAACGGAGCAACCTAACAGAACGGCCTTCAATGTGTGCGTTCCACTTACAGAGTTAAACTGATGTGTGTTTGCAGGAGTTTCTAAACCCTTTCTGTGAAGAAGCCCAAAACGCATTTTCCCAGGCAAAAGCCAGCATTTTCCAAATAGCTGTAAATCTCCGTCTGAAACATAAAACGAACCTATCCTTCAGACTGCTCTGCTGGGTGTTCGCTGACCTAAGGGAGTTTAATCTGCCTCTAGATTCAGAGAGTGAGAAGCACGTTGCTTCTCGGAGCTGCGTTTTGATATGCCAGAGTGAATGGGAGTAAACGCGGTTTGGAGAAATATCTGCTTCTAAAACCAAAACGGAGCAACCTAACAGAACGGCCTTCAATGTGTGCGTTCAACTTACAGAGTTAAACTGATGTGTGTTTGCAGGAGTTTCTAAACCCTTTCTGTGAAGAAGCCCAAAACGCATTTTCCCAGGCAAAAGCCAGCATTTTCCAAATAGCTGTAAATCTCCGTCTGAAACATAAAACGAACCTATCCTTCAGACTGCTCTTCTGGGTGTTCGCTGACCTAAGGGAGTTTAATCTGCCTCTAGATTCAGAGAGTGAGAAGCACGTTGCTTCTCGGAGCTGCGTTTTGATATGCCAGAGTGAATGGGAGTAAACGCGGTTTGGAGAAATATCTGCTTCTAAAACCAAAACGGAGCAACCTAACAGAACGGCCTTCAATGTGTGCGTTCAACTTACAGAGTTAAACTGATGTGTGTTTGCAGGAGTTTCTAAACCCTTTCTGTGAAGAAGCGCAAAACGCATTTTCCCAGGCAAAAGCCAGCATTTTCCAAATAGCTGTAAATCTCCGTCTGAAACATAAAACGAACCTATCCTTCAGACTGCTCTTCTGGGTGTTCGCTGACCTAAGGGAGTTTAATCTGCCTCTAGATTCAGAGAGTGAGAAGCACGTTGCTTCTCGGAGCTGCGTTTTGAAATGCCAGAGTGAATGGGAGTAAACGCGGTTTGGAGAAATATCTGCTTCTAAAACCAAAACGGAGCAACCTAACAGAACGGCCTTCAATGTGTGCGTTCAACTTACAGAGTTAAACTGATGTGTGTTTGCAGGAGTTTCTAAACCCTTTCTGTGAAGAAGCCCAAAACGCATTTTCCCAGGAAAAAGCCAGCATTTTCCAAATAGCTGTAAATCTCCGTCTGAAACAGAAAACGAACCTATTTTTCAGACTGCTCTTCTGGGTGTTCGCTGACCTAAGGGAGTTTAATCTGCCTCTAGATTCAGAGAGTGAGAAGCACGTTGCTTCTCGGAGCTGCGTTTTGATATGCCAGAGTGAATGGGAGTAAACCCGGTTTGGAGAAATATCTGCTTCTAAAACCAAAACGGAGCAACCTAACAGAACGGCCTTCAATGTGTGCGTTCAACTTACAGAGTTAAACTGATGTGTGTTTGCAGGAGTTTCTAAACCCTTTCTGTGAAGAAGGGCAAAACGCATTTTCCCAGGCAAAAGCCAGCATTTCCCAAATAGCTGTAAATCTCCGTCTGAAACACAAAACGAACGTATCCTTCAGACTGCTCTGCTGGGTGTTCGCTGACCTAAGGGAGTTGAATCTGCCTCTAGATTCAGAGAGTGAGAAGCACGTTGCTTCTCGGAGCTGCGTTTTGATATGCCAGAGTGAATGGGAGTAAACGCGGTTTGGAGAAATATCTGCTTCTAAAACCAAAACGGAGCAACCTAACAGAACGGCCTTCAATGTGTGCGTTCAACTTACAGAGTTAAACTGATGTGTGTTTGCAGGAGTTTCTAAACCCTTTCTGTGAAGAAGCCCAAAACGCATTTTCCCAGGAAAAAGCCAGCATTTTCCAAATAGCTGTAAATCTCCGTCTGAAACAGAAAACGAACCTATTTTTCAGACTGCTCTTCTGGGTGTTCGCTGACCTAAGGGAGTTTAATCTGCCTCTAGATTCAGAGAGTGAGAAGCACGTTGCTTCTCGGAGCTGCGTTTTGATATGCCAGAGTGAATGGGAGTAAACCCGGTTTGGAGAAATATCTGCTTCTAAAACCAAAACGGAGCAACCTAACAGAACGGCCTTCAATGTGTGCGTTCAACTTACAGAGTTAAACTGATGTGTGTTTGCAGGAGTTTCTAAACCCTTTCTGTGAAGAAGTGCAATACGCATTTTCCCAGGCAAAAGCCAGCATTTCCCAAATAGCTGTAAATCTCCGTCTGAAACACAAAACGAACGTATCCTTCAGACTGCTCTGCTGGGTGTTCGCTGACCTAAGGGAGTTGAATCTGCCTCTAGATTCAGAGAGTGAGAAGCACGTTGCTTCTCGGAGTTGCGTTTTGATATGCCAGAGTGAATGGGAGTAAACGCGGTTTGGAGAAATATCTGCTTCTAAAACCAAAACGGAGCAACCTAACAGAACGGCCGTCAATGTGTGCGTTCAACTTACAGAGTTAAACTGAGGTGTGTTTGCAGGAGTTTCTAAACCCTTTCTGTGAAGAAGCGCAAAACGCATTTTCCCAGGCAAAAGCCAGCATTTCCCAAATAGCTGTTAATCTTTGTCTGAAACACAAAACGAACGTATCCTTCAGACTGCTCTGCTGGGTGTTCGCTGACCTAAGGGAGTTGAATCTGCCTCTAGATTCAGAGAGTGAGAAGCACGTTGCTTCTCGGAGCTGCGTTTTGATATGCCAGAGTGAATGGGATTAAACGCGGTTTGGAGAAATATCTGCTTCTAAAACCAAAACGGAGCAACCAAACAGAACGGCCTTCAATGTGTGCGTTCAACTTACAGAGTTAAACTGATGTGTGTTTGCATGAGTTTCTAAACCCTTTCTGTGAAGAAGCGCAAAACGCATTTTTCCAGGCAAAGGCCAGCATTTCCCAAATAGCTGTAAATCTCCGTCTGAAACACAAAACGAACGTATCCTTCAGACTGCTCTGCTGGGTGTTCGCTGACCTAAGGGAGTTGAATCTGCCTCTAGATTCAGAGAGTGAGAAGCACGTTGCTTCTCGGAGCTGCGTTTTGATATGCCAGAGTGAATGGGAGTAAACGCGGTTTGGAGAAATATCTGCTTCTAAAACCAAAACGGAGCAACCTAACAGAACGGCCTTCAATGTGTGCGTTCAACTTACAGAGTTAAACTGATGTGTGTTTGCAGGAGTTTCTAAACCCTTTCTGTGAAGAAGCGCAAAACGCATTTTTCCAGGCAAAAGCCAGGATTTCCCAAATAGCTGTAAATCTCCGTCTGAAACACAAAACGAACGTATCCTTCAGACTGCTCTGCTGGGTGTTCGCTGACCTAAGGGAGTTTAATCTGCCTCTAGATTCAGAGAGTGAGAAGCACGTTGCTTCTCGGAACTGCGTTTTGATATGCCAGAGTGAATGGGAGTAAACGCGGTTTGGAGAAATATCTGCTTCTAAAACCAAAACGGAGCAACCTAACAGAACGGCCTTCAATGTGTGCGTTCAACTTACAGAGTTAAACTGATGTGTGTTTGCAAAAGTTTCTAAACCCTTTCTGTGAAGAAGCCCAAAACGCATTTTCCCAGGCAAAAGCCAGCATTTTCCAAATAGCTGTAAATCTCCGTCTGAAACATAAAACGAACCTATCCTTCAGACTGCTCTTCTGGGTGTTCGCTGACCTAAGGAAGTTTAATCTGCCTCTAGATTCAGAGAGTGAGAAGCACGTTGCTTCTCGGAGCTGCGTTTTGATATGCCAGAGTGAATGGGAGTAAACGCGGTTTGGAGAAATATCTGCTTCTAAAACCAAAACGGAGCAACCTAACAGAACGGCCTTCAATGTGTGCGTTCAACTTACAGAGTTAAACTGATGTGTGTTTGCAGGAGTTTCTAAACCCTTTCTGTGAAGAAGGGCAAAACGCATTTTCCCAGGCAAAAGCCAGCATTTCCCAAATAGCTGTAAATCTCCGTCTGAAACACAAAACGAACGTATCCTTCAGACTGCTCTGCTGGGTGTTCGCTGACCTAAGGGAGTTGAATCTGCCTCTAGATTCAGAGAGTGAGAAGCACGTTGTTTCTCGGAGCTGCGTTTTGATATGCCAGAGTGAATGGGAGTAAACGCGGTTTGGAGAAATATCTGCTTCTAAAACCAAAACGGAGCAACCTAACAGAACGGCCTTCAATGTGTGCGTTCAACTTACAGAGTTAAACTGATGTGTGTTTGCAGGAGTTTCTAAACCCTTTCTGTGAAGAAGCGCAAAACGCATTTTCCCAGGCAAAAGCCAGCATTTCCCAAATAGCTGTTAATCTTTGTCTGAAACACAAAACGAACGTATCCTTCAGACTGCTCTGCTGGGTGTTCGCTGACCTAAGGGAGTTGAATCTGCCTCTAGATTCAGAGAGTGAGAAGCACGTTGTTTCTCGGAGCTGCGTTTTGATATGCCAGAGTGAATGGGAGTAAACGCGGTTTGGAGAAATATCTGCTTCTAAAACCAAAACGGAGCAACCTAACAGAACGGCCTTCAATGTGTGCGTTCAACTTACAGAGTTAAACTGATGTGTGTTTGCAGGAGTTTCTAAACCCTTTCTGTGAAGAAGCGCAAAACGCATTTTCCCAGGCAAAAGCCACCATTTCCCAAATAGCTGTTAATCTTTGTCTGAAACACAAAACGAACGTATCCTTCAGACTGCTCTGCTGGGTGTTCGCTGACCTAAGGGAGTTGAATCTGCCTCTAGATTCAGAGAGTGAGAAGCACGTTGCTTCTCGGAACTGCGTTTTGATATGCCAGAGTGAATGGGAGTAAACGCGGTTTGGAGAAATATCTGCTTCTAAAACCAAAACGGAGCAACCTAACAGAACGGCCTTCAATGTGTGCGTTCAACTTACAGAGTTAAACTGATGTGTGTTTGCAGGAGTTTCTAAACCCTTTCTGTGAAGAAGCGCAAAACGCATTTTCCCAGGCAAAAGCCAGCATTTCCCAAATAGCTGTAAATCTTTGTCTGAAACACAAAACGAACGTATCCTTCAGAGTGCTCTGCTGGGTGTTCGCTGACCTAAGGGAGTTGAATCTGCCTCTAGATTCAGAGAGTGAGAAGCACGTTGCTTCTCGGAGCTGCGTTTTGATATGCCAGAGTGAATGGGAGTAAACGCGGTTTGGAGAAATATCTGCTTCTAAAACCAAAACGGAGCAACCTAACAGAACGGCCTTCAATGTGTGCGTTCAACTTACAGAGTTAAACTGATGTGTGTTTGCAGTTGTTTCTAAACCCTTTCTGTGAAGAAGCGCAAAACGCATTTTTCCAGGCAAAAGCCAGGATTTCCCAAATAGCTGTAAATCTCCGTCTGAAACACAAAACGAACGTATCCTTCAGACTGCTCTGCTGGGTGTTCGCTGACCTAAGGGAGTTTAATCTGCCTCTAGATTCAGAGAGTGAGAAGCACGTTGCTTCTCGGAACTGCGTTTTGATATGCCAGAGTGAATGGGAGTAAACGCGGTTTGGAGAAATATCTGCTTCTAAAACCAAAACGGAGCAACCTAACAGAACGGCCTTCAATGTGTGCGTTCAACTTACAGAGTTAAACTGATGTGTGTTTGCAAAAGTTTCTAAACCCTTTCTGTGAAGAAGCCCAAAACGCATTTTCCCAGGCAAAAGCCAGCATTTTCCAAATAGCTGTAAATCTCCGTCTGAAACATAAAACGAACCTATCCTTCAGACTGCTCTTCTGGGTGTTCGCTGACCTAAGGAAGTTTAATCTGCCTCTAGATTCAGAGAGTGAGAAGCACGTTGCTTCTCGGAGCTGCGTTTTGATATGCCAGAGTGAATGGGAGTAAACGCGGTTTGGAGAAATATCTGCTTCTAAAACCAAAACGGAGCAACCTAACAGAACGGCCTTCAATGTGTGCGTTCAACTTACAGAGTTAAACTGATGTGTGTTTGCAGGAGTTTCTAAACCCTTTCTGTGAAGAAGGGCAAAACGCATTTTCCCAGGCAAAAGCCAGCATTTCCCAAATAGCTGTAAATCTCCGTCTGAAACACAAAACGAACGTATCCTTCAGACTGCTCTGCTGGGTGTTCGCTGACCTAAGGGAGTTGAATCTGCCTCTAGATTCAGAGAGTGAGAAGCACGTTGTTTCTCGGAGCTGCGTTTTGATATGCCAGAGTGAATGGGAGTAAACGCGGTTTGGAGAAATATCTGCTTCTAAAACCAAAACGGAGCAACCTAACAGAACGGCCTTCAATGTGTGCGTTCAACTTACAGAGTTAAACTGATGTGTGTTTGCAGGAGTTTCTAAACCCTTTCTGTGAAGAAGCGCAAAACGCATTTTCCCAGGCAAAAGCCAGCATTTCCCAAATAGCTGTTAATCTTTGTCTGAAACACAAAACGAACGTATCCTTCAGACTGCTCTGCTGGGTGTTCGCTGACCTAAGGGAGTTGAATCTGCCTCTAGATTCAGAGAGTGAGAAGCACGTTGCTTCTCGGAACTGCGTTTTGATATGCCAGAGTGAATGGGAGTAAACGCGGTTTGGAGAAATATCTGCTTCTAAAACCAAAACGGAGCAACCTAACAGAACGGCCTTCAATGTGTGCGTTCAACTTACAGAGTTAAACTGATGTGTGTTTGCAGGAGTTTCTAAACCCTTTCTGTGAAGAAGCGCAAAACGCATTTTCCCAGGCAAAAGCCAGCATTTCCCAAATAGCTGTAAATCTTTGTCTGAAACACAAAACGAACGTATCCTTCAGAGTGCTCTGCTGGGTGTTCGCTGACCTAAGGGAGTTGAATCTGCCTCTAGATTCAGAGAGTGAGAAGCACGTTGCTTCTCGGAGCTGCGTTTTGATATGCCAGAGTGAATGGGAGTAAACGCGGTTTGGAGAAATATCTGCTTCTAAAACCAAAACGGAGCAACCTAACAGAACGGCCTTCAATGTGTGCGTTCAACTTACAGAGTTAAACTGATGTGTGTTTGCAGTTGTTTCTAAACCCTTTCTGTGAAGAAGCGCAAAACGCATTTTTCCAGGCAAAAGCCAGGATTTCCCAAATAGCTGTAAATCTCCGTCTGAAACACAAAACGAACGTATCCTTCAGACTGCTCTGCTGGGTGTTCGCTGACCTAAGGGAGTTTAATCTGCCTCTAGATTCAGAGAGTGAGAAGCACGTTGCTTCTCGGAACTGCGTTTTGATATGCCAGAGTGAATGGGAGTAAACGCGGTTTGGAGAAATATCTGCTTCTAAAACCAAAACGGAGCAACCTAACAGAACGGCCTTCAATGTGTGCGTTCAACTTACAGAGTTAAACTGATGTGTGTTTGCAGGAGTTTCTAAAGCCTTTCTGTGAAGAAGTGCAAAACGCATTTTCCCAGGCAAAAGCCAGCATTTCCCAAATAGCTGTAATTCTCCGTCTGAAACTTAAAACGAACGTATCCTTCAGACTGCTCTGCTGGGTGTTCGCTGACCTAAGGGAGTTGAATCTGCCTCTAGATTCAGAGAGTGAGAAGCACGTTGCTTCTCGCAGCTGCGTTTTGATATGCCAGAGTGAATGGGAGTAAACGCGGTTTGCAGAAATATCTGCTTCTAAAACCAAAACGGAGCAACCTAACAGAACGGCCTTCAATGTGTGCGTTCAACTTACAGAGTTAAACTGATGTGTGTTTGCAGGAGTTTCTAAACCCTTTCTGTGAAGAAGCGCAAAACGCATTTTCCCAGGCAAAAGCC
This sequence comes from Callithrix jacchus, assembly GCF_049354715.1. Lineage (NCBI taxonomy): Eukaryota > Metazoa > Chordata > Mammalia > Primates > Cebidae > Callithrix > Callithrix jacchus. The sequence continues at coordinate 24,047,531 of NC_133523.1, forward strand.
AGCATTTCCCAAATAGCTGTAAATCTTTGTCTGAAACACAAAACGAACGTATCCTTCAGACTGCTCTGCTGGGTGTTCGCTGACCTAAGGGAGTTGAATCTGCCTCTAGATTCAGAGAGTGAGAAGCACGTTGCTTCTCGGAGCTGCGTTTTGATATGCCAGAGTGAATGGGAGTAAACGCGGTTTGGAGAAATATCTGCTTCTAAAACCAAAACGGAGCAACCTAACAGAACGGCCTTCAATGTGTGCGTTCAACTTACAGAGTTAAACTGATGTGTGTTTGCAAAAGTTTCTAAACCCTTTCTGTGAAGAAGCCCAAAACGCATTTTCCCAGGCAAAAGCCAGCATTTTCCAAATAGCTGTAAATCTCCGTCTGAAACATAAAACGAACCTATCCTTCAGACTGCTCTTCTGGGTGTTCGCTGACCTAAGGAAGTTTAATCTGCCTCTAGATTCAGAGAGTGAGAAGCACGTTGCTTCTCGGAGCTGCGTTTTGATATGCCAGAGTGAATGGGAGTAAACGCGGTTTGGAGAAATATCTGCTTCTAAAACCAAAACGGAGCAACCTAACAGAACGGCCTTCAATGTGTGCGTTCAACTTACAGAGTTAAACTGATGTGTGTTTGCAGGAGTTTCTAAACCCTTTCTGTGAAGAAGGGCAAAACGCATTTTCCCAGGCAAAAGCCAGCATTTCCCAAATAGCTGTAAATCTCCGTCTGAAACACAAAACGAACGTATCCTTCAGACTGCTCTGCTGGGTGTTCGCTGACCTAAGGGAGTTGAATCTGCCTCTAGATTCAGAGAGTGAGAAGCACGTTGCTTCTCGGAGCTGCGTGTTGATATGCCAGAGTGAATGGGAGTAAACGCGGTTTGGAGAAATATCTGCTTCTAAAACCAAAACGGAGCAACCTAACAGAACGGCCTTCAATGTGTGCGTTCAACTTGCAGAGTTAAACTGATGTGTGTTTGCAGGAGTTTCTAAACCCTTTCTGTGAAGAAGCGCAAAACGCATTTTCCCAGGCAAAAGCCAGCATTTCCCAAATAGCTGTAAATCTTTGTCTGAAACACAAAACGAACGTATCCTTCAGACTGCTCTGCTGGGTGTTCGCTGACCTAAGGGAGTTGAATCTGCCTCTAGATTCAGAGAGTGAGAAGCACGTTGCTTCTCGGAGCTGCGTTTTGATATGCCAGAGTGAATGGGAGTAAACGCGGTTTGGAGAAATATCTGCTTCTAAAACCAAAACGGAGCAACCTAACAGAACGGCCTTCAATGTGTGCGTTCAACTTACAGAGTTAAACTGATGTGTGTTTGCAGGAGTTTCTAAACTTTTTCTGTGAAGAAGCGCAAAACGCATTTTTCCAGGCAAAAGCCAGCATTTCCCAAATAGTTGTAAATCTCCGTCTGAAACACAAAACGAACGTATCCTTCAGACTGCTCTGCTGGGTGTTCGCTGACCTAAGGGAGTTTAATCTGCCTCTAGATTCAGAGAGTGAGAAGCACGTTGCTTCTCGGAACTGCGTTTTGATATGCCAGAGTGAATGGGAGTAAACGCGGTTTGGAGAAATATCTGCTTCTAAAACCAAAACGGAGCAACCTAACAGAACGGCCTTCAATGTGTGCGTTCAACTTACAGAGTTAAACTGATGTGTGTTTGCAGGAGTTTCTAAACCCTTTCTGTGAAGAAGCGCAAAACGCATTTTTCCAGGCAAAAGCCAGCATTTCCCAAATAGTTGTAAATCTCCGTCTGAAACACAAAACGAACGTATCCTTCAGACTGCTCTGCTGGGTGTTCGCTGACCTAAGGGAGTTGAATCTGCCTCTAGATTCAGAGAGTGAGAAGCACGTTGCTTCTCGGAACTGCGTTTTGATATGCCAGAGTGAATGGGAGTAAACGCGGTTTGGAGAAATATCTGCTTCTAAAACCAAAACGGAGCAACCTAACAGAACGGCCTTCAATGTGTGCGTTCAACTTACAGAGTTAAACTGATGTGTGTTTGCAGGAGTTTCTAAACCCTTTCTGTGAAGAAGCGCAAAACGCATTTTCCCAGGCAAAAGCCAGCATTTCCCAAATAGCTGTAAATCTCCGTCTGAAACACAAAACGAACGTATCCTTCAGACTGCTCTGCTGGGTGTTCGCTGACCTAAGGGAGTTGAATCTGCCTCTAGATTCAGAGAGTGAGAAGCACGTTGCTTCTCGGAGCTGCGTTTTGATATGCCAGAGTGAATGGGAGTAAACGCGGTTTGGAGAAATATCTGCTTCTAAAACCAAAACGGAGCAACCTAACAGAACGGCCTTCAATGTGTGCGTTCAACTTACAGAGTTAAACTGATGTGTGTTTGCAGGAGTTTCTAAACCCTTTCTGTGAAGAAGCGCAAAACGCATTTTCCCAGGCAAAAGCCAGCATTTCCCAAATAGCTGTAAATCTCCGTCTGAAACACAAAACGAACGTATCCTTCAGACTGCTCTGCTGGGTGTTCGCTGACCTAAGGGAGTTGAATCTGCCTCTAGATTCAGAGAGTGAGAAGCACGTTGCTTCTCGGAGCTGCGTTTTTATATGCCAGAGTGAATGGGAGTAAACGCGGTTTGGAGAAATATCTGCTTCTAAAACCAAAACGGAGCAACCTAACAGAACGGCCTTCAATGTGTGCGTTCAACTTACAGAGTTAAACTGATGTGTGTTTGCAGGAGTTTCTAAACCCTTTCTGTGAACAAGCGCAAAACGCATTTTTCCAGGCAAAAGCCAGCATTTCCCAAATAGCTGTAAATCTCCGTCTGAAACACAAAACGAACGTATCCTTCAGACTGCTCTGCTGGGTGTTCGCTGACCTAAGGGAGTTGAATCTGCCTCTAGATTCAGAGAGTGAGAAGCACGTTGCTTCTCGGAACTGCGTTTTGATATGCCAGAGTGAATGGGAGTAAACGCGGTTTGGAGAAATATCTGCTTCTAAAACCAAAACGGAGCAACCTAACAGAACGGCCTTCAATGTGTGCGTTCAACTTACAGAGTTAAACTGATGTGTGTTTGCAGGAGTTTCTAAACCCTTTCTGTGAAGAAGCGCAAAACGCATTTTCCCAGGCAAAAGCCAGCATTTCCCAAATAGCTGTAAATCTCCGTCTGAAACACAAAACGAACGTATCCTTCAGACTGCTCTGCTGGGTGTTCGCTGACCTAAGGGAGTTGAATCTGCCTCTAGATTCAGAGAGTGAGAAGCACGTTGCTTCTCGGAACTGCGTTTTGATATGCCAGAGTGAATGGGAGTAAACGCGGTTTGGAGAAATATCTGCTTCTAAAACCAAAACGGAGCAACCTAACAGAACGGCCTTCAATGTGTGCGTTCAACTTACAGAGTTAAACTGATGTGTGTTTGCAGGAGTTTCTAAACCCTTTCTGTGAAGAAGCGCAAAACGCATTTTCCCAGGCAAAAGCCAGCATTTCCCAAATAGCTGTAAATCTCCGTCTGAAACACAAAACGAACGTATCCTTCAGACTGCTCTGCTGGGTGTTCGCTGACCTAAGGGAGTTGAATCTGCCTCTAGATTCAGAGAGTGAGAAGCACGTTGCTTCTCGGAGCTGCGTTTTTATATGCCAGAGTGAATGGGAGTAAACGCGGTTTGGAGAAATATCTGCTTCTAAAACCAAAACGGAGCAACCTAACAGAACGGCCTTCAATGTGTGCGTTCAACTTACAGAGTTAAACTGATGTGTGTTTGCAGGAGTTTCTAAACCCTTTCTGTGAACAAGCGCAAAACGCATTTTTCCAGGCAAAAGCCAGCATTTCCCAAATAGCTGTAAATCTCCGTCTGAAACACAAAACGAACGTATCCTTCAGACTGCTCTGCTGGGTGTTCGCTGACCTAAGGGAGTTGAATCTGCCTCTAGATTCAGAGAGTGAGAAGCACGTTGCTTCTCGGAACTGCGTTTTGATATGCCAGAGTGAATGGGAGTAAACGCGGTTTGGAGAAATATCTGCTTCTAAAACCAAAACGGAGCAACCTAACAGAACGGCCTTCAATGTGTGCGTTCAACTTACAGAGTTAAACTGATGTGTGTTTGCAGGAGTTTCTAAACCCTTTCTGTGAAGAAGCGCAAAACGCATTTTCCCAGGCAAAAGCCAGCATTTCCCAAATAGCTGTAAATCTCCGTCTGAAACACAAAACGAACGTATCCTTCAGACTGCTCTGCTGGGTGTTCGCTGACCTAAGGGAGTTGAATCTGCCTCTAGATTCAGAGAGTGAGAAGCACGTTGCTTCTCGGAACTGCGTTTTGATATGCCAGAGTGAATGGGAGTAAACGCGGTTTGGAGAAATATCTGCTTCTAAAACCAAAACGGAGCAACCTAACAGAACGGCCTTCAATGTGTGCGTTCAACTTACAGAGTTAAACTGATGTGTGTTTGCAGGAGTTTCTAAACCCTTTCTGTGAAGAAGCGCAAAACGCATTTTCCCAGGCAAAATCCAGCATTTTCCAAATAGCGGTACATCTCCGTCTGAAACATAAAACGAACCTATCCTTCAGACTGCTCTTCTGGGTGTTCGCTGACCTAAGGGAGTTGAATCTGCCTCTAGATTCAGAGAGTGAGAAGCACGTTGGTTCTCGGAGCTGCGTTTTGATATGCCAGAGTGAATGGGAGTAAACGCGGTTTGGAGAAATATCTGCTTCTAAAACCAAAACGGAGCAACATAATAGAACGGCCTTCAATGTGTGCGTTCAACTTACAGAGTTAAACTGATGTGTGTTTGCAGGAGTTTCTAAAGCCTTTCTGTGAAGAAGTGCAAAACGCATTTTCCCAGGCAAAAGCCAGCATTTCCCAAATAGTTGTAAATCTCCGTCTGAAACATAAAACGAACGTATCCTTCAGACTGCTCTGCTGGGTGTTCGCTGACCTAAGGGAGTTGAATCTGCCTCTAGATTCAGAGAGTGAGAAGCACGTTGCTTCTCGGAGCTGCGTTTTGATATGCCAGAGTGAATGGGAGTAAACGCGGTTTGGAGAAATATCTGCTTCTAAAACCAAAACGGAGCAACCTAACAGAACGGCCTTCAATGTGTGCGTTCAACTTACAGAGTTAAACTGATGTGTGTTTGCAGGAGTTTCTAAACCCTTTCTGTGAAGAAGCGCAAAACGCATTTTCCCAGGCAAAAGCCAGCATTTCCCAAATAGCTGTAAATCTTTGTCTGAAACACAAAACGAACGTATCCTTCAGACTGCTCTGCTGGGTGTTCGCTGACCTAAGGGAGTTGAATCTGCCTCTAGATTCAGAGAGTGAGAAGCACGTTGCTTCTCGGAGCTGCGTTTTGATATGCCAGAGTGAATGGGAGTAAACGCGGTTTGGAGAAATATCTGCTTCTAAAACCAAAACGGAGCAACCTAACAGAACGGCCTTCAATGTGTGCGTTCAACTTACAGAGTTAAACTGATGTGTGTTTGCAGGAGTTTCTAAACCCTTTCTGTGAAGAAGCGCAAAACGCATTTTTCCAGGCAAAAGCCAGCATTTCCCAAATAGCTGTAAATCTCCGTCTGAAACACAAAACGAACGTATCCTTCAGACTGCTCTGCTGGGTGTTCGCTGACCTAAGGGAGTTGAATCTGCCTCTAGATTCAGAGAGTGAGAAGCACGTTGCTTCTCGGAACTGCGTTTTGATATGCCAGAGTGAATGGGAGTAAACGCGGTTTGGAGAAATATCTGCTTCTAAAACCAAAACGGAGCAACCTAACAGAACGGCCTTCAATGTGTGCGTTCAACTTACAGAGTTAAACTGATGTGTGTTTGCAGGAGTTTCTAAACCCTTTCTGTGAAGAAGCCCAAAACGCATTTTCCCAGGCAAAAGCCAGCATTTTCCAAATAGCTGTAAATCTCCGTCTGAAACATAAAACGAACCTATCCTTCAGACTGCTCTTCTGGGTGTTCGCTGACCTAAGGGAGTTGAATCTGCCTCCAGATTCAGAGAGTGAGAAGCACGTTGCTTCTCGGAGCTGCGTTTTGATATGCCAGAGTGAATGGGAGTAAACGCGGTTTGGAGAAATATCTGCTTCTAAAACAAAAACGGAGCAACCTAACAGAAAGGCCTTCAATGTGTGCGTTCAACTTACAGAGTTAAACTGATGTGTGTTTGCAGGAGTTTCTAAACCCTTTCTGTGAAGAAGTGCAAAACGCATTTTCCCAGGCAAAAGCCAGCATTTCCCAAATAGCTGTAAATCTCCGTCTGAAACACAAAACGAACGTATCCTTCAGACTGCTCTGCTGGGTGTTCGCTGACCTAAGGGAGTTGAATCTGCCTCTAGATTCAGAGAGTGAGAAGCACGTTGCTTCTCGGAGCTGCGTTTTGATATGCCAGAGTGAATGGGAGTAAACGCGGTTTGGAGAAATATCTGCTTCTAAAACCAAAACGGAGCAACCTAACAGAACGGCCTTCAATGTGTGCGTTCAACGTACAGAGTTAAACTGATGTGTGTTTGCAGGAGTTTCTAAACCCTTTCTGTGAAGAAGCGCAAAACGCATTTTCCCAGGCAAAAGCCAGCATTTCCCAAATAGCTGTAAATCTTTCTCTGAAACACAAAACGAACGTATCCTTCAGACTGCTCTGCTGGGTGGTCGCTGACCTAAGGGAGTTGAATCTGCCTCTAGATTCAGAGAGTGAGAAGCACGTTGCTTCTCGGAGCTGCGTTTTGATATGCCAGAGTGAATGGGAGTAAACGCGGTTTGGAGAAATATCTGCTTCTAAAACCAAAACGGAGCAACCTAACAGAACGGCCTTCAATGTGTGCGTTCAACTTACAGAGTTAAACTGATGTGTGTTTGCAGGAGTTTCTAAACCCTTTCTGTGAAGAAGCGCAAAACGCATTTTTCCAGGCAAAAGCCAGCATTTCCCAAATAGCTGTAAATCTCCGTCTGAAACACAAAACGAACGTATCCTTCAGACTGCTCTGCTGGGTGTTCGCTGACCTAAGGGAGTTGAATCTGCCTCTAGATTCAGAGAGTGAGAAGCACGTTGCTTCTCGGAACTGCGTTTTGATATGCCAGAGTGAATGGGAGTAAACGCGGTTTGGAGAAATATCTGCTTCTAAAACCAAAACGGAGCAAACTAACAGAACGGCCTTCAATGTGTGCGTTCAACTTACAGAGTTAAACTGATGTGTGTTTGCAGGAGTTTCTAAACCCTTTCTGTGAAGAAGCCCAAAACGCATTTTCCCAGGCAAAAGCCAGCATTTTCCAAATAGCTGTAAATCTCCGTCTGAAACATAAATCGAACCTATCCTTCAGACTGCTCTTCTGGGTGTTCGCTGACCTAAGGGAGTTTAATCTGCCTCTAGATTCAGAGAGTGAGAAGCACGTTGCTTCTCGGAGCTGCGTTTTGATATGCCAGAGTGAATGGGAGTAAACGCGGTTTGGAGAAATATCTGCTTCTAAAACCAAAACGGAGCAACCTAACAGAACGGCCTTCGATGTGTGCGTTCAACTTACAGAGTTAAACTGATGTGTGTTTGCAGGAGTTTCTAAACCCTTTCTGTGAAGAAGCCCAAAACGCATTTTCCCAGGCAAAAGCCAGCATTTTTTAAATAGCTGTAAATCTCCGTCTGAAACATAAAACGAACCTATCCTTCAGACTGCTCTTCTGGGTGTTCGCTGACCTAAGGGAGTTTAATCTGCCTCTAGATTCAGAGAGTGAGAAGCACGTTGCTTCTCGGAGCTGCGTTTTGATATGCCAGAGTGAATGGGAGTAAACGCGGTTTGGAGAAATATCTGCTTCTAAAACCAAAACGGAGCAACCTAACAGAACGGCCTTCAATGTGTGCGTTCAACTTACAGAGTTAAACTGATGTGTGTTTGCAGGAGTTTCTAAACCCTTTCTGTGAAGAAGTGCAAAACGCATTTTCCCAGGCAAAAGCCAGCATTTCCCAAATAGCTGTAAATCTCCGTCTGAAACACAAAACGAACGTATCCTTCAGACTGCTCTGCTGGGTGTTCGCTGACCTAAGGGAGTTGAATCTGCCTCTAGATTCAGAGAGTGAGAAGCACGTTGCTTCTCGGAACTGCGTTTTGATATGCCAGAGTGAATGGGAGTAAACGCGGTTTGGAGAAATATCTGCTTCTAAAACCAAAACGGAGCAACCTAACAGAACGGCCTTCAATGTGTGCGTTCAACGTACAGAGTTAAACTGATGTGTGTTTGCAGGAGTTTCTAAACCCTTTCTGTGAAGAAGCGCAAAACGCATTTTCCCAGGCAAAAGCCAGCATTTCCCAAATAGCTGTAAATCTTTCTCTGAAACACAAAACGAACGTATCCTTCAGACTGCTCTGCTGGGTGGTCGCTGACCTAAGGGAGTTGAATCTGCCTCTAGATTCAGAGAGTGAGAAGCACGTTGCTTCTCGGAGCTGCGTTTTGATATGCCAGAGTGAATGGGAGTAAACGCGGTTTGGAGAAATATCTGCTTCTAAAACCAAAACGGAGCAACCTAACAGAACGGCCTTCAATGTGTGCGTTCAACTTACAGAGTTAAACTGATGTGTGTTTGCAGGAGTTTCTAAACCCTTTCTGTGAAGAAGCGCAAAACGCATTTTTCCAGGCAAAAGCCAGCATTTCCCAAATAGCTGTAAATCTCCGTCTGAAACACAAAACGAACGTATCCTTCAGACTGCTCTGCTGGGTGTTCGCTGACCTAAGGGAGTTGAATCTGCCTCTAGATTCAGAGAGTGAGAAGCACGTTGCTTCTCGGAACTGCGTTTTGATATGCCAGAGTGAATGGGAGTAAACGCGGTTTGGAGAAATATCTGCTTCTAAAACCAAAACGGAGCAAACTAACAGAACGGCCTTCAATGTGTGCGTTCAACTTACAGAGTTAAACTGATGTGTGTTTGCAGGAGTTTCTAAACCCTTTCTGTGAAGAAGCCCAAAACGCATTTTCCCAGGCAAAAGCCAGCATTTTCCAAATAGCTGTAAATCTCCGTCTGAAACATAAATCGAACCTATCCTTCAGACTGCTCTTCTGGGTGTTCGCTGACCTAAGGGAGTTTAATCTGCCTCTAGATTCAGAGAGTGAGAAGCACGTTGCTTCTCGGAGCTGCGTTTTGATATGCCAGAGTGAATGGGAGTAAACGCGGTTTGGAGAAATATCTGCTTCTAAAACCAAAACGGAGCAACCTAACAGAACGGCCTTCGATGTGTGCGTTCAACTTACAGAGTTAAACTGATGTGTGTTTGCAGGAGTTTCTAAACCCTTTCTGTGAAGAAGCCCAAAACGCATTTTCCCAGGCAAAAGCCAGCATTTTTTAAATAGCTGTAAATCTCCGTCTGAAACATAAAACGAACCTATCCTTCAGACTGCTCTTCTGGGTGTTCGCTGACCTAAGGGAGTTTAATCTGCCTCTAGATTCAGAGAGTGAGAAGCACGTTGCTTCTCGGAGCTGCGTTTTGATATGCCAGAGTGAATGGGAGTAAACGCGGTTTGGAGAAATATCTGCTTCTAAAACCAAAACGGAGCAACCTAACAGAACGGCCTTCAATGTGTGCGTTCAACTTACAGAGTTAAACTGATGTGTGTTTGCAGGAGTTTCTAAACCCTTTCTGTGAAGAAGTGCAAAACGCATTTTCCCAGGCAAAAGCCAGCATTTCCCAAATAGCTGTAAATCTCCGTCTGAAACACAAAACGAACGTATCCTTCAGACTGCTCTGCTGGGTGTTCGCTGACCTAAGGGAGTTGAATCTGCCTCTAGATTCAGAGAGTGAGAAGCACGTTGCTTCTCGGAGCTGCGTTTTGATATGCCAGAGTGAATGGGAGTAAACGCGGTTTGGAGAAATATCTGCTTCTAAAACCAAAACGGAGCAACCTAACAGAACGGCCTTCAATGTGTGCGTTCAACTTACAGAGTTAAACTGATGTGTGTTTGCAGGAGTTTCTAAACCCTTTCTGTGAAGAAGCGCAAAACGCATTTTCCCAGGCAAAAGCCAGCATTTCCCAAATAGCTGTAAATCTCCGTCTGAAACAAAAAACGAACGTATCCTTCAGACTGCTCTGCTGGGTGTTCGCTGACCTAAGGGAGTTGAATCTGCCTCTAGATTCAGAGAGTGAGAAGCACGTTGCTTCTCGGAGCTGCGTTTTGATATGCCAGAGTGAATGGGAGTAAACGCGGTTTGGAGAAATATCTGCTTCTAAAACCAAAACGGAGCAACCTAACAGAACGGCCTTCAATGTGTGCGTTCAACTTACAGAGTTAAACTGATGTGTGTTTGCAGGAGTTTCTAAACCCTTTCTGTGAAGAAGCGCAAAACGCATTTTTCCAGGCAAAAGCCAGCATTTCCCAAATAGCTGTAAATCTCCGTCTGAAACACAAAACGAACGTATCCTTCAGACTGCTCTGCTGGGTGTTCGCTGACCTAAGGGAGTTGAATCTGCCTCTAGATTCAGAGAGTGAGAAGCACGTTGCTTCTCGGAACTGCGTTTTGATATGCCAGAGTGAATGGGAGTAAACGCGGTTTGGAGAAATATCTGCTTCTAAAACCAAAACGGAGCAACCTAACAGAACGGCCTTCAATGTGTGGGTTCAACTTACAGAGTTAAACTGATGTGTGTTTGCAGGAGTTTCTAAACCCTTTCTGTGAAGAAGCGCAAAACGCATTTTCCCAGGCAAAAGCCAGCATTTCCCAAATAGCTGTAAATCTTTGTTTGAAACACAAAGCGAACGTATCCTTCAGACTGCTCTTCTGGGTGTTCGCTGACCTAAGGGAGTTGAATCTGCCTCTAGATTCAGAGAGTGAGAAGCACGTTGCTTCTCGGAGCTGCGTTTTGATATGCCAGAGTTAATGGGAGTAAACGCGGTTTGGAGAAATATCTGCTTCTAAAACCAAAACGGAGCAACCTAACAGAACGGCCTTCAATGTGTGCGTTCAACTTACAGAGTTAAACTGATGTGTGTTTGCAGGAGTTTCTAAACCCTTTCTGTGAAGAAGTGCAAAACGCATTTTCCCAGGCAAAAGCCAGCATTTCCCAAATAGCTGTAAATCTCCGTCTGAAACACAAAACGAACGTATCCTTCAGACTTCTCTGCTGGGTGTTCGCTGACCTAAGGGAGTTGAATCTGCCTCTAGATTCAGAGAGTGAGAAGCACGTTGCTTCTCGGAACTGCGTTTTGATATGCCAGAGTGAATGGGAGTAAACGCGGTTTGGAGAAATATCTGCTTCTAAAACCAAAACGGAGCAACCTAACAGAACGGCCTTCAATGTGTGCGTTCAACTTACAGAGTTAAACTGATGTGTGTTTGCAGGAGTTTCTAAACCCTTTCTGTGAAGAAGCCCAAAACGCATTTTCCCAGGCAAAAGCCAGCATTTTCCAAATAGCTGTAAATCTCCGTCTGAAACATAAAACGAACCTATCCTTCAGACTGCTCTTCTGGGTGTTCGCTGACCTAAGGGAGTTTAATCTGCCTCTAGATTCAGAGAGTGAGAAGCACGTTGCTTCTCGGAGCTGCGTTTTGATATGCCAGAGTGAATTGGAGTAAACGCGGTTTGGAGAAATATCTGATTCTAAAACCAAAACGGAGCAACCTAACAGAACGGCCTTCAATGTGTGCGTTCAACTTACAGAGTTAAACTGATGTGTGTTTGCAGGAGTTTCTAAACCCTTTCTGTGAAGAAGTGCAAAACGCATTTTCCCAGGCAAAACCAGCATTTCCCAAATAGCTGTAAATCTCCGTCTGAAACACAAAACGAACGTATCCTTCAGACTGCTCTGCTGGGTGTTCGCTGACCTAAGGGAGTTGAATCTGCCTCTAGATTCAGAGAGTGAGAAGCACGTTGCTTCTCGGAACTGCGTTTTGATATGCCAGAGTGAATGGGAGTAAACGCGGTTTGGAGAAATATCTGCTTCTGAAACCAAAACGGAGCAACCTAACAGAACGGCCTTCAATGTGTGCGTTCAACTTACAGAGTTAAACTGATGTGTGTTTGCAGGAGTTTCTAAACCCTTTCTGTGAAGAAGCCCAAAACGCATTTTTCCAGGCAAAAGCCAGCATTTTCCAAATAGCTGTAAATCTCCGTCTGAAACATAAAACGAACCTATCCTTCAGACTGCTCTTCTGGGTGTTCGCTGACCTAAGGGAGTTTAATCTGCCTCTAGATTCAGAGAGTGAGAAGCACGTTGCTTCTCGGAGCTGCGTTTTGATATGCCAGAGTGAATGGGAGTAAACGCGGTTTGGAGAAATATCTGCTTCTAAAACCAAAACGGAGCAACCTAACAGAACGGCCTTCAATGTGTGCGTTCAACTTACAGAGTTAAATTGATGTGTGTTTGCAGGAGTTTCTAAACCCTTTCTGTGAAGAAGCGCAAAACGCATTTTTCCAGGCAAAAGCCAGCATTTCCCAAATAGCTGTAAATCTCCGTCTGAAACACAAAACGAACGTATCCTTCAGACTGCTCTGCTGGGTGTTCGCTGACCTAAGGGAGTTGAATCTGCCTCTAGATTCAGAGAGTGAGAAGCACGTTGCTTCTCGAAACTGCGTTTTGATATCCCAGAGTGAATGGGAGTAAACGCGGTTTGGAGAAATATCTGTTTCTAAAACCAAAACGGAGATACCTAACAGAACGGCCTTCAATGTGTGCGTTCAACTTATAGAGTTAAACTGATGTGTGTTTGCAGGAGTTTCTAAACCCTTTCTGTGAAGAAGCCCAAAACGCATTTTCCCAGGCAAAAGCCAGCATTTTCCAAATAGCTGTAAATCTCCGTCTGAAACATAAAAGGAACCTATTTTTCAGACTGCTCTTCTGGGTGTTCGCTGACCTAAGGGAGTTTAATCTGCCTCTAGATTCAGAGAGTGAGAAGCACGTTGCTTCTCGGAGCTGCGTTTTGATATGCCAGAGTGAATGGGAGTAAACGCGGTTTGGAGAAATATCTGCTTCTAAAACCAAAACGGAGCAACCTAACAGAACGGCCTTCAATGTGTGCGTTCAACTTACAGAGTTAAACTGATGTGTGTTTGCAGGAGTTTCTAAACCCTTTCTGTGAAGAAGCCCAAAACGCATTTTCCCAGGAAAAAGCCAGCATTTTCCAAATAGCTGTAAATCTCCGTCTGAAACATAAAAGGAACCTATCCTTCAGACTGCTCTTCTGGGTGTTCGCTGACCTAAGGGAGTTTAATCTGCCTCTAGATTCAGAGAGTGAGAAGCACGTTGCTTCTCGGAGCTGCGTTTTGATATGCCAGAGTGAATGGGAGTAAACGCGGTTTGGAGAAATATCTGCTTCTAAAACCAAAACGGAGCAACCTAACAGAACGGCCTTCAATGTGTGCGTTCAACTTACAGAGTTAAACTGATGTGTGTTTGCAGGAGTTTCTAAACCCTTTCTGTGAAGAAGCCCAAAACGCATTCTCCCAGGAAAAAGCCAGCATTTTCCAAATAGCTGTAAATCTCCGTCTGAAACATAAAACGAACCTATCCTTCAGACTGCTCTTCTGGGTGTTCGCTGACCTAAGGGAGTTTAATCTGCCTCTAGATTCAGAGAGTGAGAAGCACGTTGCTTCTCGGAGCTGCGTTTTGATATGCCAGAGTGAATGGGAGTAAACGCGGTTTGGAGAAATATCTGCTTCTAAAACCAAAACGGAGCAACCTAACAGAACGGCCTTCAATGTGTGCGTTCAACTTACAGAGTTAAACTGATGTGTGTTTGCAGGAGTTTCTAAACCCTTTCTGTGAAGAAGTGCAAAACGCATTTTCCCAGGCAAAAGCCAGCATTTCCCAAATAGCTGTAAATTTCCGTCTGAAACACAAAACGAACGTATCCTTCAGACTGCTCTGCTGGGTGTTCGCTGACCTAAGGGAGTTGAATCTGCCTCTAGATTCAGAGAGTGAGAAGCACGTTGTTTCTCGGAGCTGCGTTTTGATATGCCAGAGTGAATGGGAGTAAACGCGGTTTGGAGAAATATCTGCTTCTAAAACCAAAACGGGGCAACCTAACAGAACGGCCTTCAATGTGTGCGTTCAACTTACAGAGTTAAACTGATGTGTGTTTGCAGGAGTTTCTAAACCCTTTCTGTGAAGAAGCGCAAAACGCATTTTCCCAGGCAAAAGCCAGCATTTCCCAAATAGCTGTAAATCTTTGTCTGAAACACAAAACGAACGTATCCTTCAGACTGCTCTGCTGGGTGTTCGCTGACCTAAGGGAGTTGAATCTGCCTCTAGATTCAGAGAGTGAGAAGCACGTTGCTTCTCGGAGCTGCGTTTTGATATGCCAGAGTGAATGGGAGTAAACGCGGTTTGGAGAAATATCTGCTTCTAAAACCAAAACGGAGCAACCTAACAGAACGGCCTTCAATGTGTGCGTTCAACTTACAGAGTTAAACTGATGTGTGTTTGCAGGAGTTTCTAAACCCTTTCTGTGAAGAAGCGCAAAACGCATTTTTCCAGGCAAAAGCCAGCATTTCCCAAATAGCTGTAAATCTCCGTCTGAAACACAAAACGAACGTATCCTTCAGACTGCTCTGCTGGGTGTTCGCTGACCTAAGGGAGTTGAATCTGCCTCTAGATTCAGAGAGTGAGAAGCACGTTGCTTCTCGGAACTGCGTTTTGATATGCCAGAGTGAATGGGAGTAAACGCGGTTTGGAGAAATATCTGCTTCTAAAACCAAAACGGAGCAACCTAACAGAACGGCCTTCAATGTGTGCGTTCAACTTACAGAGTTAAACTGATGTGTGTTTGCAGGAGTTTCTAAACCCTTTCTGTGAAGAAGCCCAAAACGCATTTTCCCAGGCAAAAGCCAGCATTTCCCAAATAGCTGTAAATCTTTGTCTGAAACACAAAACGAACGTATCCTTCAGACTGCTCTGCTGGGTGTTCGCTGACCTAAGGGAGTTGAATCTGCCTCTAGATTCAGAGAGTGAGAAGCACGTTGCTTCTCGGAGCTGCGTTTTGATATGCCAGAGTGAATGGGAGTAAACGCGGTTTGGAGAAATATCTGCTTCTAAAACCAAAACGGAGCAACCTAACAGAACGGCCTTCAATGTGTGCGTTCAACTTACAGAGTTAAACTGATGTGTGTTTGCAGGAGTTTCTAAACCCTTTCTGTGAAGAAGTGCAAAACGCATTTTCCCAGGCAAAAGTCAGCATTTCCCAAATAGCTGTAAATCTCCGTCTGAAACACAAAACGAACGTATCCTTCAGACTGCTCTGCTGGGTGTTCGCTGACCTAAGGGAGTTGAATCTGCCTCTAGATTCAGAGAGTGAGAAGCACGTTGCTTCTCGGAGCTGCGTTTTGATATTCCAGAGTGAATGGGAGTAAACGCGGTTTGGAGAAATATCTGCTTCTAAAACCAAAACGGAGCAACCTAACAGAACGGCCTTCAATGTGTGCGTTCAACTTACAGAGTTAAACTGATGTGTGTTTGCAGGAGTTTCTAAACCCTTTCTGTGAAGAAGCGCAAAACGCATTTTTCCAGGCAAAAGCCAGCATTTCCCAAATAGCTGTAAATCTCCGTCTGAAACACAAAACGAACGTATCCTTCAGACTGCTCTGCTGGGTGTTTGCTGACATAAGGGAGTTGAATCTGCCTCTAGATTCAGAGAGTGAGAAGCACGTTGCTTCTCGAAACTGCGTTTTGATATCCCAGAGTGAATGGGAGTAAACGCGGTTTGGAGAAATATCTGCTTCTAAAACCAAAACGGAGCAACCTAACAGAACGGCCTTCAATGTGTGCGTTCAACTTACAGAGTTAAACTGATGTGTGTTTGCAGGAGTTTCTAAACCCTTTCTGTGAAGAAGCCCAAAACGCATTTTCCCAGGCAAAAGCCAGCATTTTCCAAATAGCTGTAAATCTCCGTCTGAAACATAAAACGAACCTATCCTTCAGACTGCTCTTCTGGGTGTTCGCTGACCTAAGGGAGTTTAATCTGCCTCTAGATTCAGAGAGTGAGAAGCACGTTGCTTCTCGGAGCTGCGTTTTGATATGCCAGAGTGAATGGGAGTAAACGCGGTTTGGAGAAATATCTGCTTCTAAAACCAAAACGGAGCAACCTAACAGAACGGCCTTCAATGTGTGCGTTCAACTTACAGAGTTAAACTGATGTGTGTTTGCAGGAGTTTCTAAACCCTTTCTGTGAAGAAGCCCAAAACGCATTTTCCCAGGAAAAAGCCAGCATTTTCCAAATAGCTGTAAATCTCCGTCTGAAACATAAAACGAACCTATCCTTCAGACTGATCTTCTGGGTGTTCGCTGACCTAAGGGAGTTGAATCTGCCTCTAGATTCAGAGAGTGAGAAGCACGTTGCTTCTCGGAGCTGCGTTTTGATATGCCAGAGTGAATGGGAGTAAACCCGGTTTGGAGAAATATCTGCTTCTAAAACCAAAACGGAGCAACCTAACAGAACGGCCTTCAATGTGTGCGTTCAACTTACAGAGTTAAACTGATGTGTGTTTGCAGGAGTTTCTAAACCCTTTCTGTGAAGAAGTGCAAAACGCATTTTCCCAGGCAAAAGCCAGCATTTCCCAAATAGCTGTAAATCTCCGTCTGAAACACAAAACGAACGTATCCTTCAGACTGCTCTGCTGGGTGTTCGCTGACCTAAGGGAGTTGAATCTGCCTCTAGATTCAGAGAGTGAGAAGCACGTTGCTTCTCGGAGCTGCGTTTTGATATGCCAGAGTGAATGGGAGTAAACGCGGTTTGGAGAAATATCTGCTTCTAAAACAAAAACGGAGCAACCTAACAGAACGGCCTTCAATGTGTGCGTTCAACTTACAGAGTTAAACTGATGTGTGTTTGCAGGAGTTTCTAAACCCTTTCTGTGAAGACGCGCAAAACGCATTTTCCCAGGCAAAAGCCAGCATTTCCCAAATAGCTGTAAATCTTTGTCTGAAACACAAAACGAACGTATCCTTCAGACTGCTCTGCTGGGTGTTCGCTGACCTAAGGGAGTTGAATCTGCCTCTAGATTCAGAGAGTGAGAAGCACGTTGCTTCTCGGAGCTGCGTTTTGATATGCCAGAGTGAATGGGATTAAACGCGGTTTGGAGAAATATCTGCTTCTAAAACCAAAACGGAGCAACCTAACAGAACGGCCTTCAATGTGTGCGTTCAACTTACAGAGTTAAACTGATGTGTGTTTGCAGGAGTTTCTAAACCCTTTCTGTGAAGAAGCCCAGAACGCATTTTCCCAGGCAAAAGCCAGCATTTTCCAAATAGCTGTAAATCTCCGTCTGAAACATAAAACGAACCTATCCTTCAGACTGCTCTTCTGGGTGTTCGCTGACCTAAGGGAGTTTAATCTGCCTCTAGATTCAGAGAGTGAGAAGCACGTTGCTTCTCGGAGCTGCGTTTTGATATGCCAGAGTGAATGGGAGTAAACGCGGTTTGGAGAAATATCTGCTTCTAAAACCAAAACGGAGCAACCTAACAGAACGGCCTTCAATGTGTGCGTTCAACTTACAGAGTTAAACTGATGTGTGTTTGCAGGAGTTTCTAAACCCTTTCTGTGAAGAAGCCCAAAACGCATTTTCCCAGGAAAAAGCCAGCATTTTCCAAATAGCTGTAAATCTCCGTCTGAAACAGAAAACGAACCTATTTTTCAGACTGCTCTTCTGGGTGTTCGCTGACCTAAGGGAGTTTAATCTGCCTCTAGATTCAGAGAGTGAGAAGCACGTTGCTTCTCGGAGCTGCGTTTTGATATGCCAGAGTGAATGGGAGTAAACCCGGTTTGGAGAAATATCTGCTTCTAAAACCAAAACGGAGCAACCTAACAGAACGGCCTTCAATGTGTGCGTTCAACTTACAGAGTTAAACTGATGTGTGTTTGCAGGAGTTTCTAAACCCTTTCTGTGAAGAAGCGCAAAACGCATTTTCCCAGGCAAAAGCCAGCATTTCCCAAATAGCTGTAAATCTTTGTCTGAAACACAAAACGAACGTATCCTTCAGACTGCTCTGCTGGGTGTTCGCTGACCTAAGGGAGTTGAATCTGCCTCTAGATTCAGAGAGTGAGAAGCACGTTGCTTCTCGGAGCTGCGTTTTGATATGCCAGAGTGAATGGGAGTAAACGCGGTTTGGAGAAATATCTGCTTCTAAAACCAAAACGGAGCAACCTAACAGAACGGCCTTCAATGTGTGTGTTCAACTTACAGAGTTAAACTGATGTGTGTTTGCAGGAGTTTCTAAACCCTTTCTGTGAAGAAGCGCAAAACGCATTTTTCCAGGCAAAAGCCAGCATTTCCCAAATAGTTGTAAATCTCCGTCTGAAACACAAAACGAACGTATCCTTCAGACTGCTCTGCTGGGTGTTCGCTGACCTAAGGGAGTTGAATCTGCCTCTAGATTCAGAGAGTGAGAAGCACGTTGCTTCTCGGAACTGCGTTTTGATATGCCAGAGTGAATGGGAGTAAACGCGGTTTGGAGAAATATCTGCTTCTAAAACCAAAACGGAGCAACCTAACAGAACGGCCTTCAATGTGTGCGTTCAACTTACAGAGTTAAACTGATGTGTGTTTGCAGGAGTTTCTAAACCCTTTCTGTGAAGAAGCGCAAAACGCATTTTTCCAGGCAAAAGCCAGCATTTCCCAAATAGCTGTAAATCTCCGTCTGAAACACAAAACGAACGTATCCTTCAGACTGCTCTGCTGGGTGTTCGCTGACCTAAGGGAGTTGAATCTGCCTCTAGATTCAGAGAGTGAGAAGCACGTTGCTTCTCGGAACTGCGTTTTGATATGCCAGAGTGAATGGGAGTAAACGCGGTTTGGAGAAATATCTGCTTCTAAAACCAAAACGGAGCAACCTAACAGAACGGCCTTCAATGTGTGCGTTCAACTTACAGAGTTAAACTGATGTGTGTTTGCAGGAGTTTCTAAACCCTTTCTGTGAAGAAGCGCAAAACGCATTTTCCCAGGCAAAAGCCAGCATTTCCCAAATAGCAGTAAATCTTTGTCTGAAACACAAAACGAACGTATCCTTCACACTGCTCTGCTGGGTGTTCGCTGACCTAAGGGAGTTGAATCTGCCTCTAGATTCAGAGAGTGAGAAGCACGTTGTTTCTCGGAGCTGCGTTTTGATATGCCAGAGTGAATGGGAGTAAACGCGGTTTGGAGAAATATCTGCTTCTAAAACCAAAACGGAGCAACCTAACAGAACGGCCTTCAATGTGTGCGTTCAACTTACAGAGTTAAACTGATGTGTGTTTGCAGGAGTTTCTAAACCCTTTCTGTGAAGAAGCGCAAAACGCATTTTTCCAGGCAAAAGCCAGCATTTCCCAAATAGCTGTAAATCTCCGTCTGAAACACAAAACGAACGTATCCTTCAGACTGCTCTGCTGGGTGTTCGCTGACCTAAGGGAGTTGAATCTGCCTCTAGATTCAGAGAGTGAGAAGCACGTTGCTTCTCGGAACTGCGTTTTGATATGCCAGAGTGAATGGGAGTAAACGCGGTTTGGAGAAATATCTGCTTCTAAAACCAAAACGGAGCAACCTAACAGAACGGCCTTCAATGTGTGCGTTCAACTTACAGAGTTAAACTGATGTGTTTTTGCAGGAGTTTCTAAAGCCTTTCTGTGAAGAAGTGCAAAACGCATTTTCCCAGGCAAAAGCCAGCATTTCCCAAATAGCTGTAATTCTCCGTCTGAAACTTAAAACGAACGTATCCTTCAGACTGCTCTGCTGGGTGTTCGCTGACCTAAGGGAGTTGAATCTGCCTCTAGATTCAGAGAGTGAGAAGCACGTTGCTTCTCGCAGCTGCGTTTTGATATGCCAGAGTGAATGGGAGTAAACGCGGTTTGCAGAAATATCTGCTTCTAAAACCAAAACGGAGCAACCTAACAGAACGGCCTTCAATGTGTGCGTTCAACTTACAGAGTTAAACTGATGTGTGTTTGCAGGAGTTTCTAAACCCTTTCTGTGAAGAAGCGCAAAACGCATTTTCCCAGGCAAAAGCCAGCATTTCCCAAATAGCTGTAAATCTTTGTCTGAAACACAAAACGAACGTATCCTTCAGACTGCTCTGCTGGGTGTTCGCTGACCTAAGGGAGTTGAATCTGCCTCTAGATTCAGAGAGTGAGAAGCACGTTGCTTCTCGGAGCTGCGTTTTGATATGCCAGAGTGAATGGGAGTAAACGCGGTTTGGAGAAATATCTGCTTCTAAAACCAAAACGGAGCAACCTAACAGAACGGCCTTCAATGTGTGCGTTCAACTTACAGAGTTAAACTGATGTGTGTTTGCAGGAGTTTCTAAACCCTTTCTGTGAAGAAGCCCAAAACGCATTTTCCCAGGCAAAAGCCAGCATTTTCCAAATAGCTGTAAATCTCCGTCTGAAACATAAAACGAACCTATCCTTCAGACTGCTCTTCTGGGTGTTCGCTGACCTAAGGGAGTTTAATCTGCCTCTAGATTCAGAGAGTGAGAAGCACGTTGCTTCTCGGAGCTGCGTTTTGATATGCCAGAGTGAATGGGAGTAAACGCGGTTTGGAGAAATATCTGCTTCTAAAACCAAAACGGAGCAACCTAACAGAACGGCCTTCAATGTGTGCGTTCAACTTACAGAGTTAAACTGATGTGTGTTTGCAGGAGTTTCTAAACCCTTTCTGTGAAGAAGGGCAAAACGCATTTTCCCAGGCAAAAGCCAGCATTTCCCAAATAGCTGTAAATCTCCGTCTGAAACACAAAACGAACGTATCCTTCAGACTGCTCTGCTGGGTGTTCGCTGACCTAAGGGAGTTGAATCTGCCTCTAGATTCAGAGAGTGAGAAGCACGTTGCTTCTCGGAGCTGCGTTTTGATATGCCAGAGTGAATGGGAGTAAACCCGGTTTGGAGAAATATCTGCTTCTAAAACCAAAACGGAGCAACCTAACAGAACGGCCTTCAATGTGTGCGTTCAACTTACAGAGTTAAACTGATGTGTGTTTGCAGGAGTTTCTAAACCCTTTCTGTGAAGAAGCGCAAAACGCATTTTCCCAGGCAAAAGCCAGCATTTCCCAAATAGCTGTAAATCTTTGTCTGAAACACAAAACGAACGTATCCTTCAGACTGCTCTGCTGGGTGTTCGCTGACCTAAGGGAGTTGAATCTGCCTCTAGATTCAGAGAGTGAGAAGCACGTTGCTTCTCGGAGCTGCGTTTTGATATGCCAGAGTGAATGGGAGTAAACGCGGTTTGGAGAAATATCTGCTTCTAAAACAAAAACGGAGCAACCTAACAGAACGGCCTTCAATGTGTGCGTTCAACTTACAGAGTTAAACTGATGTGTGTTTGCAGGAGTTTCTAAACCCTTTCTGTGAAGACGCGCAAAACGCATTTTCCCAGGCAAAAGCCAGCATTTCCCAAATAGCTGTAAATCTTTGTCTGAAACACAAAACGAACGTATCCTTCAGACTGCTCTGCTGGGTGTTCGCTGACCTAAGGGAGTTGAATCTGCCTCTAGATTCAGAGAGTGAGAAGCACGTTGCTTCTCGGAGCTGCGTTTTGATATGCCAGAGTGAATGGGATTAAACGCGGTTTGGAGAAATATCTGCTTCTAAAACCAAAACGGAGCAACCTAACAGAACGGCCTTCAATGTGTGCGTTCAACTTACAGAGTTAAACTGATGTGTGTTTGCAGGAGTTTCTAAACCCTTTCTGTGAAGAAGCCCAGAACGCATTTTCCCAGGCAAAAGCCAGCATTTTCCAAATAGCTGTAAATCTCCGTCTGAAACATAAAACGAACCTATCCTTCAGACTGCTCTTCTGGGTGTTCGCTGACCTAAGGGAGTTTAATCTGCCTCTAGATTCAGAGAGTGAGAAGCACGTTGCTTCTCGGAGCTGCGTTTTGATATGCCAGAGTGAATGGGAGTAAACGCGGTTTGGAGAAATATCTGCTTCTAAAACCAAAACGGAGCAACCTAACAGAACGGCCTTCAATGTGTGCGTTCAACTTACAGAGTTAAACTGATGTGTGTTTGCAGGAGTTTCTAAACCCTTTCTGTGAAGAAGCCCAAAACGCATTTTCCCAGGAAAAAGCCAGCATTTTCCAAATAGCTGTAAATCTCCGTCTGAAACAGAAAACGAACCTATTTTTCAGACTGCTCTTCTGGGTGTTCGCTGACCTAAGGGAGTTTAATCTGCCTCTAGATTCAGAGAGTGAGAAGCACGTTGCTTCTCGGAGCTGCGTTTTGATATGCCAGAGTGAATGGGAGTAAACCCGGTTTGGAGAAATATCTGCTTCTAAAACCAAAACGGAGCAACCTAACAGAACGGCCTTCAATGTGTGCGTTCAACTTACAGAGTTAAACTGATGTGTGTTTGCAGGAGTTTCTAAACCCTTTCTGTGAAGAAGCGCAAAACGCATTTTCCCAGGCAAAAGCCAGCATTTCCCAAATAGCTGTAAATCTTTGTCTGAAACACAAAACGAACGTATCCTTCAGACTGCTCTGCTGGGTGTTCGCTGACCTAAGGGAGTTGAATCTGCCTCTAGATTCAGAGAGTGAGAAGCACGTTGCTTCTCGGAGCTGCGTTTTGATATGCCAGAGTGAATGGGAGTAAACGCGGTTTGGAGAAATATCTGCTTCTAAAACCAAAACGGAGCAACCTAACAGAACGGCCTTCAATGTGTGTGTTCAACTTACAGAGTTAAACTGATGTGTGTTTGCAGGAGTTTCTAAACCCTTTCTGTGAAGAAGCGCAAAACGCATTTTTCCAGGCAAAAGCCAGCATTTCCCAAATAGTTGTAAATCTCCGTCTGAAACACAAAACGAACGTATCCTTCAGACTGCTCTGCTGGGTGTTCGCTGACCTAAGGGAGTTGAATCTGCCTCTAGATTCAGAGAGTGAGAAGCACGTTGCTTCTCGGAACTGCGTTTTGATATGCCAGAGTGAATGGGAGTAAACGCGGTTTGGAGAAATATCTGCTTCTAAAACCAAAACGGAGCAACCTAACAGAACGGCCTTCAATGTGTGCGTTCAACTTACAGAGTTAAACTGATGTGTGTTTGCAGGAGTTTCTAAACCCTTTCTGTGAAGAAGCGCAAAACGCATTTTTCCAGGCAAAAGCCAGCATTTCCCAAATAGCTGTAAATCTCCGTCTGAAACACAAAACGAACGTATCCTTCAGACTGCTCTGCTGGGTGTTCGCTGACCTAAGGGAGTTGAATCTGCCTCTAGATTCAGAGAGTGAGAAGCACGTTGCTTCTCGGAACTGCGTTTTGATATGCCAGAGTGAATGGGAGTAAACGCGGTTTGGAGAAATATCTGCTTCTAAAACCAAAACGGAGCAACCTAACAGAACGGCCTTCAATGTGTGCGTTCAACTTACAGAGTTAAACTGATGTGTGTTTGCAGGAGTTTCTAAACCCTTTCTGTGAAGAAGCGCAAAACGCATTTTCCCAGGCAAAAGCCAGCATTTCCCAAATAGCAGTAAATCTTTGTCTGAAACACAAAACGAACGTATCCTTCACACTGCTCTGCTGGGTGTTCGCTGACCTAAGGGAGTTGAATCTGCCTCTAGATTCAGAGAGTGAGAAGCACGTTGTTTCTCGGAGCTGCGTTTTGATATGCCAGAGTGAATGGGAGTAAACGCGGTTTGGAGAAATATCTGCTTCTAAAACCAAAACGGAGCAACCTAACAGAACGGCCTTCAATGTGTGCGTTCAACTTACAGAGTTAAACTGATGTGTGTTTGCAGGAGTTTCTAAACCCTTTCTGTGAAGAAGCGCAAAACGCATTTTTCCAGGCAAAAGCCAGCATTTCCCAAATAGCTGTAAATCTCCGTCTGAAACACAAAACGAACGTATCCTTCAGACTGCTCTGCTGGGTGTTCGCTGACCTAAGGGAGTTGAATCTGCCTCTAGATTCAGAGAGTGAGAAGCACGTTGCTTCTCGGAACTGCGTTTTGATATGCCAGAGTGAATGGGAGTAAACGCGGTTTGGAGAAATATCTGCTTCTAAAACCAAAACGGAGCAACCTAACAGAACGGCCTTCAATGTGTGCGTTCAACTTACAGAGTTAAACTGATGTGTTTTTGCAGGAGTTTCTAAAGCCTTTCTGTGAAGAAGTGCAAAACGCATTTTCCCAGGCAAAAGCCAGCATTTCCCAAATAGCTGTAATTCTCCGTCTGAAACTTAAAACGAACGTATCCTTCAGACTGCTCTGCTGGGTGTTCGCTGACCTAAGGGAGTTGAATCTGCCTCTAGATTCAGAGAGTGAGAAGCACGTTGCTTCTCGCAGCTGCGTTTTGATATGCCAGAGTGAATGGGAGTAAACGCGGTTTGCAGAAATATCTGCTTCTAAAACCAAAACGGAGCAACCTAACAGAACGGCCTTCAATGTGTGCGTTCAACTTACAGAGTTAAACTGATGTGTGTTTGCAGGAGTTTCTAAACCCTTTCTGTGAAGAAGCGCAAAACGCATTTTCCCAGGCAAAAGCCAGCATTTCCCAAATAGCTGTAAATCTTTGTCTGAAACACAAAACGAACGTATCCTTCAGACTGCTCTGCTGGGTGTTCGCTGACCTAAGGGAGTTGAATCTGCCTCTAGATTCAGAGAGTGAGAAGCACGTTGCTTCTCGGAGCTGCGTTTTGATATGCCAGAGTGAATGGGAGTAAACGCGGTTTGGAGAAATATCTGCTTCTAAAACCAAAACGGAGCAACCTAACAGAACGGCCTTCAATGTGTGCGTTCAACTTACAGAGTTAAACTGATGTGTGTTTGCAGGAGTTTCTAAACCCTTTCTGTGAAGAAGCCCAAAACGCATTTTCCCAGGCAAAAGCCAGCATTTTCCAAATAGCTGTAAATCTCCGTCTGAAACATAAAACGAACCTATCCTTCAGACTGCTCTTCTGGGTGTTCGCTGACCTAAGGGAGTTTAATCTGCCTCTAGATTCAGAGAGTGAGAAGCACGTTGCTTCTCGGAGCTGCGTTTTGATATGCCAGAGTGAATGGGAGTAAACGCGGTTTGGAGAAATATCTGCTTCTAAAACCAAAACGGAGCAACCTAACAGAACGGCCTTCAATGTGTGCGTTCAACTTACAGAGTTAAACTGATGTGTGTTTGCAGGAGTTTCTAAACCCTTTCTGTGAAGAAGGGCAAAACGCATTTTCCCAGGCAAAAGCCAGCATTTCCCAAATAGCTGTAAATCTCCGTCTGAAACACAAAACGAACGTATCCTTCAGACTGCTCTGCTGGGTGTTCGCTGACCTAAGGGAGTTGAATCTGCCTCTAGATTCAGAGAGTGAGAAGCACGTTGCTTCTCGGAGCTGCGTTTTGATATGCCAGAGTGAATGGGAGTAAACCCGGTTTGGAGAAATATCTGCTTCTAAAACCAAAACGGAGCAACCTAACAGAACGGCCTTCAATGTGTGCGTTCAACTTACAGAGTTAAACTGATGTGTGTTTGCAGGAGTTTCTAAACCCTTTCTGTGAAGAAGCGCAAAACGCATTTTCCCAGGCAAAAGCCAGCATTTCCCAAATAGCTGTAAATCTTTGTCTGAAACACAAAACGAACGTATCCTTCAGACTGCTCTGCTGGGTGTTCGCTGACCTAAGGGAGTTGAATCTGCCTCTAGATTCAGAGAGTGAGAAGCACGTTGCTTCTCGGAGCTGCGTTTTGATATGCCAGAGTGAATGGGAGTAAACGCGGTTTGGAGAAATATCTGCTTCTAAAACCAAAACGGAGCAACCTAACAGAACGGCCTTCAATGTGTGCGTTCAACTTACAGAGTTAAACTGATGTGTGTTTGCAGGAGTTTCTAAACCCTTTCTGTGAAGAAGCGCAAAACGCATTTTTCCAGGCAAAAGCCAGCATTTCCCAAATAGTTGTAAATCTCCGTCTGAAACACAAAACGAACGTATCCTTCAGACTGCTCTGCTGGGTGTTCGCTGACCTAAGGGAGTTGAATCTGCCTCTAGATTCAGAGAGTGAGAAGCACGTTGCTTCTCGGAACTGCGTTTTGATATGCCAGAGTGAATGGGAGTAAACGCGGTTTGGAGAAATATCTGCTTCTAAAACCAAAACGGAGCAACCTAACAGAACGGCCTTCAATGTGTGCGTTCAACTTACAGAGTTAAACTGATGTGTGTTTGCAGGAGTTTCTAAACCCTTTCTGTGAAGAAGCGCAAAACGCATTTTTCCAGGCAAAAGCCAGCATTTCCCAAATAGCTGTAAATCTCCGTCTGAAACACAAAACGAACGTATCCTTCAGACTGCTCTGCTGGGTGTTCGCTGACCTAAGGGAGTTGAATCTGCCTCTAGATTCAGAGAGTGAGAAGCACGTTGCTTCTCGGAACTGCGTTTTGATATGCCAGAGTGAATGGGAGTAAACGCGGTTTGGAGAAATATCTGCTTCTAAAACCAAAACGGAGCAACCTAACAGAACGGCCTTCAATGTGTGCGTTCAACTTACAGAGTTAAACTGATGTGTGTTTGCAGGAGTTTCTAAACCCTTTCTGTGAAGAAGCGCAAAACGCATTTTCCCAGGCAAAAGCCAGCATTTCCCAAATAGCAGTAAATCTTTGTCTGAAACACAAAACGAACGTATCCTTCACACTGCTCTGCTGGGTGTTCGCTGACCTAAGGGAGTTGAATCTGCCTCTAGATTCAGAGAGTGAGAAGCACGTTGTTTCTCGGAGCTGCGTTTTGATATGCCAGAGTGAATGGGAGTAAACGCGGTTTGGAGAAATATCTGCTTCTAAAACCAAAACGGAGCAACCTAACAGAACGGCCTTCAATGTGTGCGTTCAACTTACAGAGTTAAACTGATGTGTGTTTGCAGGAGTTTCTAAACCCTTTCTGTGAAGAAGCGCAAAACGCATTTTTCCAGGCAAAAGCCAGCATTTCCCAAATAGCTGTAAATCTCCGTCTGAAACACAAAACGAACGTATCCTTCAGACTGCTCTGCTGGGTGTTCGCTGACCTAAGGGAGTTGAATCTGCCTCTAGATTCAGAGAGTGAGAAGCACGTTGCTTCTCGGAACTGCGTTTTGATATGCCAGAGTGAATGGGAGTAAACGCGGTTTGGAGAAATATCTGCTTCTAAAACCAAAACGGAGCAACCTAACAGAACGGCCTTCAATGTGTGCGTTCAACTTACAGAGTTAAACTGATGTGTTTTTGCAGGAGTTTCTAAAGCCTTTCTGTGAAGAAGTGCAAAACGCATTTTCCCAGGCAAAAGCCAGCATTTCCCAAATAGCTGTAATTCTCCGTCTGAAACTTAAAACGAACGTATCCTTCAGACTGCTCTGCTGGGTGTTCGCTGACCTAAGGGAGTTGAATCTGCCTCTAGATTAAGAGAGTGAGAAGCACGTTGCTTCTCGCAGCTGCGTTTTGATATGCCAGAGTGAATGGGAGTAAACGCGGTTTGCAGAAATATCTGCTTCTAAAACCAAAACGGAGCAACCTAACAGAACGGCCTTCAATGTGTGCGTTCAACTTACAGAGTTAAACTGATGTGTGTTTGCAGGAGTTTCTAAACCCTTTCTGTGAAGAAGCGCAAAACGCATTTTCCCAGGCAAAAGCCAGCATTTCCCAAATAGCTGTAAATCTTTGTCTGAAACACAAAACGAACGTATCCTTCAGACTGCTCTGCTGGGTGTTCGCTGACCTAAGGGAGTTGAATCTGCCTCTAGATTCAGAGAGTGAGAAGCACGTTGCTTCTCGGAGCTGCGTTTTGATATGCCAGAGTGAATGGGAGTAAACGCGGTTTGGAGAAATATCTGCTTCTAAAACCAAAACGGAGCAACCTAACAGAACGGCCTTCAATGTGTGCGTTCAACTTACAGAGTTAAACTGATGTGTGTTTGCAGGAGTTTCTAAACCCTTTCTGTGAAGAAGCCCAAAACGCATTTTCCCAGGCAAAAGCCAGCATTTTCCAAATAGCTGTAAATCTCCGTCTGAAACATAAAACGAACCTATCCTTCAGACTGCTCTTCTGGGTGTTCGCTGACCTAAGGGAGTTTAATCTGCCTCTAGATTCAGAGAGTGAGAAGCACGTTGCTTCTCGGAGCTGCGTTTTGATATGCCAGAGTGAATGGGAGTAAACGCGGTTTGGAGAAATATCTGCTTCTAAAACCAAAACGGAGCAACCTAACAGAACGGCCTTCAATGTGTGCGTTCAACTTACAGAGTTAAACTGATGTGTGTTTGCAGGAGTTTCTAAACCCTTTCTGTGAAGAAGGGCAAAACGCATTTTCCCAGGCAAAAGCCAGCATTTCCCAAATAGCTGTAAATCTCCGTCTGAAACACAAAACGAACGTATCCTTCAGACTGCTCTGCTGGGTGTTCGCTGACCTAAGGGAGTTGAATCTGCCTCTAGATTCAGAGAGTGAGAAGCACGTTGCTTCTCGGAGCTGCGTTTTGATATGCCAGAGTGAATGGGAGTAAACGCGGTTTGGAGAAATATCTGCTTCTAAAACCAAAACGGAGCAACCTAACAGAACGGCCTTCAATGTGTGCGTTCAACTTACAGAGTTAAACTGATGTGTGTTTGCAGGAGTTTCTAAACCCTTTCTGTGAAGAAGCGCAAAACGCATTTTCCCAGGCAAAAGCCAGCATTTCCCAAATAGCTGTAAATCTTTGTCTGAAACACAAAACGAACGTATCCTTCAGACTGCTCTGCTGGGTGTTCGCTGACCTAAGGGAGTTGAATCTGCCTCTAGATTCAGAGAGTGAGAAGCACGTTGCTTCTCGGAGCTGCGTTTTGATATGCCAGAGTGAATGGGAGTAAACGCGGTTTGGAGAAATATCTGCTTCTAAAACCAAAACGGAGCAACCTAACAGAACGGCCTTCAATGTGTGCGTTCAACTTACAGAGTTAAACTGATGTGTGTTTGCAGGAGTTTCTAAACCCTTTCTGTGAAGAAGCGCAAAACGCATTTTCCCAGGCAAAAGCCAGCATTTCCCAAATAGCTGTAAATCTCCGTCTGAAACACAAAACGAACGTATCCTTCAGACTGCTCTGCTGGGTGTTCGCTGACCTAAGGGAGTTGAATCTGCCTCTAGATTCAGAGAGTGAGAAGCACGTTGCTTCTCGGAGCTGCGTTTTGATATGCCAGAGTGAATGGGAGTAAACGCGGTTTGGAGAAATATCTGCTTCTAAAACCAAAACGGAGCAACCTAACAGAACGGCCTTCAATGTGTGCGTTCAACTTACAGAGTTAAACTGATGTGTGTTTGCAGGAGTTTCTAAACCCTTTCTGTGAAGAAGCGCAAAACGCATTTTCCCAGGCAAAAGCCAGCATTTCCCAAATAGCTGTAAATCTCCGTCTGAAACACAAAACGAACGTATCCTTCAGACTGCTCTGCTGGGTGTTCGCTGACCTAAGGGAGTTGAATCTGCCTCTAGATTCAGAGAGTGAGAAGCACGTTGCTTCTCGGAGCTGCGTTTTGATATGCCAGAGTGAATGGGAGTAAACGCGGTTTGGAGAAATATCTGCTTCTAAAACCAAAACGGAGCAACCTAACAGAACGGCCTTCAATGTGTGCGTTCAACTTACAGAGTTAAACTGATGTGTGTTTGCAGGAGTTTCTAAACCCTTTCTGTGAACAAGCGCAAAACGCATTTTTCCAGGCAAAAGCCAGCATTTCCCAAATAGCTGTAAATCTCCGTCTGAAACACAAAACGAACGTATCCTTCAGACTGCTCTGCTGGGTGTTCGCTGACCTAAGGGAGTTGAATCTGCCTCTAGATTCAGAGAGTGAGAAGCACGTTGCTTCTCGGAACTGCGTTTTAATATGCCAGAGTGAATGGGAGTAAACGCGGTTTGGAGAAATATCTGCTTCTAAAACCAAAACGGAGCAACCTAACAGAACGGCCTTCAATGTGTGCGTTCAACTTACAGAGTTAAACTGATGTGTGTTTGCAGGAGTTTCTAAACCCTTTCTGTGAAGAAGCGCAAAACGCATTTTCCCAGGCAAAAGCCAGCATTTTCCAAATAGCTGTAAATCTCCGTCTGAAACACAAAACGAACGTATCCTTCAGACTGCTCTGCTGGGTGTTCGCTGACCTAAGGGAGTTGAATCTGCCTCTAGATTCAGAGAGTGAGAAGCACGTTGCTTCTCGGAGCTGCGTTTTTATATGCCAGAGTGAATGGGAGTAAACGCGGTTTGGAGAAATATCTGCTTCTAAAACCAAAACGGAGCAACCTAACAGAACGGCCTTCAATGTGTGCGTTCAACTTACAGAGTTAAACTGATGTGTGTTTGCAGGAGTTTCTAAACCCTTTCTGTGAACAAGCGCAAAACGCATTTTTCCAGGCAAAAGCCAGCATTTCCCAAATAGCTGTAAATCTCCGTCTGAAACACAAAACGAACGTATCCTTCAGACTGCTCTGCTGGGTGTTCGCTGACCTAAGGGAGTTGAATCTGCCTCTAGATTCAGAGAGTGAGAAGCACGTTGCTTCTCGGAACTGCGTTTTGATATGCCAGAGTGAATGGGAGTAAACGCGGTTTGGAGAAATATCTGCTTCTAAAACCAAAACGGAGCAACCTAACAGAACGGCCTCAATGTGTGCGTTCAACTTACAGAGTTAAACTGATGTGTGTTTGCAGGAGTTTCTAAACCCTTTCTGTGAAGAAGCGCAAAACGCATTTTCCCAGGCAAAATCCAGCATTTTCCAAATAGCGGTAAATCTCCGTCTGAAACATAAAACGAACCTATCCTTCAGACTGCTCTTCTGGGTGTTCGCTGACCTAAGGGAGTTGAATCTGCCTCTAGATTCAGAGAGTGAGAAGCACGTTGGTTCTCGGAGCTGCGTTTTGATATGCCAGAGTGAATGGGAGTAAACGCGGTTTGGAGAAATATCTGCTTCTAAAACCAAAACGGAGAAACATAACAGAACGGCCTTCAATGTGTGCGTTCAACTTACAGAGTTAAACTGATGTGTGTTTGCAGGAGTTTCTAAAGCCTTTCTGTGAAGAAGTGCAAAACGCATTTTCCCAGGCAAAAGCCAGCATTTCCCAAATAGTTGTAAATCTCCGTCTGAAACATAAAACGAACGTATCCTTCAGACTGCTCTGCTGGGTGTTCGCTGACCTAAGGGAGTTGAATCTGCCTCTAGATTCAGAGAGTGAGAAGCACGTTGCTTCTCGGAGCTGCGTTTTGATATGCCAGAGTGAATGGGAGTAAACGCGGTTTGGAGAAATATCTGCTTCTAAAACCAAAACGGAGCAACCTAACAGAACGGCCTTCAATGTGTGCGTTCAACTTACAGAGTTAAACTGATGTGTGTTTGCAGGAGTTTCTAAACCCTTTCTGTGAAGAAGCGCAAAACGCATTTTTCCAGGCAAAAGCCAGCATTTCCCAAATAGCTGTAAATCTCCGTCTGAAACACAAAACGAACGTATCCTTCAGACTGCTCTGCTGGGTGTTCGCTGACCTAAGGGAGTTGAATCTGCCTCTAGATTCAGAGAGTGAGAAGCACGTTGCTTCTCGGAACTGCGTTTTGATATGCCAGAGTGAATGGGAGTAAACGCGGTTTGGAGAAATATCTGCTTCTAAAACCAAAACGGAGCAACCTAACAGAACGGCCTTCAATGTGTGCGTTCAACTTACAGAGTTAAACTGATGTGTGTTTGCAGGAGTTTCTAAACCCTTTCTGTGAAGAAGCCCAAAACGCATTTTCCCAGGCAAAAGCCAGCATTTTCCAAATAGCTGTAAATCTCCGTCTGAAACATAAAACGAACCTATCCTTCAGACTGCTCTTCTGGGTGTTCGCTGACCTAAGGGAGTTGAATCTGCCTCCAGATTCAGAGAGTGAGAAGCACGTTGCTTCTCGGAGCTGCGTTTTGATATGCCAGAGTGAATGGGAGTAAACGCGGTTTGGAGAAATATCTGCTTCTAAAACAAAAACGGAGCAACCTAACAGAAAGGCCTTCAATGTGTGCGTTCAACTTACAGAGTTAAACTGATGTGTGTTTGCAGGAGTTTCTAAACCCTTTCTGTGAAGAAGTGCAAAACGCATTTTCCCAGGCAAAAGCCAGCATTTCCCAAATAGCTGTAAATCTCCGTCTGAAACACGAAACGAACGTATCCTTCAGACTGCTCTGCTGGGTGTTCGCTGACCTAAGGGAGTTGAATCTGCCTCTAGATTCAGAGAGTGAGAAGCACGTTGCTTCTCGGAGCTGCGTTTTGATATGCCAGAGTGAATGGGAGTAAACGCGGTTTGGAGAAATATCTGCTTCTAAAACCAAAACGGAGCAACCTAACAGAACGGCCTTCAATGTGTGCGTTCAACTTACAGAGTTAAACTGATGTGTGTTTGCAGGAGTTTCTAAACCCTTTCTGTGAAGAAGTGCAAAACGCATTTTCCCAGGCAAAAGCCAGCATTTCCCAAATAGCTGTAAATCTCCGTCTGAAACACAAAACGAACGTATCCTTCAGACTGCTCTGCTGGGTGTTCGCTGACCTAAGGGAGTTGAATCTGCCTCTAGATTCAGAGAGTGAGAAGCACGTTGCTTCTCGGAGCTGCGTTTTGATATGCCAGAGTGAATGGGAGTAAACGC
This sequence comes from Callithrix jacchus, assembly GCF_049354715.1. Lineage (NCBI taxonomy): Eukaryota > Metazoa > Chordata > Mammalia > Primates > Cebidae > Callithrix > Callithrix jacchus. The sequence goes on from NC_133523.1 coordinate 24,079,952, forward strand.
GGTTTGGAGAAATATCTGCTTCTAAAACCAAAACGGAGCAACCTAACAGAACGGCCTTCAATGTGTGCGTTCAACTTACAGAGTTAAACTGATGTGTGTTTGCAGGAGTTTCTAAACCCTTTCTGTGAAGAAGCGCAAAACGCATTTTCCCAGGCAAAAGCCAGCATTTCCCAAATAGCTGTAAATCTCCGTCTGAAACACAAAACGAACGTATCCTTCAGACTGCTCTGCTGGGTGTTCGCTGACCTAAGGGAGTTGAATCTGCCTCTAGATTCAGAGAGTGAGAAGCACGTTGCTTCTCGGAGCTGCGTTTTGATATGCCAGAGTGAATGGGAGTAAACGCGGTTTGGAGAAATATCTGCTTCTAAAACCAAAACGGAGCAACCTAACAGAACGGCCTTCAATGTGTGCGTTCAACTTACAGAGTTAAACTGATGTGTGTTTGCAGGAGTTTCTAAACCCTTTCTGTGAAGAAGCGCAAAACGCATTTTTCCAGGCAAAAGCCAGCATTTCCCAAATAGCTGTAAATCTCCGTCTGAAACACAAAACGAACGTATCCTTCAGACTGCTCTGCTGGGTGTTCGCTGACCTAAGGGAGTTGAATCTGCCTCTAGATTCAGAGAGTGAGAAGCACGTTGCTTCTCGGAACTGCGTTTTGATATGCCAGAGTGAATGGGAGTAAACGCGGTTTGGAGAAATATCTGCTTCTAAAACCAAAACGGAGCAACCTAACAGAACGGCCTTCAATGTGTGGGTTCAACTTACAGAGATAAACTGATGTGTGTTTGCAGGAGTTTCTAAACCCTTTCTGTGAAGAAGCGCAAAACGCATTTTCCCAGGCAAAAGCCAGCATTTCCCAAATAGCTGTAAATCTTTGTCTGAAACACAAAGCGAACGTATCCTTCAGACTGCTCTTCTGGGTGTTCGCTGACCTAAGGGAGTTTAATCTGCCTCTAGATTCAGAGAGTGAGAAGCACGTTGCTTCTCGGAGCTGCGTTTTGATATGCCAGAGTGAATGGGAGTAAACGCGGTTTGGAGAAATATCTGCTTCTAAAACCAAAACGGAGCAACCTAACAGAACGGCCTTCAATGTGTGCGTTCAACTTACAGAGTTAAACTGATGTGTGTTTGCAGGAGTTTCTAAACCCTTTCTGTGAAGAAGTGCAAAACGCATTTTCCCAGGCAAAAGCCAGCATTTCCCAAATAGCTGTAAATCTCCGTCTGAAACACAAAACGAACGTATCCTTCAGACTGCTCTGCTGGGTGTTCGCTGACCTAAGGGAGTTGAATCTGCCTCTAGATTCAGAGAGTGAGAAGCACGTTGCTTCTCGGAACTGCGTTTTGATATGCCAGAGTGAATGGGAGTAAACGCGGTTTGGAGAAATATCTGCTTCTAAAACCAAAACGGAGCAACCTAACAGAACGGCCTTCAATGTGTGCGTTCAACTTACAGAGTTAAACTGATGTGTGTTTGCAGGAGTTTCTAAACCCTTTCTGTGAAGAAGCCCAAAACGCATTTTCCCAGGCAAAAGCCAGCATTTTCCAAATAGCTGTAAATCTCCGTCTGAAACATAAAACGAACCTATCCTTCAGACTGCTCTTCTGGGTGTTCGCTGACCTAAGGGAGTTTAATCTGCCTCTAGATTAAGAGAGTGAGAAGCACGTTGCTTCTCGGAGCTGCGTTTTGATATGCCAGAGTGAATTGGAGTAAACGCGGTTTGGAGAAATATCTGATTCTAAAACCAAAACGGAGCAACCTAACAGAACGGCCTTCAATGTGTGCGTTCAACTTACAGAGTTAAACTGATGTGTGTTTGCAGGAGTTTCTAAACCCTTTCTGTGAAGAAGTGCAAAACGCATTTTCCCAGGCAAAAGCCAGCATTTCCCAAATAGCTGTAAATCTCCGTCTGAAACACAAAACGAACGTATCCTTCAGACTGCTCTGCTGGGTGTTCGCTGACCTAAGGGAGTTGAATCTGCCTCTAGATTCAGAGAGTGAGAAGCACGTTGCTTCTCGGAACTGCGTTTTGATATGCCAGAGTGAATGGGAGTAAACGCGGTTTGGAGAAATATCTGCTTCTAAAACCAAAACGGAGCAACCTAACAGAACGGCCTTCAATGTGTGCGTTCAACTTACAGAGTTAAACTGATGTGTGTTTGCAGGAGTTTCTAAACCCTTTCTGTGAAGAAGCCCAAAACGCATTTTTCCAGGCAAAAGCCAGCATTTTCCAAATAGCTGTAAATCTCCGTCTGAAACATAAAACGAACCTATCCTTCAGACTGCTCTTCTGGGTGTTCGCTGACCTAAGGGAGTTTAATCTGCCTCTAGATTCAGAGAGTGAGAAGCACGTTGCTTCTCGGAGCTGCGTTTTGATATGCCAGAGTGAATGGGAGTAAACGCGGTTTGGAGAAATATCTGCTTCTAAAACCAAAACGGAGCAACCTGACAGAACGGCCTTCAATGTGTGCGTTCAACTTACAGAGTTAAATTGATGTGTGTTTGCAGGAGTTTCTAAACCCTTTCTGTGAAGAAGCGCAAAACGCATTTTTCCAGGCAAAAGCCAGCATTTCCCAAATAGCTGTAAATCTCCGTCTGAAACACAAAACGAACGTATCCTTCAGACTGCTCTGCTGGGTGTTCGCTGACCTAAGGGAGTTGAATCTGCCTCTAGATTCAGAGAGTGAGAAGCACGTTGCTTCTCGAAACTGCGTTTTGATATCCCAGAGTGAATGGGAGTAAACGTGGTTTGGAGAAATATCTGTTTCTAAAACCAAAACGGAGCAACCTAACAGAACGGCCTTCAATGTGTGCGTTCAACTTATAGAGTTAAACTGATGTGTGTTTGCAGGAGTTTCTAAACCCTTTCTGTGAAGAAGCCCAAAACGCATTTTCCCAGGCAAAAGCCAGCATTTTCCAAATAGCTGTAAATCTCCGTCTGAAACATAAAAGGAACCTATTTTTCAGACTGCTCTTCTGGGTGTTCGCTGACCTAAGGGAGTTTAATCTGCCTCTAGATTCAGAGAGTGAGAAGCACGTTGCTTCTCGGAGCTGCGTTTTGATATGCCAGAGTGAATGGGAGTAAACGCGGTTTGGAGAAATATCTGCTTCTAAAACCAAAACGGAGCAACCTAACAGAACGGCCTTCAATGTGTGCGTTCAACTTACAGAGTTAAACTGATGTGTGTTTGCAGGAGTTTCTAAACCCTTTCTGTGAAGAAGCCCAAAACGCATTTTCCCAGGAAAAAGCCAGCATTTTCCAAATAGCTGTAAATCTCCGTCTGAAACATAAAACGAACCTATCCTTCAGACTGCCCTTCTGGGTGTTCGCTGACCTAAGGGAGTTTAATCTGCCTCTAGATTCAGAGAGTGAGAAGCACGTTGCTTCTCGGAGCTGCGTTTTGATATGCCAGAGTAAATGGGAGTAAACGCGGTTTGGAGATATATCTGCTTCTAAAACCAAAACGGAGCAACCTAACAGAACGGCCTTCAATGTGTGCGTTCAACTTACAGAGTTAAACTGATGTGTGTTTGCAGGAGTTTCTAAACCCTTTCTGTGAAGAAGCCCAAAACGCATTCTCCCAGGAAAAAGCCAGCATTATCCAAATAGCTGTAAATCTCCGTCTGAAACATAAAACGAACCTATCCTTCAGACTGCTCTTCTGGGTGTTCGCTGACCTAAGGGAGTTTAATCTGCCTCTAGATTCAGAGAGTGAGAAGCACGTTGCTTCTCGGAGCTGCGTTTTGATATGCCAGAGTGAATGGGAGTAAACGCGGTTTGGAGAAATATCTGCTTCTAAAACCAAAACGGAGCAACCTAACAGAACGGCCTTCAATGTGTGCGTTCAACTTACAGAGTTAAACTGATGTGTGTTTGCAGGAGTTTCTAAACCCTTTCTGTGAAGAAGTGCAAAACGCATTTTCCCAGGCAAAAGCCAGCATTTCCCAAATAGCTGTAAATCTCCGTCTGAAACACAAAACGAACGTATCCTTCAGACTGCTCTGCTGGGTGTTCGCTGACCTAAGGGAGTTGAATCTGCCTCTAGATTCAGAGAGTGAGAAGCACGTTGCTTCTCGGAGCTGCGTTTTGATATGCCAGAGTGAATGGGAGTAAACGCGGTTTGGAGAAATATCTGCTTCTAAAACCAAAACGGAGCAACCTAACAGAACGGCCTTCAATGTCTGCGTTCAACTTACAGAGTTAAACTGATGTGTGTTTGCAGGAGTTTCTAAACCCTTTCTGTGAAGAAGCGCAAAACGCATTTTCCCAGGGAAAAGCCAGCATTTCCCAAATAGCTGTAAATGTTTGTCTGAAACACAAAACGAACGTATCCTTCAGACTGCTCTGCTGGGTGTTCGCTGACCTAAGGGAGTTGAATCTGCCTCTAGATTCAGAGAGTGAGAAGCACGTTGCTTCTCGGAGCTGCGTTTTGATATGCCAGAATGAATGGGATTAAACGCGGTTTGGAGAAATATCTGCTTCTAAAACCAAAACGGAGCAACCTAACAGAACGGCCTTCAATGTGTGCGTTCAACTTACACAGTTAAACTGATGTGTGTTTGCAGGAGTTTCTAAACCCTTTCTGTGAAGAAGCGCAAAACGCATTTTTCCAGGCAAAAGCCAGCATTTCCCAAATAGCTGTAAATCTCCGTCTGAAACACAAAACGAACGTATCCTTCAGACTGCTCTGCTGGGTGTTCGCTGACCTAAGGGAGTTGAATCTGCCTCTAGATTCAGAGAGTGAGAAGCACGTTGCTTCTCGGAGCTGCGTTTTGATATGCCAGAGTGAATGGGAGTAAACGCGGTTTGGAGAAATATCTGCTTCTAAAACCAAAACGGAGCAACCTAACAGAACGGCCTTCAATGTGTGCGTTCAACTTACAGAGTTAAACTGATGTGTGTTTGCAGGAGTTTCTAAACCCTTTCTGTGAAGAAGCGCAAAACGCATTTTTTCAGGCAAAAGCCAGCATTTCCCAAATAGCTGTAAATCTTTGTCTGAAACACAAAACGAACGTATCCTTCAGACTGCTCTGCTGGGTGTTCGCTGACCTAAGGGAGTTGAATCTGCCTCTAGATTCAGAGAGTGAGAAGCACGTTGCTTCTCGGAGCTGCGTTTTGATATGCCAGAGTGAATCGGAGTAAACGCGGTTTGGAGAAATATCTGCTTCTATAACCAAAACGGAGCAACCTAACAGAACGGCCTTCAATGTGTGCGTTCAACTTACAGAGTTAAACTGATGTGTGTTTGCAGGAGTTTCTAAACCCTTTCTGTGAAGAAGCCCAAAACGCATTTTCCCAGGCAAAAGCCAGCATTTTCCAAATAGCTGTAAATCTCCGTCTGAAACATAAAACGAACCTATCCTTCAGACTGCTCTGCTGGGTGTTCGCTGACCTAAGGGAGTTTAATCTGCCTCTAGATTCAGAGAGTGAGAAGCACGTTGCTTCTCGGAGCTGCGTTTTGATATGCCAGAGTGAATGGGAGTAAACGCGGTTTGGAGAAATATCTGCTTCTAAAACCAAAACGGAGCAACCTAACAGAACGGCCTTCAATGTGTGCGTTCAACTTACAGAGTTAAACTGATGTGTGTTTGCAGGAGTTTCTAAACCCTTTCTGTGAAGAAGTGCAAAACGCATTTTCCCAGGCAAAAGCCAGCATTTCCCAAATAGCTGTAAATCTCCGTCTGAAACACAAAACGAACGTATCCTTCAGACTGCTCTGCTGGGTGTTCGCTGACCTAAGGGAGTTGAATCTGCCTCTAGATTCAGAGAGTGAGAAGCACGTTGCTTCTCGGAGCTGCGTTTTGATATACCAGAGTGAATGGGAGTAAACGCGGTTTGGAGAAATATCTGCTTCTAAAACCAAAACGGAGCAACCTAACAGAACGGCCTTCAATGTGTGCGTTCAACTTACAGAGTTAAACTGATGTGTGTTTGCAGGAGTTTCTAAACCCTTTCTGTGAAGAAGCGCAAAACGCATTTTCCCAGGCAAAAGCCAGCATTTCCCAAATAGCTGTAAATCTCCGTCTGAAACACAAAACGAACGTATCCTTCAGACTGCTCTGCTGGGTGTTCGCTGACCTAAGGGAGTTGAATCTGCCTCTAGATTCAGAGAGTGAGAAGCACGTTGCTTCTCGGAGCTGCGTTTTGATATGCCAGAGTGAATGGGAGTAAACGCGGTTTGGAGAAATATCTGCTTCTAAAACCAAAACGGAGCAACCTAACAGAACGGCCTTCAATGTGTGCGTTCAACTTACAGAGTTAAACTGATGTGTGTTTGCAGGAGTTTCTAAACCCTTTCTGTGAAGAAGCGCAAAACGCATTTTCCCAGGCAAAAGCCAGCATTTCCCAAATAGCTGTAAATCTCCGTCTGAAACACAAAACGAACGTATCCTTCAGACTGCTCTGCTGGGTGTTCGCTGACCTAAGGGAGTTGAATCTGCCTCTAGATTCAGAGAGTGAGAAGCACGTTGCTTCTCGGAGCTGCGTTTTGATATGCCAGAGTGAATGGGAGTAAACGCGGTTTGGAGAAATATCTGCTTCTAAAACCAAAACGGAGCAACCTAACAGAACGGCCTTCAATGTGTGCGTTCAACTTACAGAGTTAAACTGATGTGTGTTTGCAGGAGTTTCTAAACCCTTTCTGTGAAGAAGCGCAAAACGCATTTTTCCAGGCAAAAGCCAGCATTTCCCAAATAGCTGTAAATCTCCGTCTGAAACACAAAACGAACGTATCCTTCAGACTGCTCTGCTGGGTGTTCGCTGACCTAAGGGAGTTGAATCTGCCTCTAGATTCAGAGAGTGAGAAGCACGTTGCTTCTCGGAACTGCGTTTTGATATGCCAGAGTGAATGGGAGTAAACGCGGTTTGGAGAAATATCTGCTTCTAAAACCAAAACGGAGCAACCTAACAGAACGGCCTTCAATGTGTGCGTTCAACTTACAGAGTTAAACTGATGTGTGTTTGCAGGAGTTTCTAAACCCTTTCTGTGAAGAAGCCCAAAACGCATTTTCCCAGGCAAAAGCCAGCATTTTCCAAATAGCTGTAAATCTCCGTCTGAAACATAAAACGAACCTATCCTTCAGACTGCTCTTCTGGGTGTTCGCTGACCTAAGGGAGTTTAATCTGCCTCTAGATTCAGAGAGTGAGAAGCACGTTGCTTCTCGGAGCTGCGTTTTGATATGCCAGAGTGAATGGGAGTAAACGCGGTTTGGAGAAATATCTGATTCTAAAACCAAAACGGAGCAACCTAACAGAACGGCCTTCAATGTGTGCGTTCAACTTACAGAGTTAAACTGATGTGTGTTTGCAGGAGTTTCTAAACCCTTTCTGTGAAGAAGTGCAAAACGCATTTTCCCAGGCAAAAGCCAGCATTTCCCAAATAGCTGTAAATCTCCGTCTGAAACACAAAACGAACGTATCCTTCAGACTGCTCTGCTGGGTGTTCGCTGACCTAAGGGAGTTGAATCTGCCTCTAGATTCAGAGAGTGAGAAGCACGTTGCTTCTCGAAGCTGCGTTTTGATATACCAGAGTGAATGGGAGTAAACGCGGTTTGGAGAAATATCTGCTTCTAAAACCAAAACGGAGCAACCTAACAGAACGGCCTTCAATGTGTGCGTTCAACTTACAGAGTTAAATTGATGTGTGTTTGCAGGAGTTTCTAAACCCTTTCTGTGAAGAAGCGCAAAACGCATTTTTCCAGGCAAAAGCCAGCATTTCCCAAATAGCTGTAAATCTCCGTCTGAAACACAAAACGAACGTATCCTTCAGACTGCTCTGCTGGGTGTTCGCTGACCTAAGGGAGTTGAATCTGCCTCTAGATTCAGAGAGTGAGAAGCACGTTGCTTCTCGAAACTGCGTTTTGATATCCCAGAGTGAATGGGAGTAAACGCGGTTTGGAGAAATATCTGTTTCTAAAACCAAAACGGAGCAACCTAACAGAACGGCCTTCAATGTGTGCGTTCAACTTATAGAGTTAAACTGATGTGTGTTTGCAGGAGTTTCTAAACCCTTTCTGTGAAGAAGCCCAAAACGCATTTTCCCAGGCAAAAGCCAGCATTTTCCAAATAGCTGTAAATCTCCGTCTGAAACATAAAAGGAACCTATTTTTCAGACTGCTCTTCTGGGTGTTCGCTGACCTAAGGGAGTTTAATCTGCCTCTAGATTCAGAGAGTGAGAAGCACGTTGCTTCTCGGAGCTGCGTTTTGATATGCCAGAGTGAATGGGAGTAAACGCGGTTTGGAGAAATATCTGCTTCTAAAACCAAAACGGAGCAACCTAACAGAACGGCCTTCAATGTGTGCGTTCAACTTACAGAGTTAAACTGATGTGTGTTTGCAGGAGTTTCTAAACCCTTTCTGTGAAGAAGCCCAAAACGCATTTTCCCAGGCAAAAGCCAGCATTTCCCAAATAGCTGTAAATCTCCGTCTGAAACATAAAAGGAACCTATCCTTCAGACTGCTCTTCTGGGTGTTCGCTGACCTAAGGGAGTTTAATCTGCCTCTAGATTCAGAGAGTGAGAAGCACGTTGCTTCTCGGAGCTGCGTTTTGATATGCCAGAGTGAATGGGAGTAAACGCGGTTTGGAGAAATATCTGCTTCTAAAACCAAAACGGAGCAACCTAACAGAACGGCCTTCAATGTGTGCGTTCAACTTACAGAGTTAAACTGATGTGTGTTTGCAGGAGTTTCTAAACCCTTTCTGTGAAGAAGCCCAAAACGCATTCTCCCAGGAAAAAGCCAGCATTTTCCAAATAGCTGTAAATCTCCGTCTGAAACATAAAACGAACCTATCCTTCAGACTGCTCTTCTGGGTGTTCGCTGACCTAAGGGAGTTTAATCTGCCTCTAGATTCAGAGAGTGAGAAGCACGTTGCTTCTCGGAGCTGCGTTTTGATATGCCAGAGTGAATGGGAGTAAACGCGGTTTGGAGAAATATCTGCTTCTAAAACCAAAACGGAGCAACCTAACAGAACGGCCTTCAATGTGTGCGTTCAACTTACAGAGTTAAACTGATGTGTGTTTGCAGGAGTTTCTAAACCCTTTCTGTGAAGAAGTGCAAAACGCATTTTCCCAGGCAAAAGCCAGCATTTCCCAAATAGCTGTAAATCTCCGTCTGAAACACAAAACGAACGTATCCTTCAGACTACTCTGCTGGGTGTTCGCTGACCTAAGGGAGTTGAATCTGCCTCTAGATTCAGAGAGTGAGAAGCACGTTGCTTCTCGGAGCTGCGTTTTGATATGCCAGAGTGAATGGGAGTAAACGCGGTTTGGAGAAATATCTGCTTCTAAAACCAAAACGGAGCAACCTAACAGAACGGCCTTCAATGTCTGCGTTCAACTTACAGAGTTAAACTGATGTGTGTTTGCAGGAGTTTCTAAACCCTTTCTGTGAAGAAGCGCAAAACGCATTTTCCCAGGGAAAAGCCAGCATTTCCCAAATAGCTGTAAATGTTTGTCTGAAACACAAAACGAACGTATCCTTCAGACTGCTCTGCTGGGTGTTCGCTGACCTAAGGGAGTTGAATCTGCCTCTAGATTCAGAGAGTGAGAAGCACGTTGCTTCTCGGAGCTGCGTTTTGATATGCCAGAGTGAATGGGATTAAACGCGGTTTGGAGAAATATCTGCTTCTAAAACCAAAACGGAGCAACCTAACAGAACGGCCTTCAATGTGTGCGTTCAACTTACACAGTTAAACTGATGTGTGTTTGCAGGAGTTTCTAAACCCTTTCTGTGAAGAAGCGCAAAACGCATTTTTCCAGGCAAAAGCCAGCATTTCCCAAATAGCTGTAAATCTCCGTCTGAAACACAAAACGAACGTATCCTTCAGACTGCTCTGCTGGGTGTTCGCTGACCTAAGGGAGTTGAATCTGCCTCTAGATTCAGAGAGTGAGAAGCACGTTGCTTCTCGGAGCTGCGTTTTGATATGCCAGAGTGAATGGGAGTAAACGCGGTTTGGAGAAATATCTGCTTCTAAAACCAAAACGGAGCAACCTAACAGAACGGCCTTCAATGTGTGCGTTCAACTTACAGAGTTAAACTGATGTGTGTTTGCAGGAGTTTCTAAACCCTTTCTGTGAAGAAGCGCAAAACGCATTTTCCCAGGCAAAAGCCAGCATTTCCCAAATAGCTGTAAATCTTTGTCTGAAACACAAAACGAACGTATCCTTCAGACTGCTCTGCTGGGTGTTCGCTGACCTAAGGGAGTTGAATCTGCCTCTAGATTCAGAGAGTGAGAAGCACGTTGCTTCTCGGAGCTGCGTTTTGATATGCCAGAGTGAATGGGAGTAAACGCGGTTTGGAGAAATATCTGCTTCTATAACCAAAACGGAGCAACCTAACAGAACGGCCTTCAATGTGTGCGTTCAACTTACAGAGTTAAACTGATGTGTGTTTGCAGGAGTTTCTAAACCCTTTCTGTGAAGAAGCCCAAAACGCATTTTCCCAGGCAAAAGCCAGCATTTTCCAAATAGCTGTAAATCTCCGTCTGAAACATAAAACGAACCTATCCTTCAGACTGCTCTTCTGGGTGTTCGCTGACCTAAGGGAGTTTAATCTGCCTCTAGATTCAGAGAGTGAGAAGCACGTTGCTTCTCGGAGCTGCGTTTTGATATGCCAGAGTGAATGGGAGTAAACGCGGTTTGGAGAAATATCTGCTTCTAAAACCAAAACGGAGCAACCTAACAGAACGGCCTTCAATGTGTGCGTTCAACTTACAGAGTTAAACTGATGTGTGTTTGCAGGAGTTTCTAAACCCTTTCTGTGAAGAAGTGCAAAACGCATTTTCCCAGGCAAAAGCCAGCATTTCCCAAATAGCTGTAAATCTCCGTCTGAAACACAAAACGAACGTATCCTTCAGACTGCTCTGCTGGGTGTTCGCTGACCTAAGGGAGTTGAATCTGCCTCTAGATTCAGAGAGTGAGAAGCACGTTGCTTCTCGGAGCTGCGTTTTGATATACCAGAGTGAATGGGAGTAAACGCGGTTTGGAGAAATATCTGCTTCTAAAACCAAAACGGAGCAACCTAACAGAACGGCCTTCAATGTGTGCGTTCAACTTACAGAGTTAAACTGATGTGTGTTTGCAGGAGTTTCTAAACCCTTTCTGTGAAGAAGCGCAAAACGCATTTTCCCAGGCAAAAGCCAGCATTTCCCAAATAGCTGTAAATCTCCGTCTGAAACACAAAACGAACGTATCCTTCAGACTGCTCTGCTGGGTGTTCGCTGACCTAAGGGAGTTGAATCTGCCTCTAGATTCAGAGAGTGAGAAGCACGTTGCTTCTCGAAACTGCGTTTTGATATCCCAGAGTGAATCGGAGTAAACGCGGTTTGGAGAAATATCTGTTTCTAAAACCAAAACGGAGCAACCTAACAGAACGGCCTTCAATGTGTGCGTTCAACTTACAGAGTTAAACTGATGTGTGTTTGCAGGAGTTTCTAAACCCTTTCTGTGAAGAAGCCCAAAACGCATTTTCCCAGGAAAAAGCCAGCATTTCCCAAATAGCTGTAAATCTCCGTCTGAAACATAAAACGAACCTATCCTTCAGACTGCTCTTCTGGGTGTTCGCTGACCTAAGGGAGTTTAATCTGCCTCTAGATTCAGAGAGTGAGAAGCACGTTGCTTCTCGGAGCTGCGTTTTGATATGCCAGAGTGAATGGGAGTAAACGCGGTTTGGAGAAATATCTGCTTCTAAAACCAAAACGGAGCAACCTAACAGAACGGCCTTCAATGTGTGCGTTCAACTTACAGAGTTAAACTGATGTGTGTTTGCAGGAGTTTCTAAACCCTTTCTGTGAAGAAGTGCAAAACGCATTTTCCCAGGCAAAAGCCAGCATTTCCCAAATAGCTGTAAATCTCCGTCTGAAACACAAAACGAACGTATCCTTCAGACTGCTCTGCTGGGTGTTCGCTGACCTAAGGGAGTTGAATCTGCCTCTAGATTCAGAGAGTGAGAAGCACGTTGCTTCTCGGAGCTGCGTTTTGATATGCCAGAGTGAATGGGAGTAAACGCGGTTTGGAGAAATATCTGCTTCTAAAACAAAAACGGAGCAACCTAACAGAACGGCCTTCAATGTGTGCGTTCAACTTACAGAGTTAAACTGATGTGTGTTTGCAGGAGTTTCTAAACCCTTTCTGTGAAGAAGCGCAAAACGCATTTTCCCAGGGAAAAGCCAGCATTTCCCAAATAGCTGTAAATCTTTGTCTGAAACACAAAACGAACGTATCCTTCAGACTGCTCTGCTGGGTGTTCGCTGACCTAAGGGAGTTGAATCTGCCTCTAGATTCAGAGAGTGAGAAGCACGTTGCTTCTCGGAGCTGCGTTTTGATATGCCAGAGTGAATGGGATTAAACGCGGTTTGGAGAAATATCTGCTTCTAAAACCAAAACGGAGCAACCTAACAGAACGGCCTTCAATGTGTGCGTTCAACTTACAGAGTTAAACTGATGTGTGTTTGCAGGAGTTTCTAAACCCTTTCTGTGAAGAAGCGCAAAACGCATTTTTCCAGGCAAAAGCCAGCATTTCCCAAATAGCTGTAAATCTCCGTCTGAAACACAAAACGAACGTATCCTTCAGACTGCTCTGCTGGGTGTTCGCTGACCTAAGGGAGTTGAATCTGCCTCTAGATTCAGAGAGTGAGAAGCACGTTGCTTCTCGGAGCTGCGTTTTGATATGGCAGAGTGAATGGGAGTAAACGCGGTTTGGAGAAATATCTGCTTCTAAAACCAAAACGGAGCAACCTAACAGAACGGCCTTCAATGTGTGCGTTCAACTTACAGAGTTAAACTGATGTGTGTTTGCAGGAGTTTCTAAACCCTTTCTGTGAAGAAGCGCAAAACGCATTTTCCCAGGCAAAAGCCAGCATTTCCCAAATAGCTGTAAATCTTTGTCTGAAACACAAAACGAACGTATCCTTCAGACTGCTCTGCTGGGTGTTCGCTGACCTAAGGGAGTTGAATCTGCCTCTAGATTCAGAGAGTGAGAAGCACGTTGCTTCTCGGAGCTGCGTTTTGATATGCCAGAGTGAATGGGAGTAAAGGCGGTTTGGAGAAATATCTGCTTCTAAAACCAAAACGGAGCAACCTAACAGAACGGCCTTCAATGTGTGCGTTCAACTTACAGAGTTAAACTGATGTGTGTTTGCAGGAGTTTCTAAACCCTTTCTGTGAAGAAGCGCAAAACGCATTTTTCCAGGCAAAAGCCAGCATTTCCCAAATAGCTGTAAATCTCCGTCTGAAACACAAAACGAACGTATCCTTCAGACTGCTCTGCTGGGTGTTCGCTGACCTAAGGGAGTTGAATTTGCCTCTAGATTCAGAGAGTGAGAAGCACGTTGCTTCTCGGAACTGCGTTTTGATATGCCAGAGTGAATGGGAGTAAACGCGGTTTGGAGAAATATCTGCTTTTAAAACCAAAACGGAGCAACCTAACAGAACGGCCTTCAATGTGTGCGTTCAACTTACAGAGTTAAACTGATGTGTGTTTGCAGGAGTTTCTAAACCCTTTCTGTGAAGAAGCACAAAACGCATTTTCCCAGGCAAAAGCCAGCATTTCCCAAATAGCTGTAAATCTTTGTCTGAAACACAAAACGAACGTATCCTTCAGACTGCTCTGCTGGGTGTTCGCTTACCTAAGAAAGTTGAATCTGCCTCTAGATTCAGAGAGTGAGAAGCACGTTGCTTCTCGGAGCTGCGTTTTGATATGCCAGAGTGAATGGGAGTAAATGCGGTTTGGAGAAATATCTGCTTCTAAAACCAAAACGGAGCAACCTAACAGAACGGCCTTCAATGTGTGCGTTCAACTTACAGAGTTAAACTGATGTGTGTTTGCAGGAGTTTCTAAACCCTTTCTGTGAAGAAGCGCAAAACGCATTTTTCCAGGCAAAAGCCAGCATTTCCCAAATAGCTGTAAATCTCCGTCTGAAACACAAAACGAACGTATCCTTCAGACTGCTCTGCTGGGTGTTCGCTGACCTAAGGGAGTTGACTCTGCCTCTAGATTCAGAGAGTGAGAAGCACGTTGCTTCTCGGAACTGCGTTTTGATATGCCAGAGTGAATGGGAGTAAACGCGGTTTGGAGAAATATCTGCTTCTAAAACCAAAACGGGGCAACCTAACAGAACGGCCTTCAATGTGTGCGTTCAACTTACAGAGTTAAACTGATGTGTGTTTGCAGGAGTTTCTAAACCCTTTCTGTGAAGAAGCGCAAAACGCATTTTCCCAGGCAAAAGCCAGCATTTCCCAAATAGCTGTAAATCTTTGTCTGAAACACAAAACGAACGTATCCTTCAGACTGCTCTGCTGGGTGTTCGCTGACCTAAGGGAGTTGAATCTGCCTCTAGATTCAGAGAGTGAGAAGCACGTTGCTTCTCGGAGCTGCGTTTTGATATGCCAGAGTGAATGGGAGTAAAGGCGGTTTGGAGAAATATCTGCTTCTAAAACCAAAACGGAGCAACCTAACAGAACGGCCTTCAATGTGTGCGTTCAACTTACAGAGTTAAACTGATGTGTGTTTGCAGGAGTTTCTAAACCCTTTCTGTGAAGAAGCGCAAAACGCATTTTTCCAGGCAAAAGCCAGCATTTCCCAAATAGCTGTAAATCTCCGTCTGAAACACAAAACGAACGTATCCTTCAGACTGCTCTGCTGGGTGTTCGCTGACCTAAGGGAGTTGACTCTGCCTCTAGATTCAGATAGTGAGAAGCACGTTGCTTCTCGGAACTGCGTTTTGATATGCCAGAGTGAATGGGAGTAAACGCGGTTTGGAGAAATATCTGCTTCTAAAACCAAAACGGGGCAACCTAACAGAACGGCCTTCAATGTGTGCGTTCAACGTACAGAGTTAAACTGATGTGTGTTTGCAGGAGTTTCTAAACCCTTTCTGTGAAGAAGCGCAAAACGCATTTTCCCAGGCAAAAGCCAGCATTTCCCAAATAGCTGTAAATCTTTGTCTGAAACACAAAACGAACGTATCCTTCAGACTGCTCTGCTGGGTGTTCGCTGACCTAAGGGAGTTGAATCTGCCTCTAGATTCAGAGAGTGAGAAGCACGTTGCTTCTCGGAGCTGCGTTTTGATATGCCAGAGTGAATGGGAATAAAGGCGGTTTGGAGAAATATCTGCTTCTAAAACCAAAACGGAGCAACCTAACAGAACGGCCTTCAATGTGTGCGTTCAACTTACAGAGTTAAACTGATGTGTGTTTGCAGGAGTTTCTAAACCCTTTCTGTGAAGAAGCGCAAAACGCATTTTTCCAGGCAAAAGCCAGCATTTCCCAAATAGCTGTAAATCTCCGTCTGAAACACAAAACGAACGTATCCTTCAGACTGCTCTGCTGGGTGTTCGCTGACCTAAGGGAGTTGAATCTGCCTCTAGATTCAGAGAGTGAGAAGCACGTTGCTTCTCGGAGCTGCGTTTTGATATGCCAGAGTGAATGGGAGTAAACGCGGTTTGGAGAAATATCTGCTTCTAAAACCAAAACGGAGCAACCTAACAGAACGGCCTTCAATGTGTGCGTTCAACTTACAGAGTTAAACTGATGTGTGTTTGCAGGAGTTCCTAAACCCTTTCTGTGAAGAAGCGCAAAACGCATTTTTCCAGGCAAAAGCCAGCATTTCCCATATACCTGTAAATCTCCGTCTGAAACACAAAACGAACGTATCCTTCAGACTGCTCTGCTGGGTGTTCGCTGACCTAAGGGAGTTGAATCTGCCTCTAGATTCAGAGAGTGAGAAGCACGTTGCTTCTCGGAGCTGCGTTTTTATATGCCAGAGTGAATGGGAGTAAACGCGGTTTGGAGAAATATCTGCTTCTAAAACCAAAACGGAGCAACCTAACAGAACGGCCTTCAATGTGTGCGTTCAACTTACAGAGTAAAACTGATGTGTGTTTGCAGGAGTTTCTAAACCCTTTCTGTGAACAAGCGCAAAACGCATTTTTCCAGGCAAAAGCCAGCATTTCCCAAATAGCTGTAAATCTCCGTCTGAAACACAAAACGAACGTATCCTTCAGACTGCTCTGCTGGGTGTTCGCTGACCTAAGGGAGTTGAATCTGCCTCTAGATTCAGAGAGTGAGAAGCACGTTGCTTCTCGGAACTGCGTTTTGATATGCCAGAGTGAATGGGAGTAAACGCGGTTTGGAGAAATATCTGCTTCTAAAACCAAAACGGAGCAACCTAACAGAACGGCCTTCAATGTGTGCGTTCAACTTACAGAGTTAAACTGATGTGTGTTTGCAGGAGTTTCTAAACCCTTTCTGTGAAGAAGTGCAAAACGCATTTTCCCAGGCAAAAGCCAGCATTTCCCAAATAGCTGTAAATCTTTGTCTGAAACACAAAACGAACGTATCCTTCAGACTGCTCTGCTGGGTGTTCGCTGACCTAAGGGAGTTGAATCTGCCTCTAGATTCAGAGAGTGAGAAGCACGTTGCTTCTCGGAGCTGCGTTTTGATATGCCAGAGTGAATGGGTGTAAACGCGGTTTGGAGAAATATCTGCTTCTAAAACCAAAACGGAGCAACCTAACAGAACGGCCTTCAATGTGTGCGTTCAACTTACAGAGTTAAACTGATGTGTGTTTGCAGGAGTTTCTAAACCCTTTCTGTGAAGAAGCGCAAAACGCATTTTTCCAGGCAAAAGCCAGCATTTCCCAAATAGCTGTAAATCTCCGTCTGAAACACAAAACGAACGTATCCTTCAGACTGCTCTGCTGGGTGTTCGCTGACCTAAGGGAGTTGAATCTGCCTCTAGATTCAGAGAGTGAGAAGCACGTTGCTTCTCGGAACTGCGTTTTGATATGCCAGAGTGAATGGGAGTAAACGCGGTTTGGAGAAATATCTGCTTCTAAAACCAAAACGGAGCAACCTAACAGAACGGCCTTCAATGTGTCCGTTCAACTTACAGAGTTAAACTGATGTGTGTTTGCAGGAGTTTCTAAACCGTTTCTGTGAAGAAGCCCAAAACGCAATTTCCCAGGCAAAAGCCAGCATTTTCCAAATAGCTGTAGATCTCCGTCTGAAACATAAAACGAACCTATCCTTCAGACTGCTCTTCTGGGTGTTCGCTGACCTAAGGGAGTTTAATCTGCCTCTAGATTCAGAGAGTGAGAAGCACGTTGCTTCTCGGAGCTGCGTTTTGATATGCCAGAGTGAATGGGAGTAAACGCGGTTTGGAGAAATATCTGCTTCTAAAACCAAAACGGAGCAACCTAACAGAACGGCCTTCAATGTGTGCGTTCAACTTACAGAGTTGAACTGATGTGTGTTTGCAGGAGTTTCTAAACCCTTTCTGTGAAGAAGTGCAAAACGCATTTTCCCAGGCAAAAGCCAGCATTTCCCAAATAGCTGTAAATCTCCGTCTGAAACACAAAACGAACGTATCCTTCAGACTGCTCTGCTGGGTGTTCGCTGACCTAAGGGAGTTGAATCTGCCTCTAGATTCAGAGAGTGAGAAGCACGTTGTTTCTCGGAGCTGCGTTTTGATATACCAGAGTGAATGGGAGTAAACGCGGTTTGGAGAAATATCTGCTTCTAAAACCAAAACGGAGCAACCTAACAGAACGGCCTTCAATGTGTGCGTTCAACTTACAGAGTTAAACTGATGTGTGTTTGCAGGAGTTTCTAAACCCTTTCTGTGAAGAAGCCCAAAACGCATTTTTCCAGGCAAAAGCCAGCATTTCCCAAATAGCTGTAAATCTCCGTCTGAAACACAAAACGAACGTATCCTTCAGACTGCTCTGCTGGGTGTTCGCTGACCTAAGGGAGTTGAATCTGCCTCTAGATTCAGAGAGTGAGAAGCACGTTGCTTCTCGAAACTGCGTTTTGATATCCCAGAGTGAATGGGAGTAAACGCGGTTTGGAGAAATATCTGCTTCTAAAACCAAAACGGAGCAACCTAACAGAACGGCCTTCAATGTGTGCGTTCAACTTACAGAGTTAAACTGATGTGTGTTTGCAGGAGTTTCTAAACCCTTTCTGTGAAGAAGCCCAAAACGCATTTTCCCAGGCCAAAGCCAGCATTTTCCAAATAGCTGTAAATCTCCGTCTGAAACATAAAAGGAACCTATCCTTCAGACTGCTCTTCTGGGTGTTCGCTGACCTAAGGGAGTTTAATCTGCCTCTAGATTCAGAGAGTGAGAAGCACGTTGCTTCTCGGAGCTGCGTTTTGATATGCCAGAGTGAATGGGAGTAAACGCGGTTTAAAGAAATATCTGCTTCTAAAACCAAAACGGAGCAACCTAACAGAACGGCCTTCAATGTGTGCGTTCAACTTACAGAGTTAAACTGATGTGTGTTTGCAGGAGTTTCTAAACCCTTTCTGTGAAGAAGCCCAAAACGCATTTTCCCAGGCAAAAGCCAGCATTTTCCAAATAGCTGTAAATCTCCGTCTGAAACATAAAACGAACCTATCCTTCAGACTGCTCTTCTGGGTGTTCGCTGACCTAAGGGAGTTGAATCTGCCTCTAGATTCAGAGAGTGAGAAGCACGTTGCTTCTCGGAGCTGCGTTTTGATATGCCAGAGTGAATGGGAGTAAACGCGGTTTGGAGAAATATCTGCTTCTAAAACCAAAACGGAGCAACCTAACAGAACGGCCTTCAATGTGTGCGTTCAACTTACAGAGTTAAACTGATGTGTGTTTGCAGGAGTTTCTAAACCCTTTCTGTGAAGAAGTGCAAAACGCATTTTCCCAGGCAAAAGCCAGCATTTCCCAAATAGCTGTAAATCTCCGTCTGAAACACAAAACGAACGTATCCTTCAGACTGCTCTGCTGGGTGTTCGCTGACCTAAGGGAGTTGAATCTGCCTCTAGATTCAGAGAGTGAGAAGCACGTTGCTTCTCGGAGCTGCGTTTTGATATGCCAGAGTGAATGGGAGTAAACGCGGTTTGGAGAAATATCTGCTTCTAAAACCAAAACGGAGCAACCTAACAGAACGGCCTTCAATGTCTGCGTTCAACTTACAGAGTTAAACTGATGTGTGTTTGCAGGAGTTTCTAAACCCTTTCTGTGAAGAAGTGCAAAACGCATTTTCCCAGGCAAAAGCCAGCATTTCCCAAATAGCTGTAAATCTTTGTCTGAAACACAAAACGAACGTATCCTTCAGACTGCTCTGCTGGGTGTTCGCTGACCTAAGGGAGTTGAATCTGCCTCTAGATTCAGAGAGTGAGAAGCACGTTGCTTCTCGGAGCTGCGTTTTGATATGCCAGAGTGAATGGGAGTAAACGCGGTTTGGAGAAATATCTGCTTCTAAAACCAAAACGGAGCAACCTAACAGAACGGCCTTCAATGTGTGCGTTCAACTTACAGAGTTAAACTGATGTGTGTTTGCAGGAGTTTCTAAACCCTTTCTGTGAAGAAGCGCAAAACGCATTTTTCCAGGCAAAAGCCAGCATTTCCCAAATAGCTGTAAATCTCCGTCTGAAACACAAAACGAACGTATCCTTCAGACTGCTCTGCTGGGTGTTCGCTGACCTAAGGGAGTTGAATCTGCCTCTAGATTCAGAGAGTGAGAAGCACGTTGCTTCTCGAAACTGCGTTTTGATATCCCAGAGTGAATGGGAGTAAACGCGGTTTGGAGAAATATCTGCTTCTAAAACCAAAACGGAGCAACCTAACAGAACGGCCTTCAATGTGTGCGTTCAACTTACAGAGTTAAACTGATGTGTGTTTGCAGGAGTTTCTAAACCCTTTCTGTGAAGAAGCCCAAAACGCATTTTCCCAGGCAAAAGCCAGCATTTTCCAAATAGCTGTAAATCTCCGTCTGAAACATAAAAGGAACCTATCCTTCAGACTGCTCTTCTGGGTGTTCGCTGACCTAAGGGAGTTTAATCTGCCTCTAGATTCAGAGAGTGAGAAGCACGTAGCTTCTCGGAGCTGCGTTTTGATATGCCAGAGTGAATGGGAGTAAACGCGGTTTGGAGAAATATCTGCTTCTAAAACCAAAACGGAGCAACCTAACAGAACGGCCTTCAATGTGTCCGTTCAACTTACAGAGTTAAACTGATGTGTGTTTGCAGGAGTTTCTAAACCCTTTCTGTGAAGAAGCCCAAAACGCATTTTCCCAGGAAAAAGCCAACATTTTCCAAATAGCTGTAAATCTCCGTCTGAAACATAGAAGGAACCTATCCTTCAGACTGCTCTTCTGGGTGTTCGCTGACCTAAGGGAGTTTAATCTGCCTCTAGATTCAGAGAGTGAGAAGCACGTTGCTTCTCGGAGCTGCGTTTTGATATGCCAGAGTGAATGGGAGTAAACGCGGTTTGGAGAAATATCTGCTTCTAAAACCAAAACGGAGCAACCTAACAGAACGGCCTTCAATGTGTGCGTTCAACTTACAGAGTTAAACTAATGTGTGTTTGCAGGAGTTTCTAAACCCTTTCTGTGAAGAAGCGCAAAACGCATTTTCCCAGGCAAAAGCCAGCATTTCCCAAATAGCTGTAAATCTTTGTCTGAAACACAAAAGGAACGTATCCTTCAGACTGCTCTGCTGGGTGTTCGCTGACCTAAGGGAGTTTAATCTGCCTCTAGATTCAGAGAGTGAGAAGCACGTTGCTTCTCGGAGCTGCGTTTTGATATGCCAGAGTGAATGGGAGTAAACGCGGTTTGGAGAAATATCTGCTTGTAAAACCAAAACGGAGCAACCTAACAGAACGGCCTTCAATGTGTGCGTTCAAGTTACAGTGTTAAACTGATGTGTGTTTGCAGGAGTTTCTAAACCCTTTCTGTGAAGAAGTGCAAAACGCATTTTCCCAGGCAAAAGCCAGCATTTCCCAAATAGCTGTAAATCTCCGTCTGAAACACAAAACGAACGTATCATTCAGACTGCTCTGCTGGGTGTTCGCTGACCTAAGGGAGTTGAATCTGCCTCTAGATTCAGAGAGTGAGAAGCACGTTGCTTCTCGGAGCTGCGTTTTGATATGCCAGAGTGAATGGGAGTAAACGCGGTTTGGAGAAATATCTGCTTCTAAAACCAAAACGGAGCAACCTAACAGAACGGCCTTCAATGTGTGCGTTCAACTTACAGAGTTAAACTGATGTGTGTTTGCAGGAGTTTCTAAACCCTTTCTGTGAAGAAGCGCAAAACGCATTTTTCCAGGCAAAAGCCAGCATTTCCCAAATAGCTGTAAATCTCCGTCTGAAACACAAAACGAACGTATCCTTCAGACTGCTCTGCTGGGTGTTCGCTGACCTAAGGGAGTTGAATCTGCCTCTAGATTCAGAGAGTGAGAAGCACGTTGCTTCTCGGAGCTGCGTTTTGATATGCCAGAGTGAATGGGAGTAAACGCGGTTTGGAGAAATATCTGCTTCTAAAACCAAAACGGAGCAACCTAACAGAACGGCCTTCAATGTGTGCGTTCAACTTACAGAGTTAAACTGATGTGTGTTTGCAGGAGTTTCTAAACCCTTTCTGTGAAGAAGCGCAAAACGCATTTTCCCAGGCAAAAGCCAGCATTTCCCAAATAGCTGTAAATCTTTGTCTGAAACACAAAACGAACGTATCCTTCAGACTGCTCTGCTGGGTGTTCGCTGACCTAAGGGAGTTGAATCTGCCTCTAGATTCAGAGAGTGAGAAGCACGTTGCTTCTCGGAGCTGCGTTTTGATATGCCAGAGTGAATGGGAGTAAACGCGGTTTGGAGAAATATCTGCTTCTAAAACCAAAACGGAGCAACCTAACAGAACGGCCTTCAATGTGTGCGTTCAACTTACAGAGTTAAACTGATGTGTGTTTGCAGGAGTTTCTAAACCCTTTCTGTGAAGAAGCCCAAAACGCATTTTCCCAGGCAAAAGCCAGCATTTTCCAAATAGCTGTAAATCTCCGTCTGAAACATAAAACGAACCTATCCTTCAGACTGCTCTTCTGGGTGTTCGCTGACCTAAGGGAGTTGAATCTGCCTCTAGATTCAGAGAGTGAGAAGCACGTTGCTTCTCGGAGCTGCGTTTTGATATGCCAGAGTGAATGGGAGTAAACGCGGTTTGGAGAAATATCTGCTTCTAAAACCAAAACGGAGCAACCTAACAGAACGGCCTTCAATGTGTGCGTTCAACTTATAGAGTTAAACTGATGTGTGTTTGCAGGAGTTTCTAAACCCTTTCTGTGAAGAAGTGCAAAACGCATTTTCCCAGGCAAAAGCCAGCATTTCCCAAATAGCTGTAAATCTCCGTCTGAAACACAAAACGAACGTATCCTTCAGACTGCTCTGCTGGGTGTTCGCTGACCTAAGGGAGTTGAATCTGCCTCTAGATTCAGAGAGTGAGAAGCACGTTGCTTCTCGGAGCTGCGTTTTGATATGCCAGAGTGAATGGGAGTAAACGCGGTTTGGAGAAATATCTGCTTCTAAAACCAAAACGGAGCAACCTAACAGAACGGCCTTCAATGTGTGCGTTCAACTTACAGAGTTAAACTGATGTGTGTTTGCAGGAGTTTCTAAACCCTTTCTGTGAAGAAGCGCAAAACGCATTTTTCCAGGCAAAAGCCAGCATTTCCCAAATAGCTGTAAATCTCCGTCTGAAACACAAAACGAACGTATCCTTCAGACTGCTCTGCTGGGTGTTCGCTGACCTAAGGGAGTTGAATCTGCCTCTAGATTCAGAGAGTAAGAAGCACGTTGCTTCTCGGAGCTGCGTTTTGATATGCCAGAGTGAATGGGAGTAAACGCGGTTTGGAGAAATATCTGCTTCTAAAACCAAAACGGAGCAACCTAACAGAACGGCCTTCAATGTGTGCGTTCAACTTACAGAGTTAAACTGATGTGTGTTTGCAGGAGTTTCTAAACCCTTTCTGTGAAGAAGCGCAAAACGCATTTTTCCAGGCAAAAGCCAGCATTTCCCAAATAGCTGTAAATCTCCGTCTGAAACACAAAACGAACGTATCCTTCAGACTGCTCTGCTGGGTGTTCGCTGACCTAAGGGAGTTGAATCTGCCTCTAGATTCAGAGAGTGAGAAGCACGTTGCTTCTCGGAGCTGCGTTTTGATATGCCAGAGTGAATGGGATTAAACGCGGTTTGGAGAAATATCTGCTTCTAAAACCAAAACGGAGCAACCTAACAGAACGGCCTTCAATGTGTGCGTTCAACTTACAGAGTTAAACTGATGTGTGTTTGCAGGAGTTTCTAAACCCTTTCTGTGAAGAAGCCCAAAACGCATTTTCCCAGGCAAAAGTCAGCATTTTCCAAATAGCTGTAAATCTCCGTCTGAAACATAAAAGGAACCTATCCTTCAGACTGCTCTTCTGGGTGTTCGCTGACCTAAGGGAGTTTAATCTGCCTCTAGATTCAGAGAGTGAGAAGCACGTTGCTTCTCGGAGCTGCGTTTTGATATGCCAGAGTGAATGGGAGTAAACGCGGTTTGGAGAAATATTTGCTTCTAAAACCAAAACGGAGCAACCTAACAGAACGGCCTTCAATGTGTTCGTTCAACTTACAGAGTTAAACTAATGTGTGTTTGCAGGAGTTTCTAAACCCTTTCTGTGAAGAAGCCCAAAACGCATTTTCCCAGGCAAAAGCCAGCATTTCCCAAATAGCTGTAAATCTTTGTCTGAAACACAAAAGGAACGTATCCTTCAGACTGCTCTGCTGGGTGTTCGCTGACCTAAGGGAGTTTAATCTGCCTCTAGATTCAGAGAGTGAGAAGCACGTTGCTTCTCGGAGCTGCGTTTTGATATGCCAGAGTGAATGGGAGTAAACGCGGTTTGGAGAAATATCTGCTTGTAAAACCAAAACGGAGCAACCTAACAGAACGGCCTTCAATGTGTGCGTTCAAGTTACAGTGCTAAACTGATGTGTGTTTGCAGGAGTTTCTAAACCCTTTCTGTGAAGAAGTGCAAAACGCATTTTCCCAGGCAAAAGCCAGCATTTCCCAAATAGCTGTAAATCTCCGTCTGAAACACAAAACGAACGTATCATTCAGACTGCTCTGCTGGGTGTTCGCTGACCTAAGGGAGTTGAATCTGCCTCTAGATTCAGAGAGTGAGAAGCACGTTGCTTCTCGGAGCTGCGTTTTGATATGCCACAGTGAATGGGAGTAAACGCGGTTTGGAGAAATATCTGCTTCTAAAACCAAAACGGAGCAACCTAACAGAACGGCCTTCAATGTCTGCGTTCAACTTACAGAGTTAAACTGATGTGTGTTTGCAGGAGTTTCTAAACCCTTTCTGTTAAGAAGCGCAAAACGCATTTTCCCAGGCAAAAGCCAGCATTTCCCAAATAGCTGTAAATCTTTGTCTGAAACACAAAACGAACGTATCCTTCAGACTGCTCTGCTGGGTGTTCGCTGACCTAAGGGAGTTGAATCTGCCTCTAGATTCAGAGAGTGAGAAGCACGTTGCTTCTCGGAGCTGCGTTTTGATATGCCAGAGTGAATGGGATTAAACGCGGTTTGGAGAAATATCTGCTTCTAAAACCAAAACGGAGCAACCTAACAGAACGGCCTTCAATGTGTGCGTTCAACTTACAGAGTTAAACTGATGTGTGTTTGCAGGAGTTTCTAAACCCTTTCTGTGAAGAAGCGCAAAACGCATTTTTCCAGGCAAAAGCCAGCATTTCCCAAATAGCTGTAAATCTCCGTCTGAAACACAAAACGAACGTATCCTTCAGACTGCTCTGCTGGGTGTTCGCTGACCTAAGGGAGTTGAATCTGCCTCTAGATTCAGAGAGTGAGAAGCACGTTGCTTCTCGGAGCTGCGTTTTGATATGCCAGAGTGAATGGGAGTAAACGCGGTTTGGAGAAATATCTGCTTCTAAAACCAAAACGGAGCAACCTAACAGAACGGCCTTCAATGTGTGCGTTCAACTTACAGAGTTAAACTGATGTGTGATTGCAGGAGTTTCTAAACCCTTTCTGTGAAGAAGCGCAAAACGCATTTTCCCAGGCAAAAGCCAGCATTTCCCAAATAGCTGTAAATCTTTGTCTGAAACACAAAACGAACGTATCCTTCAGACTGCTCTGCTGGGTGTTCGCTGACCTAAGGGAGTTGAATCTGCCTCTAGATTCAGAGAGTGAGAAGCACGTTGCTTCTCGGAGCTGCGTTTTGATATGCCAGAGTGAATGGGAGTAAACGCGGTTTGGAGAAATATCTGCTTCTAAAACCAAAACGGAGCAACCTAACAGAACGGCCTTCAATGTGTGCGTTCAACTTACAGAGTTGAACTGATGTGTGTTTGCAGGAGTTTCTAAACCCTTTCTGTGAAGAAGTGCAAAACGCATTTTCCCAGGCAAAAGCCAGCATTTCCCAAATAGCTGTAAATCTCCGTCTGAAACACAAAACGAACGTATCCTTCAGACTGCTCTGCTGGGTGTTCGCTGACCTAAGGGAGTTGAATCTGCCTCTAGATTCAGAGAGTGAGAAGCACGTTGCTTCTCGGAGCTGCGTTTTGATATGCCAGAGTGAATGGGAGTAAACGCGGTTTGGAGAAATATCTGCTTCTAAAACCAAAACGGAGCAACCTAACAGAACGGCCTTCAATGTCTGCGTTCAACTTACAGAGTTAAACTGATGTGTGTTTGCAGGAGTTTCTAAACCCTTTCTGTGAAGAAGCGCAAAACGCATTTTCCCAGGCAAAAGCCAGCATTTCCCAAATAGCTGTAAATCTTTGTCTGAAACACAAAACGAACGTATCCTTCAGACTGCTCTGCTGGGTGTTCGCTGACCTAAGGGAGTTGAATCTGCCTCTAGATTCAGAGAGTGAGAAGCACGTTGCTTCTCGGAGCTGCGTTTTGATATGCCAGAGTGAATGGGATTAAACGCGGTTTGGAGAAATATCTGCTTCTAAAACCAAAACGGAGCAACCTAACAGAACGGCCTTCAATGTGTGCGTTCAACTTACAGAGTTAAACTGATGTGTGTTTGCAGGAGTTTCTAAACCCTTTCTGTGAAGAAGCGCAAAACGCATTTTTCCAGGCAAAAGCCAGCATTTCCGAAATAGCTGTAAATCTCCGTCTAAAACACAAAACGAACGTATCCTTCAGACTGCTCTGCTGGGTGTTCGCTGACCTAAGGGAGTTGAATCTGCCTCTAGATTACGAGAGTGAGAAGCACGTTGCTTCTCGGAGCTGCGTTTTGATATGCCAGAGTGAATGGGAGTAAACGCGGTTTGGAGAAATATCTGCTTCTAAAACCAAAACGGAGCAACCTAACAGAACGGCCTTCAATGTGTGCGTTCAACTTACAGAGTTAAACTGATGTGTGTTTGCAGGAGTTTCTAAACCCTTTCTGTGAAGAAGCGCAAAACGCATTTTCCCAGGCAAAAGCCAGCATTTCCCAAATAGCTGTAAATCTTTGTCTGAAACACAAAACGAACGTATCCTTCAGACTGCTCTGCTCGGTGTTCGCTGACCTAAGGGAGTTGAATCTGCCTCTAGATTCAGAGAGTGAGAAGCACGTTGCTTCTCGGAGCTGCGTTTTGATATGCCAGAGTGAATGGGAGTAAACGCGGTTTGGAGAAATATCTGCTTCTAAAACCAAAACGGAGCAACCTAACAGAACGGCCTTCAATGTGTGCGTTCAACTTACAGAGTTAAACTGATGTGTGTTTGCAGGAGTTTCTAAACCCTTTCTGTGAAGAAGCGCAAAACGCATTTTTCCTGGCAAAAGCCAGCATTTCCCAAATAGCTGTAAATCTCCGTCTGAAACACAAAACGAACGTATCCTTCAGACTGCTCTGCTGGGTGTTCGCTGACCTAAGGGTGTTGAATCTGCATCTAGATTCAGAGAGTGAGAAGCACGTTGCTTCTCGGAGCTGCGTTTTGATATGCCAGAGTGAATGGGAGTAAACGCGGTTTGGAGAAATATCTGCTTCTAAAACCAAAACGGAGCAACCTAACAGAACGGCCTTCAATGTCTGCGTTCAACTTACAGAGTTAAACTGATGTGTGTTTGCAGGAGTTTCTAAACCCTTTCTGTGAAGAAGCGCAAAACGCATTTTCCCAGGCAAAAGCCAGCATTTCCCAAATAGCTGTAAATCTTTGTCTGAAACACAAAACGAACGTATCCTTCAGACTGCTCTGCTGGGTGTTCGCTGACCTAAGGGAGTTGAATCTGCCTCTAGATTCAGAGAGTGAGAAGCACGTTGCTTCTCGGAGCTGCGTTTTGATATGCCAGAGTGAATGGGATTAAACGCGGTTTGGAGAAATATCTGCTTCTAAAACCAAAACGGAGCAACCTAACAGAACGGCCTTCAATGTGTGCGTTCAACTTACAGAGTTAAACTGATGTGTGTTTGCAGGAGTTTCTAAACCCTTTCTGTGAAGAAGCGCAAAACGCATTTTTCCAGGCAAAAGCCAGCATTTTCCAAATAGCTGTAAATCTCCGTCTGAAACACAAAACGAACGTATCCTTCAGACTGCTCTGCTGGGTGTTCGCTGACCTAAGGGAGTTGAATCTGCCTCTAGATTCAGAGAGTGAGAAGCACGTTGCTTCTCGGAGCTGCGTTTTGATATGCCAGAGTGAATGGGAGTAAACGCGGTTTGGAGAAATATCTGCTTCTAAAACCAAAACGGAGCAACCTAACAGAACGGCCTTCAATGTGTGCGTTCAACTTACAGAGTTAAACTGATGTGTGTTTGCAGGAGTTTCTAAACCCTTTCTGTGAAGAAGCGCAAAACGCATTTTCCCAGGCAAAAGCCAGCATTTCCGAAATAGCTGTAAATCTTTGTCTGAAACACAAAACGAACGTATCCTTCAGACTGCTCTGCTGGGTGTTCGCTGACCTAAGGGAGTTGAATCTGCCTCTAGATTCAGAGAGTGAGAAGCACGTTGCTTCTCGGAGCTGCGTTTTGATATGCCAGAGTGAATGGGAGTAAACGCGGTTTGGAGAAATATCTGCTTCTAAAACCAAAACGGAGCAACCTAACAGAACGGCCTTCAATGTGTGCGTTCAACTTACAGAGTTAAACTGATGTGTGTTTGCAGAAGTTTCTAAACCCTTTCTGTGAAGAAGCCCAAAACGCATTTTCCCAGGCAAAAGCCAGCATTTTCCAAATAGCTGTAAATCTCCGTCTGAAACATAAAACGAACCTATCCTTCAGACTGCTCTTCTGGGTGTTCGCTGACCTAAGGGAGTTGAATCTGCCTCTAGATTCAGAGAGTGAGAAGCACGTTGCTTCTCGGAGCTGCGTTTTGATATGCCAGAGTGAATGGGAGTAAACGCGGTTTGGAGAAATATCTGCTTCTAAAACCAAAACGGAGCAACCTAACAGAACGGCCTTCAATGTGTGCGTTCAACTTACAGAGTTAAACTGATGTGTGTTTGCAGGAGTTTCTAAACCCTTTCTGTGAAAAAGTGCAAAACGCATTTTCCCAGGCAAAAGCCAGCATTTCCCAAATAGCTGGAAATCTTTGTCTGAAACACAAAACGAACGTATCCTTCAGACTGCTCTGCTGGGTGTTCGCTGACCTAAGGGAGTTGAATCTGCCTCTAGATACAGAGAGTGAGAAGCACGTTGTTTCTCGGAGCTGCGTTTTGATATGCCAGAGTGAATGGGAGTAAAGGCGGTTTGGAGAAATATCTGCTTCTAAAACCAAAACGGGGCAACCTAACAGAACGGCCTTCAATGTGTGCGTTCAACTTACAGAGTTAAACTGATGTGTGTTTGCAGGAGTTTCTAAACCCTTTCTGTGAAGAAGCGCAAAACGCATTTTTCCAGGCAAAAGCCAGCATTTCCCAAATAGCTGTAAATCTCCGTCTGAAACACAAAACGAACGTATCCTTCAGACTGCTCTGCTGGGTGTTCGCTGACCTAAGGGAGTTGAATCTGCCTCTAGATTCAGACAGTGAGAAGCACGTTGCTTCTCGGAACTGCGTTTTGATATGCCAGAGTGAATGGGAGTAAACGCGGTTTGGAGAAATATCTGCTTCTAAAACCAAAACGGAGCAACCTAACAGAACGGCCTTCAATGTGTGCGTTCAACTTACAGAGTTAAACTGATGTGTGTTTGCAGGAGTTTCTAAACCCTTTCTGTGAAGAAGCGCAAAACGCATTTTCCCAGGCAAAAGCCAGCATTTTCCAAATAGCTGTAAATCTCCGTCTGAAACATAAAACGAACCTATCCTTCAGACTGCTCTTCTGGGTGTTCGCTGACCTAAGGGAGTTGAATCTGCCTCTAGATTCAGAGAGTGAGAAGCACGTTGCTTCTCGGAGCTGCGTTTTGATATGCCAGAGTGAATGGGA
This sequence comes from Callithrix jacchus, assembly GCF_049354715.1. NCBI lineage: Eukaryota > Metazoa > Chordata > Mammalia > Primates > Cebidae > Callithrix > Callithrix jacchus. The sequence goes on from NC_133523.1 coordinate 24,109,099, forward strand.
GTAAACGCGGTTTGGAGAAATATCTGCTTCTAAAACCAAAACGGAGCAACCTAACAGAACGGCCTTCAATGTGTGCGTTCAACTTACAGAGTTAAACTGATGTGTGATTGCAGGAGTTTCTAAACCCTTTCTGTGAAGAAGCGCAAAACGCATTTTCCCAGGCAAAAGCCAGCATTTCCCAAATAGCTGTAAATCTTTGTCTGAAACACAAAACGAACGTATCCTTCAGACTGCTCTGCTGGGTGTTCGCTGACCTAAGGGAGTTGAATCTGCCTCTAGATTCAGAGAGTGAGAAGCACGTTGCTTCTCGGAGCTGCGTTTTGATATGCCAGAGTGAATGGGAGTAAACGCGGTTTGGAGAAATATCTGCTTCTAAAACCAAAACGGAGCAACCTAACAGAACGGCCTTCAATGTGTGCGTTCAACTTACAGAGTTGAACTGATGTGTGTTTGCAGGAGTTTCTAAACCCTTTCTGTGAAGAAGCGCAAAACGCATTTTTCCAGGCAAAAGCCAGCATTTCCCAAATAGCTGTAAATCTCCGTCTGAAACACAAAACGAACGTATCCTTCAGACTGCTCTGCTGGGTGTTCGCTGACCTAAGGGAGTTGAATCTGCCTCTAGATTCAGAGAGTGAGAAGCACGTTGCTTCTCGGAACTGCGTTTTGATATGCCAGAGTGAATGGGAGTAAACGCGGTTTGGAGAAATATCTGCTTCTAAAACCAAAACGGAGCAACCTAACAGAACGGCCTTCAATGTGTGCGTTCAACTTACAGAGTTAAACTGATGTGTGTTTGCAGGAGTTTCTAAACCCTTTCTGTGAAGAAGCGCAAAACGCATTTTCCCAGGCAAAAGCCAGCATTTCCCAAATAGCTGTAAATCTTTGTCTGAAACACAAAACGAACGTATCCTTCAGACTGCTCTGCTGGGTGTTCGCTGACCTAAGGGAGTTGAATCTGCCTCTAGATTCAGAGAGTGAGAAGCACGTTGCTTCTCGGAGCTGCGTTTTGATATGCCAGAGTGAATGGGAGTAAACGCGGTTTGGAGAAATATCTGCTTCTAAAACCAAAACGGAGCAACCTAACAGAACGGCCTTCAATGTGTGCGTTCAACTTACAGAGTTAAACTGATGTGTGTTTGCAGGAGTTTCTAAACCCTTTCTGTGAAGAAGGGCAAAACGCATTTTCCCAGGCAAAAGCCAGCATTTCCCAAATAGCTGTAAATCTCCGTCTGAAACACAAAACGAACGTATCCTTCAGACTGCTCTGCTGGGTGTTCGCTGACCTAAGGGAGTTGAATCTGCCTCTAGATTCAGAGAGTGAGAAGCACGTTGCTTCTCGGAGCTGCGTTTTGATATGCCAGAGTGAATGGGAGTAAACGCGGTTTGGAGAAATATCTGCTTCTAAAACCAAAACGGAGCAACCTAACAGAACGGCCTTCAATGTGTGCGTTCAACTTACAGAGTTAAACTGATGTGTGTTTGCAGGAGTTTCTAAACCCTTTCTGTGAAGAAGCGCAAAACGCATTTTCCCAGGCAAAAGCCAGCATTTCCCAAATAGCTGTAAATCTTTGTCTGAAACACAAAACGAACGTATCCTTCAGACTGCTCTGCTGGGTGTTCGCTGACCTAAGGGAGTTGAATCTGCCTCTAGATTCAGAGAGTGAGAAGCACGTTGCTTCTCGGAGCTGCGTTTTGATATGCCAGAGTGAATGGGAGTAATCGCGGTTTGGAGAAATATCTGCTTCTAAAACCAAAACGGAGCAACCTAACAGAACGGCCTTCAATGTGTGCGTTCAACTTACAGAGTTAAACTGATGTGTGTTTGCAGGAGTTTCTAAACCCTTTCTGTGAAGAAGCGCAAAACGCATTTTTCCAGGCAAAAGCCAGCATTTCCCAAATAGCTGTAAATCTCCGTCTGAAACACAAAACGAACGTATCCTTCAGACTGCTCTGCTGGGTGTTCGCTGACCTAAGGGAGTTGAATCTGCCTCTAGATTCAGAGAGTGAGAAGCACGTTGCTTCTCGGAACTGCGTTTTGATATGCCAGAGTGAATGGGAGTAAACGCGGTTTGGAGAAATATCTGCTTCTAAAACCAAAACGGAGCAACCTAACAGAACGGCCTTCAATGTGTGCGTTCAACTTACAGAGTTAAACTGATGTGTGTTTGCAGGAGTTTCTAAACCCTTTCTGTGAAGAAGCCCAAAAGGCATTTTCCCAGGCAAAAGCCAGCATTTTCCAAATAGCTGTAAATCTCCGTCTGAAACATAAAACGAACCTATCCTTCAGACTGCTCTTCTGGGTGTTCGCTGACCTAAGGGAGTTTAATCTGCCTCTAGATTCAGAGAGTGAGAAGCACGTTGCTTCTCGGAGCTGCGTTTTGATATGCCAGAGTGAATGGGAGTAAACGCGGTTTGGAGAAATATCTGCTTCTAAAACCAAAACGGAGCAACCTAACAGAACGGCCTTCAATGTGTGCGTTCAACTTACAGAGTTAAACTGATGTGTGTTTGCAGGAGTTTCTAAACCCTTTCTGTGAAGAAGTGCAAAACGCATTTTCCCAGGCAAAAGCCAGCATTTCCCAAATAGCTGTAACTCTCCGTCTGAAACACAAAACGAACGTATCCTTCAGACTGCTCTGCTGGGTGTTCGCTGACCTAAGGGAGTTGAATCTGCCTCTAGATTCAGAGAGTGAGAAGCAAGTTGTTTCTCTGAGCTGCGTTTTGATATGCCAGAGTGAATGGGAGTAAACGCGGTTTGGAGAAATATCTGCTTCTAAAACAAAAACGGGGCAACCTAACAGAACGGCCTTCAATGTGTGCGTTCAACTTACAGAGTTAAACTGATGTGTGTTTGCAGGAGTTTCTAAACCCTTTCTGTGAAGAAGCGCAAAACGCATTTTCCCAGGCAAAAGCCAGCATTTCCCAAATAGCTATAAATCTTTGTGTGAAACACAAAACGAACGTATCCTTCAGACTGCTCTGCTGGGTGTTCGCTGACCTAAGGGAGTTGAATCTGCCTCTAGATTCAGAGAGTGAGAAGCACGTTGCTTCTCGGAGCTGCGTTTGGATATGCCAGAGTGAATGGGAGTAAACGCGGTTTGGAGAAATATCTGCTTCTAAAACCGAAACGGAGCAACCTAACAGAACGGCCTTCAATGTGTGCGTTCAACTTAAGAGTTAATCTGATGTGTGTTTGCAGGAGTTTTTAAACCCTTTCTGTGAAGAAGCGCAAAACGCATTTTCCCAGGCAAAAGCCAGCATTTCCCAAATAGCTGTAAATCTTCGTCTGAAACACAAAACGAACGTATCCTTCAGACTGCTCTGCTGGGTGTTCGCTGACCTAAAAGAGTTGAATCTGCCTCTAGATTCAGAGAGTGAGAAGCACGTTGCTTCTCGGAGCTGCGTTTTGATATGCCAGAGTGAATTGGAGTAAACGCGGTTTGAAGAAATATCTGCTTCTAAAACCAAAACGGAGCAACCTAACAGAACGGCCTTCAATGTGTGCGTTCAACTTACAAAGTTAAACTGATGTGTGTTTGCAGGAGTTTCTAAACCCTTTCTGTGAAGAAGCGCAAAACGCATTTTCCCAGGCAAAAGCCAGCATTTCCCAAATAGCTGTAAATCTTCGTCTGAAACACAAAACGAAAGTATCCTTCAGACTGCTCTGCTGGGTTTTCGCTGACCTAAGGGAGTTGAATCTGCCTCTAGATTTAGAGAGTGAGAAGCACGTTGCTTCTCGGAGCTGCGTTTTGATATGCCAGAGTGAATGGGAGTAAACGCGGTTTGGAGAAATATCTGCTTCTAAAACCAAAACGGAGCAACCTAACAGAACGGCCTTCAATGTGTGCGTTCAACTTACAGAGTTAAACTGATGTGTGTTTGCAGGAGTTTTTAACCCTTTCTGTGAAGAAGCGCAAAATGCATTTTCCAAGGCAAAAGCCAGCATTTCCCAAATAGCTGTAAATCTCCGTCTGAAACACAAAACGAACGTATCCTTCAGACTGCTCTGCTGGGTGTTCGCTGACCTAAGGGAGTTGAATCTGCCTCTAGATTCAGAGAGTGAGAAGCACGTTGCTTCTCGGAGCTGCGTTTTGATATGCCAGAGTGAATGGGAGTAAACGCGGTTTGGAGAAATATCTGCTTCTAAAACCAAAACGGAGCAACGTAACAGAACGGCCTTCAATGTGTGCGTTCAACTTACAGAGTTAAACTGATGTGTGTTTGCAGGAGTTTCTAAACCCTTTCTGTGAAGAAGCGCAAAACGCATTTTCCCAGGCAAAAGCCAGCATTTCCCAAATAGCTGTAAATCTCCGTCTGAAACACAAAACGAACGTATCCTTCAGACTGCTCTGCTGGGTGTTCGCTGACCTAAGGGAGTTGAATCTGTCTCTAGATTCAGAGAGTGAGAAGCACGTTGCTTCTCGGAGCTGCGTTTTGATATGCCAGAGTGAATGGGAGTAAACGCGGTTTGGAGAAATATCTGCTTCTAAAACCAAAACGGAGCAACCTAACAGAACGGCCTTCAATGTGTGCGTTGAACCTACAGAGTTAAACTGATGTGTGTTTGCAGGAGTTTATAAACCCTATCTGTGAAGAAGCGAAAAATGCATTTTCCCAGGCAAAAGCCAGCATTTCCGAAATAGCTGTAAATCTCCGTCTGAAACACAAAATGAACGTATCCTTCAGACTGCTCTGCTGGGTGTTCCCTTACCTAAGGGAGTTGAATCTGCCTCTAGATTCAGAGAGTGAGAAGCACGTTGCTTCTCGGAGCTGCGTTTTGATATGCCAGAGTGAATGGGAGTAAACGCGGTTTGGAGAAATATCTGCTTCTAAAACAAAAACGGAGCAACCTAACAGAACGGCCTTCAATGTGTGCGTTCAACTTACCAAGTTAAACTGATGTGTGTTTGCAGGAGTTTCTAAACCCTTTCTGTGAAGAAGCACCAAACGCACTTTCCCAGGCAAAAGCCAGCATTTCCCAAATAGCTGTAAATCTCCGTCTGAAACACAAAACGAACGTATCCTTCAGACTGCTCTGCTGGGTGTTCGCTGACCTAAGGGAGTTGAATCTGCCTCTAGATTCAGAGAGTGAGAAGCACGTTGCTTCTCGGAGCTGCGTTTTGATATGCCAGAGTGAATGGGAGTAAACGCGGTTTGGAGAAATATCTGCTTCTAAAACCAAAACGGAGCAACCTAACAGAACGGCCTTCAATGTGTGCGTTTACCTTACAGAGTTAAACTGATGTGTGTTTGAAGGAGTTTCTAAACCCTTTCTGTGAAAAAGCGCAAAACGCATTTTCCCAGGCAAAAGCCAGCATTTCCCAAATAGCTGTAAATCTCCGTCTGAAACACAAAACGAACGTATCCTTCAGACTGCTCTGCTGGGTGTTCTTTTACCTAAGGGAGTTGAATCTGCCTCTAGATTCAGAGAGTGAGAAGCACGTTGCTTCTCGGAGCTGCGTTTTGATATGCCAGAGTTAATGGGAGTAAACGCGGTTTCGAGAAATATCTGCTTCTAAAACCAAAACGGAGCACCCTAACAGAACGGCCTTCAATGTGTGCGTTCAACATACAGAGTTAAACTGATGTGTGTTTGCAGGAGTTTCTAAACCCTTTCTGTGAAGAAGCGCAAAACGCATTTTCCCAGGCAAAAGCCAGCATTTCCCAAATAGCTGTAAATCTGTGTCTGAAACACAAAACGAACGTATCCTTCAGACTGCTCTGCTGGGTGTTCGCTGACCTAAGGGAGTTGAATCTGCCTCTAGATTCAGAGAGTGAGAAGCACGTTGCTTCTCGGAGCTGCGTTTTGATATGCCAGAGTGAATGGGAGTAAACGCGGTTTGGAGAAATATCTGCTTCTAAAACCAAAACGGAGCAACCTAACAGAACGGCCTTCAATGTGTGCGTTCAACTTACAAAGTTAAACTGATGTGTGTTTGCAGGAGTTTCTAAACCCTTTCTGTGAAGAAGCGCAAAACGCATTTTCCCAGGCAAAAGCCAGCATTTCCCAAATACCTGTAAATCTCCGTCTGAAACACAAAACGAACGTATCCTTCAGACTGCTCTGCTGGGTGTTCGCTGACCTAAGGGAGTTGAATCTGCCTCTAGATTCAGAGAGTAAGAAGCACGTTGCTTCTCGGAGCTGCGTTTTGATATGCCAGAGTGAATGGGAGTAAACGCGGTTTGGAGAAATATCTGCTTCTAAAACCAAAACGGAGCAACCTAACAGAACGGCCTTCAATGTGTGCGTTTACCTTACAGAGTTAAACTGATGTGTGTTTGAAGGAGTTTTTAAACCCTTTCTGTGAAAAAGCGCAAAACGAATTTTCCCAGGTAAAAGCCAGCATTTCCCAAATAGCTTTAAATCTCCGTCTGAAACACAAAACGAACGTAACCTTCAGACTGCTCTGCTGGGTGTTCGCTGACCTAAAAGAGTTGAATCTGCCTCTAGATTCAGAGAGTGAGAAGCACGTTGCTTCTCGGAGCTGCGTTTTGATATGCCAGAGTGAATGGGAGTAAACGCGGTTTGGAGAAATATCTGCTTCTAAAACCAAAACGGAGCAACCTAACAGAACGGCCTTCAATGTGTGCGTTCAACTTACAGAGTTTAACTGATGTGTGTTTGCAGGAGTTTCTAAACCCTTTCTGTGAAGAAGTGCAAAACGCATTTTCCAAGGGAAAAGCCAGCATTTCCCAAATAGCTGTAAATCTCCGTCTGAAACACAAAACGAACTTATCCTTCAGACTGCTCTGCTGGGTGTTCGCTGACCTAAGGGAGTTGAATCTACCTCTAGATTCAGAGAGTGAGAAGCACGTTGCTTCTCGGAGCTGCGTTTTGATATGCCAGAGTGAATGGGAGTAAACGCGGTTTGGAGAAATATCTGCTTCTAAAACCAAAACGGAGCAACCTAACAGAACGGCCTTCAATGTGTGCGTTCAACTTACAGAGTTAAACTGATGTGTGTTTGCAGGAGTTTCTAAACCCTTTCTGTGAAGAAGCGCAAAACGCATTTTCCCAGGCAAAAGCCAGCATTTCCCAAATAGCTGTAAATCTTTGTCTGAAACACAAAACGAACGTATCCTCCAGACTGCTCTGCTGGGTGTTCGCTGACCTAAGGGAGTTGAATCTGCCTCTAGATTCAGAGAGTGAGAAGCACGTTGCTTCTCGGAGCTGCGTTTTGATATGCCAGAGTGAATGGGAGTAAACGCGGTTTGGAGAAATATCTGCTTCTGAAACCAAAACGGAGCAACCTAACAGAACGGCCTTCAATGTGTGCGTTCAACTTACAGAGTTAAACTGATGTGTGTTTGCAAAAGTTTCTAAACCCTTTCTGTGAAGAAGCGCAAAACGCATTTTCCCAGACAAAAGCCAGCATTTCCCAAATAGCTGTAAATGTCTGAAACACAAAACGAACGTATCCTTCAGACTGCTCTGCTGGGTGTTCTCTGACCTAAGGGAGTTGAATCTGCCTCTAGATTCAGAGAGTGAGAACCACGTTGCTTCTCGGAGCTGCGTTTTGATATGCCAGAGTGAATGGGAGTAAACGCGGTTTAGAGATATATCTGCTTCTAAAACCAAAACGGAGCTACCTAACAGAACGGCCTTCAATGTGTGCGTTCAACTTACAGAGTTAAACTGATGTGTGTTTGCAGGAGTTTCTAAACCCTTTCTGTGAAGAAGCGCAAAACGCATTTTCCCAGGCAAAAGCCAGCATTTCCCAAATAGCTGTAAATCTGTGTCTGAAACACAAAACGAACGTATCCTTCAGACTGCTCTGCTGGGTGTTCGCTGACCTAAGGGAGTTGAATCTGCCTCTAGATTCAGAGAGTGAGAAGCACGTTGCTTCTCGGAGCTGCGTTTTGATATGCCAGAGTGAATGGGAGTAAACGCGGTTTGGAGAAATATCTGCTTCTAAAACCAAAACGGAGCAACCTAACAGAACGGCCTTCAATGTGTGCGTTCAACTTACAAAGTTAAACTGATGTGTGTTTGCAGGAGTTTCTAAACCCTTTCTGTGAAGAAGCGCAAAACGCATTTTACCAGGCAAAAGCCAGCATTTCCCAAATACCTGTAAATCTCCGTCTGAAACACAAAACGAACGTATCCTTCAGACTGCTCTTCTGGGTGTTCGCTGACCTAAGGGAGTTGAATCTGCCTCTAGATTCAGAGAGTAAGAAGCACGTTGCTTCTCGGAGCTGCGTTTTGATATGCCAGAGTGAATGGGAGTAAACGCGGTTTGGAGAAATATCTGCTTCTAAAACCAAAACGGAGCAACCTAACAGAACGGCCTTCAATGTGTGCGTTTACCTTACAGAGTTAAACTGATGTGTGTTTGAAGGAGTTTTTAAACCCTTTCTGTGAAAAAGCGCAAAACGAATTTTCCCAGGTAAAAGCCAGCATTTCCCAAATAGCTTTAAATCTCCGTCTGAAACACAAAACGAACGTATCCTTCAGACTGCTCTGCTGGGTGTTCGCTGACCTAAAAGAGTTGAATCTGCCTCTAGATTCAGAGAGTGAGAAGCACGTTGCTTCTCGGAGCTGCGTTTTGATATGCCAGAGTGAATGGGAGTAAACGCGGTTTGGAGAAATATCTGCTTCTAAAACCAAAACGGAGCAACCTAACAGAACGGCCTTCAATGTGTGCGTTCAACTTACAGAGTTTAACTGATGTGTGTTTGCAGGAGTTTCTAAACCCTTTCTGTGAAGAAGTGCAAAACGCATTTTCCAAGGGAAAAGCCAGCATTTCCCAAAGAGCTGTAAATCTCTGTCTGAAACACAAAACGAACTTATCCTTCAGACTGCTCTGCTGGGTGTTCGCTGACCTAAGGGAGTTGAATCTACCTCTAGATTCAGAGAGTGAGAAGCACGTTGCTTCTCGGAGCTGCGTTTTGATATGCCAGAGTGAATGGGAGTAAACGCGGTTTGGAGAAATATCTGCTTCTAGAACCGAAACGGAGCAACCTAACAGAACGGCCTTCAATGTGTACGTTCAACTTACAGAGTTAAACTGATGTGTGTTTGCAGGAGTTTCTAAACCCTTTCTGTGAAGAAGCGCAAAACGCATTTTCCCAGGCAAAAGCCAGCATTTCCCAAATAGCTGTAAATCTTTGTCTGAAACACAAAACGAACGTATCCTCCAGACTGCTCTTCTGGGTGTTCGCTGACCTAAGGGAGTTGAATCTGCCTCTAGATTCAGAGAGTGAGAAGCACGTTGCTTCTCGGAGCTGCGTTTTGATATGCCAGAGTGAATGGGAGTAAACGCGGTTTGGAGAAATATCTGCTTCTGAAACCAAAACGGAGCAACCTAACAGAACGGCCTTCAATGTGTGCGTTCAACTTACAGAGTTAAACTGATGTGTGTTTGCAAAAGTTTCTAAACCCTTTCTGTGAAGAAGCGCAAAACGCATTTTCCCAGACAAAAGCCAGCATTTCCCAAATAGCTGTAAATGTCTGAAACACAAAACGAACGTATCCTTCAGACTGCTCTGCTGGGTGTTCTCTGACCTAAGGGAGTTGAATCTGCCTCTAGATTCAGAGAGTGAGAACCACGTTGCTTCTCGGAGCTGCGTTTTGATATGCCAGAGTGAATGGGAGTAAACGCGGTTTGGAGATATATCTGCTTCTAAAACCAAAACGGAGCTACCTAACAGAACGGCCTTCAATGTGTGCGTTCAACTTACAGAGTTAAACTGATGTGTGTTTGCAGGAGTTTCTAAACCCTTTCTGTGAAGAAGCGCAAAACGCATTTTCCCAGGCAAAAGCCAGCATTTCCCAAATAGCTGTAAATCTCCGTCTGAAACACAAAACGAACGTATCCTTCAGACTGCTCTGCTTGGTGTTCTCTGACCTAAGGGAGTTGAATCTGCCTCTAGATTCAGAGAGTGAGAAGCACGTTGCTTCTCGGAGCTGCGTTTTGATATGCCAGAGTGAATGGGAGTAAACGCGATTTGGAGAAATATCTGCTTCTAAAACCAAAACGGAGCAACCTAACAGAACGGCCTTCAATGTGTCCGTTAAACTTACAGAGTTAAACTGATGTGTGTTTGCAGGAGTTTCTAAACCCTTTCTGTGAAGAAGCGCAAAACGCATTTTCCCAGGCAAAAGCCAGCATTTCCCAAATAGCTGTAAATCTCCGTCTGAAACACAAAACGAACGTATCCTTCAGACTGCTCGGCTGGGTGTTCGCTGACCTAAGGGAGTTGAACCTGCCTCTAGATTCAGAGAGTGAGAAGCACGTTGCTTCTCGGAGCTGCGTTTTGATATGCCAGAGTGAATGGGAGTAAACGCGGTTTGGAGCAATATCTGCTTCTAAAACCAAAACGGAGCAACCTAACAGAACGGCCTTCAATGTGTGCGTTCAACTTACAGAGTTAAACTGATGTGTGTTTGCAGGAGTTTCTAAACCCTTTCTGTGAAGAAGCGCAAAACGCATTTTCCCAGGCAAAAGCCAGCATTCGCATATAGCTGTAAATCTTTGTCTGAAACACAAAACGAACGTATCCTTCAGACTGCTCTGCTGGGTGTTCGCTGACCTAAGTAAGTTGAATCTGCCTCGAGATTGAGAGAGTGAGAAGCACGTTGCTTCTCGGAGCTGCGTTTTGATATGCCAGAGTGAATGGGAGTAAACGCGGTTTGTAGCAATATCTGCTTCTAAAACCAAAACGGAGCAACCTAACAGAACGGCCTTCAATGTGTGCGTTCAACTTACAGAGTTAAACTGATGTGTGTTTGCAGGAGTTTCTAAACCCTTTCTGTGAAGAAGCGCAAAACGCATTTTCCCAGGCAAAAGCCAGCATTTCCCAAATAGCTGTAAATCTCCGTCTGAAACACAAAACGAACGTATCCTTCAGACTGCTCTGCTGGGTTTTCTCTGACCTAAGGGAGTTGAATCTGCCTCTAGATTCAGAGAGTGAGAAGCACGTTGCTTCTCGGAGCTGCGTTTTGATATGCCAGAGTGAATGGGAGTAAACGCGATTTGGAGAAATATCTGCTTCTAAAACCAAAACGGAGCAACCTAACAGAACGACCTTCAATGTGTCCGTTCAACTTACAGAGTTAAACTGATGTATGTTTGCAGGAGTTTCTAAACCCTTTCTGTGAAGAAGCGCAAAACGCATTTTCCCAGGCAAAAGCCAGCATTTCCCAAATAGCTGTAAATCTCCGTCTGAAACACAAAACGAACGTATCCTTCAGACTGCTCTGCTGGGTGTTCGCTGACCTAAGGGAGTTGAATCTGCCTCTAGATTCAGAGAGTGAGAAGCACGTGGTTCTCGGAGCTGCGTTTTGATATGCCAGAGTGAATGGGAGTAAACGCGGTTTGGAGAAATATCTGCTTCTAAAACCAAAACGGAGCAACCTAACAGAACGGCCTTCAATGTGTGCGTTCAACTTACAGAGTTAAACTGATGTGTGTTTGCAGGAGTTTCTAAACCCTTTCTGTGAAGAAGCGCAAAACGCATTTTCCCAGGCAAAAGCCAGCATTTCCCAAATAGCTGTAAATCTCCGTCTCAAACACAAAACGAACGTATCCTTCAGACTGCTCTGCTGGGTTTTCGCTGACCTAAGGGAGTTGAATCTGCCTCTAGATTCAGAGAGTGAGAAGCACGTTGCTTCTCGGAGCTGCGTTTTGATATGCCAGAGTGAATGGGAGTAAACGCGGTTTGGAGAAATATCTGCTTCTAAAACCAAAACGGAGCAACCTAACAGAACGGCCTTCAATGTGTGCGTTGAACCTACAGAGTTAAACTGATGTGTGTTTGCAGGAGTTTATAAACCCTATCTGTGAAGAAGCGAAAAATGCATTTTCCCAGGCAAAAGCCAGCATTTCCGAAATAGCTGTAAATCTCCGTCTGAAACACAAAATGAACGTATCCTTCAGACTGCTCTGCTGGGTGTTCCCTTACCTAAGGGAGTTGAATCTGCCTCTAGATTCAGAGAGTGAGAAGCACGTTGCTTCTCGGAGCTGCGTTTTGATATGCCAGAGTGAATGGGAGTAAACGCGGTTTGGAGAAATATCTGCTTCTAAAACCAAAACGGAGCAACCTAACAGAACGGCCTTCAATGTGTGCGTTCAACTTACAGAGTTAAACTGATGTGTGTTTGCAGGAGTTTCTAAACCCTTTCTGTGAAGAAGCGCAAAACGCATTTTCCCAGGCAAAAGCCAGCATTTCCCAAATAGCTGTAAATCTTTGTCTGAAACACAAAACGAACGTATCCTCCAGACTGCTCTGCTGGGTGTTCGCTGACCTAAGGGAGTTGAATCTGCCTCTATATTCAGAGAGTGAGAAGCACGTTGCTTCTCGGAGCTGCGTTTTGATATGCCAGAGTGAATGGGAGTAAACGCGGTTTGGAGAAATATCTGCTTCTGAAACCAAAACGGAGCAACCTAACAGAACGGCCTTCAATGTGTGCGTTCAACTTACAGAGTTAAACTGATGTGTGTTTGCAGGAGTTTCTAAACCCTTTCTGTGAAGAAGCGCAAAACGCATTTTCCCAGACAAAAGCCAGCATTTCCCAAATAGCTGTAAATGTCTGAAACACAAAACGAACGTATCCTTCAGACTGCTCTGCTGGGTGTTCTCTGACCTAAGGGAGCTGAATCTGCCTCTAGATTCAGAGAGTGAGAACCACGTTGCTTCTCGGAGCTGCGTTTTATATGCCAGAGTGAATGGGAGTAAACGCGGTTTGGAGATATATCTGCTTCTAAAACCAAAACGGAGCTACCTAACAGAACGGCCTTCAATGTGTGCGTTCAACTTACAGAGTTAAACTGATGTGTGTTTGCAGGAGTTTCTAAACCCTTTCTGTGAAGAAGCGCAAAACGCATTTTCCCAGGCAAAAGCCAGCATTTCCCAAATAGCTGTAAACCTCCGTCTGAAACACAAAACGAACGTATCCTTCAGACTGCTCTGCTGGGTGTTCTCTGACCTAAGGGAGTTGAATCTGCCTCTAGATTCAGAGAGTGAGAAGCACGTTGCTTCTCGGAGCTGCGTTTTGATATGCCAGAGTGAATGGGAGTAAACGCGGTTTGGAGAAATATCTGCTTCTAAAACCAAAACGGAGCAACCTAACAGAACGGCCTTCAATGTGTGCGTTCAACTTACAGAGTTAAACTGATGTGTGTTTGCAGGAGTTTCTAAACACTTCCTGTGAAGAAGCACAAAACCCATTTTCCCAGGCAAAAGCCAGCATTTCCCAAATAGCTGTAAATCTCCGTCTGAAACATAAAACGAACGTATCCTTCAGACTGCTCTGCTGGGTGTTCGCTGACCTAAGGGAGTTGAATCTGCCTCTAGATTCAGAGAGTGAGAAGCACGTTCCTTCTCGGAGCTGCGTTTTGATATGCCAGAGTGAATGAAAGTAAACGCGGTTTGGAGAAATATCTGCTTCTAAAACCAAAACGGAGCAACCTAACAGAACGGCCTTCAATGTGTGCGTTCAACTTACAGAGTTAAACTGATGTGTGTTTGCAGGAGTTTCTAAACCCTTTCTGTGAAGAAGCGCAAAACGCATTTTCTTAGGCAAAAGCCAGCATTTCCCAAATATCTGTAAATCTCCGTCTGAAACACAAAAGGAACGTATCCTTCAGACTGCTCTGCTGGGTGTTCGCTGACCTAAGGGAGTTGAATCTGCCTCTAGATTCAGAGAGTGAGAAGCAAGTTGCTTCTCGGAGCTGCGTTTTGATATGCCAGAGTGAATGGGAGTAAACGCGGTTTGGAGCAATATCTGCTTCTAAAACCAAAACGGAGCAACCTAACAGAACGGCCTTCAATGTGTGCGTTCAACTTACAGAGTTAAACTGATGTGTGTTTGCAGGAGTTTCTAAACCCTTTCTGTGAAGAAGCGCAAAACGCATTTTCCCAGGCAAAAGCCAGCATTCGCATATAGCTGTAAATCTTTGTCTGAAACACAAAACGAACGTATCCTTCAGACTGCTCTGCTGGGTGTTCGCTGACCTAAGTAAGTTGAATCTGCCTCTAGATTGAGAGAGTGAGAAGCACGTTGCTTCTCGGAGCTGCGTTTTGATATGCCAGAGTGAATGAGAGTAAACGCGGTTTAGAGAAATATCTGCTTCTAAAACCAAAACGAAGCAACCTAACAGAACGGCCTTCAATGTGTGCGTTCAACTTTCAGAGTTAAACTGATGTGTGTTTGCAGGAGTTTCTAAACCCTTTCTGTGAAGAAGCGCAAAACGCATTTTCCCAGGCAAAGCCAGCATTTCCCAAATAGCTGTAAATCTCCGTCTGAAACACAAAACGAACGTATCCTTCAGACTGCTCTGCTGGGTGTTCGCTGACCTAAGGGAGTTGAATCTGCCTCTAGATTCAGAGAGTGAGAAGCACGTTTCTTCTCGGAGCTGCGTTTGGATATGCCAGAGTGAATGGGAGTAAACGCGGTTTGGAGAAATATCTGCTTCTAAAACCAAAACGGAGAAACCTAACAGAACGGCCTTCAATGTGTGCGTTCAACTTACAGAGTTAAACTGATGTGTGTTTGCAGGAGTTTCTAAACCCTTTCTGTGAAGAAGCGCAAAACGCATTTTCCCAGGCAAAAGCCAGCATTTCCCAAATAGCTGTAAATCTTTGTCTGAAACACAAAACGAACGTATCCTTCAGACTGCTCTGCTTGGTGTTCCCTTAACTTAAAGAGTTGAATCTGCCTCTAGATTCAGAGAGTGAGAAGCACGTTGCTTCTCGGAGCTGCGTTTTGATATGCCAGAGTGAATGGGAGTAAACGCGGTTTGGAGCAATATCTGCTTCTAAAACCAAAACGGAGCAACCTAACAGAACGGCCTTCAATGTGTGCGTTCAACTTACAGAGTTAAACTGATGTGTGTTTGCAGGAGTTTCTAAACCCTTTCTGTGAAGAAGCGCAAAACGCATTTTCCCAGGCAAAAGCCAGCATTTCCCAAATAGCTGTAAGTCTCCGTCTGAAACACAAAACGAACGTATCCTTCAGACTGCTCTGCTGGGTGTTCTCTGACCTAAGGGAGTTGAATCTGCCTCTAGATTCAGAGAGTGAGAAGCACGTTGCTTCTCGGAGCTGCGTTTTGATATGCCAGATTGAATGGGAGTAAACGCGATTTGAAGAAATATCTGCTTCTAAAACCAAAACGGAGCAACCTAACAGAACGACATTCAATGTGTCCGTTCAACTTACAGAGTTAAACTGATGTGTGTTTGCAGGAGTTTCTAAACCCTTTCTGTGAAGAAGCGCAAAACGCATTTTCCCAGGCAAAAGCCAGCATTTCCCAAATAGCTGTAAATCTCCGTCTGAAACACAAAACGAACGTATCCTTCAGACTGCTCTGCTGGGTGTTCGCTGACCTAAGGGAGTTGAATCTGCCTCTAGATTCAGAGACTGAGAAGCACGTGGTTCTCGGAGCTGCGTTTTGATATGCCAGAGTGAATGGGAGTAAACGCGGTTTGGAGAAATATCTGCTTCTAAAACCAAAACGGAGCAACCTAACAGAACGGCCTTCAATGTGTGCGTTGAACCTACAGAGTTAAACTGATGTGTGTTTGCAGGAGTTTATAAACCCTTTCTGTGAAGAAGCACAAAACGCACTTTCCCAGGCAAAAGCCAGCATTTCCCAAATAGCTGTAAATCTCCGTCTGAAACACAAAACGAACGTATCCTTCAGACTGCTCTGCTGGGTGTTCCCTTAACTAAAAGAGTTGAATCTGCCTCTAGATTCAGAGAGTGAGAAGCACGTTGCTTCTCGGAGCTGCGTTTTGATATTCCAGAGTGAATGGGAGTAAACGCTGTTTTGAGAAATATCTGCTTCTAAAACCAAAACGGAGCAACCTAACAGAACAACCTTCAATGTGTGCGTTCAACTTACAGAGTTAAACTGATGTGTGTTTGCAGGAGTTTCTAAACCCTTCCTGTGAAGAAGCGCAAAATGCATTTTCCCAGGCAAAAGCCAGCATTTCCCAAATAGCTGTAAATCTCCGTCTGAAACACAAAACGAACGTATCCTTCAGACTGCTCTGCTGGGTGTTCCCTTACCTAAGGGAGTTGAATCTGCCTCTAGATTCAGAGAGTGAGAAGCACGTTGCTTCTCGGAGCTGCGTTTTGATATGCCAGAGTGAATGGGAGTAAACGCGGTTTGGAAAAATATCTGCTTCTAAAACCAAAACGGAGCAACCTAACAGAACGGCCTTCAATGTGTGCGTTCAACTTACAGAGTTAAACTGATGTGTGTTTGCAGGAGTTTCTAAACCCTTTCTGTGAAGAAGCGCAAAACGCATTTTCCCAGGCAAAAGCCAGCATTTCCCAAATAGCTGTAAATCTCCGTCTGAAACACAAAACGAACGGATCCTTCAGACTGCTCTGCTGGGTGTTCGCTGACCTAAGGGAGTTGAATCTGCCTCTAGATTCAGAGAGTGAGAAGCACGTTGTTTCTCGGAGCTGCGTTTTGATATGCCAGAGTGAATGGGAGTAAACGCGGTTTGGAGAAATATCTGCTTCTAAAACCAAAACGGAGCAACCTAACAGAACGGCCTTCAATGTGTGCGTTTACCTTACAGAGTTAAACTGATGTGTGTTTGCAGGAGTTTCTAAACCCTTTCGGTGAAAAAGCGCAAAACGCATTTTCCCAGGCAAAAGCCAGCATTTCCCAAATAGTTGTAAATCTCCGTCTGAAACACAAAACGAACCTATCCTTCAGACTGCTCTGCTGGGTGTTCGCTGACCTAAAAAAGTTGAATCTGAGTCTAGATTCAGAGAGTGAGAAGCACGTTGCTTCTAGGAGCTGCGTTTTGATATGCCAGAGTGAATGGGAGTAAACGCGGTTTGAAGAAATATCTGCTTCTAAAACCAAAACGGAGCAACCTAACAGAACGGCCTTCAATGTGTGCGTTCAACTTACAGACTTAAACTGATGTGTGTTTGTAGGAGTTTCTAAACCCTTTCTGTGAAGAAGCGGAAAACGCACTTTCCCAGGCAAAAGCCAGCATTTCCCAAATAGCTGTAAATCTCCGTCTGAAACACAAAACGAACGTGTCCTTCAGACTGCTCTGCTGGGTGTTCGCTTAACTAAAAGAGTTGAATCTGCCTCTAGATTCAGAGAGTGAGAAGCACGTTGCTTCTCGGAGCTGCGTTTTGATATGCCAGAGTGAATGGGAGTAAACGCGGTTTGGAGAAATATCTGCTTCTAAAACCAAAACGGAGCAACCTAACAGAACGGCCTTCAATGTGTGCGTTCAACTTACAGAGTTAAACTGATGTGTGTTTGCAGGAGTTTCTAAACCCTTTCTGTGAAGAAGCGCAAAACGCATTTTCCCAGGCAAAAGCCAGCATTTCCCAAATAGCTGTAAATCTTCGTCTGAAACACAAAACGAACGTATCCTTCAGACTGCTCTGCTGGGTGTTCGCTGACCTAAAAGAGTTGAATCTGCCTCTAGATTCATAGAGTGAGAAGCACGTTGCTTCTCGGAGCTGCGTTTTGATATGCCAGAGTGAATGGGAGTAAACGCGGTTTGGAGAAATATCTGCTTCTAAAACCAAAACGGAGCAACCTAACAGAACGGCCTTCAATGTGTGCGTTCAACATACAGAGTTAAACTGATGTGTGTTTGCAGGAGTTTCTAAACCCTTTCTGTGAAGAAGCGCAAAACGCATTTTCCCAGGCAAAAGCCAGCATTTCCCAAATAGCTGTAAATCTTCGTCTGAAACACAAAACGAACGTATCCTTCAGACTGCTCTGCTGGGTTTTCGCTGACCTAAGGGAGTTGAATCTGCCTCTAGATTCAGAGAGTGAGAAGCACGTTGCTTCTCGGAGCTGCGTTTTGATATGCCAGAGTGAATGGGAGTAAACGCGGTTTGGAGAAATATCTGCTTCTAAAACCAAAACGGAGCAACCTAACAGAACGGCCTTCAATGTGTGCGTTCAACTTACAGAGTTAAACTGATGTGTGTTTGTAGGAGTTTCTAAACCCTTTCTGTGAAGAAGCGCAAAATGCATTTTCCCAGGCAAAAGCCAGCATTTCCCAAATAGCTGTAAATCTCCGTCTGAAACACAAAACGAACGTATCCTTCAGACTGCTCTGCTGGGTGTTCCCTTACCTAAGGGAGTTGAATCTGCCTCTAGATTCAGAGAGTGAGAAGCACGTTGCTTCTCGGAGCTGCGTTTTGATATGCCAGAGTTAATGGGAGTAAACGCGGTTTCGAGAAATATCTGCTTCTATAACCAAAACGGAGCACCCTAACAGAACGGCCTTCAATGTGTGCGTTCAACTTACAGAGTTAAACTGATGTGTGTTTGCAGGAGTTTCTAAACCCTTTCTGTGAAGAAGCGCAAAACGCATTTTCCCAGGCAAAAGCCAGCATTTCCCAAATAGCTGTAAATCTGTGTCTGAAACACAAAACGAACGTATCCTTCAGACTGCTCTGCTGGGTGTTCGCTGACCTAAGGGAGTTGAATCTGCCTCTAGATTCAGAGAGTGAGAAGCACGTTGCTTCTCGGAGCTGCGTTTTGATATGCCAGAGTGAATGGGAGTAAACGCGGTTTGGAGAAATATCTGCTTCTAAAACGAAAACGGAGCAACCTAACAGAACGGCCTTCAATGTGTGCGTTCAACTTACAAAGTTAAACTGATGTGTGTTTGCAGGAGTTTCTAAACCCTTTCTGTGAAGAAGCGCAAAACGCATTTTCCCAGGCAAAAGCCAGCATTTCCCAAATAGCTGTAAATCTCCGTCTGAAACACAAAACGAACGTATCCTTCAGACTGCTCTGCTGGGTGTTCGCTGACCTAAGGGAGTTGAATCTGCCTCTAGATTCAGAGAGTAAGAAGCACGTTGCTTCTCGGAGCTGCGTTTTGATATGCCAGAGTGAATGGGAGTAAACGCGGTTTGGAGAAATATCTGCTTCTAAAACCAAAACGGAGCAACCTAACAGAACGGCCTTCAATGTGTGCGTTTACCTTACAAAGTTAAACTGATGTGTGTTTGAAGGAGTTTCTAAACCCTTTCTGTGAAAAAGCGCAAAACGAATTTTCCCAGGTAAAAGCCATCATTTCCCAAATAGCTTTAAATCTCCGTCTGAAACACAAAACGAACGTATCCTTCAGACTGCTCTGCTGGGTGTTCGCTGACCTAAAAGAGTTGAATCTGCATCTAGATTCAGAGAGTGAGAAGCACGTTGCTTCTCGGAGCTGCGTTTTGATATGCCAGAGTGAATGGGAGTAAACGCGGTTTGGAGAAATATCTGCTTCTAAAACAAAAACGGAGCAACCTAACAGAACGGCCTTCAATGTGTGCGTTCAACTTACAAAGTTTAACTGATGTGTGTTTGCAGGAGTTTCTAAACCCTTTCTGTGAAGAAGAGCAAAACGCATTTTCCAAGGGAAAAGCCAGCATTTCCCAAATATCTGTAAATCTCCGTCTGAAACACAAAACGAACTTATCCTTCAGACTGCTCTGCTGGGTGTTCGCTGACCTAAGGGAGTTGAATCTACCTCTAGATTCAGAGAGTGAGAAGCACGTTGCTTCTCGGAGCTGCGTTTTGATATGCCAGAGTGAATGCGAGTAATCGCGGTTTGGAGAAATATCTGCTTCTAAAACCAAAACGGAGCAACCTAACAGAACGGCCTTCAATGTGTGCGTTCAACTTACAGAGTTAAACTGATGTGTGTTTGCAGGAGTTTCTAAACCCTTTCTGTGAAGAAGCGCAAAACGCATTTTCCCAGGCAAAAGCCAGCATTTCCCAAATAGCTGTAAATCTCCGTCTGAAACACAAAACGAACGGATCCTTCAGACTGCTCTGCTGGGTGTTCGCTGACCTAAGGGAGTTGAATCTGCCTCTAGATTCAGAGAGTGAGAAGCACGTTGTTTCTCGGAGCTGCGTTTTGATATGCCAGAGTGAATGGGAGTAAACGCGGTTTGGAGAAATATCTGCTTCTAAAACCAAAACGGAGCAACCTAACAGAACGGCCTTCAATGTGTGCGTTTACCTTACAGAGTTAAACTGATGTGTGTTTGCAGGAGGTTCTAAACCCTTTCTGTGAAAAAGCGCAAAACGCATTTTCCCAGGCAAAAGCCAGCATTTCCCAAATAGCTGTAAATCTCCGTCTGAAACACAAAACGAACCTATCCTTCAGACTGCTCTGCTGGGTGTTCGCTGACCTAAAAAAGTTGAATCTGAGTCTAGATTCAGAGAGTGAGAAGCACGTTGCTTCTAGGAGCTGCGTTTTGATATGCCAGAGTGAATGGGAGTAAACGCGGTTTGAAGAAATATCTGCTTCTAAAACCAAAACGGAGCAACCTAACAGAACGGCCTTCAATGTGTGCGTTCAACTTACAGACTTAAACTGATGTGTGTTTGTAGGAGTTTCTAAACCCTTTCTGTGAAGAAGCAGAAAACGCACTTTCCCAGGCAAAAGCCAGCATTTCCCAAATAGCTGTAAATCTCCGTCTGAAACACAAAACGAACGTATCCTTCAGACTGCTCTGCTGGGTGTTCCCTTACCTAAGGGAGTTGAATCTGCCTCTAGATTCAGAGAGTGAGAAGCAAGTTGCTTCTCGGAGCTGCGTTTTGATATGCCAGAGTTAATGGGAGTAAACGCGGTTTCGAGAAATATCTGCTTCTATAACCAAAACGGAGTACCCTAACAGAACGGCCTTCAATGTGTGCGTTCAACTTACAGAGTTAAACTGATGTGTGTTTGCAGGAGTTTCTAAACCCTTTCTGTGAAGAAGCGCAAAACGCATTTTCCCAGGCAAAAGCCAGCATTTCCCAAATAGCTTTAAATGTCCGTCTGAAACACAAAACGAACGTATCCTTCAGACTGCTCTGCTGGGTGTTCGCTGACCTAAAAGAGTTGAATCTGCCTCTAGATTCAGAGAGTGAGAAGCACGTTGCTTCTCGGAGCTGCGTTTTGATATGCCAGAGTGAATGGGAGTAAACGCGGTTTGGAGAAATATCTGCTTCTAAAACCAAAACGGAGCAACCTAACAGAACGGCCTTCAATGTGTGCGTTCAACTTACAAAGTTTAACTGATGTGTGTTTGCAGGAGTTTCTAAACCCTTTCTGTGAAGAAGTGCAAAACGCATTTTCCAAGGGAAAAGCCAGCATTTCCCAAATATCTGTAAATCTCCGTCTGAAACACAAAACGAACTTATCCTTCAGACTGCTCTGCTGGGTGTTCGCTGACCTAAGGGAGTTGAATCTACCTCTAGATTCAGAGAGTGAGAAGCACGTTGCTTCTCGGAGCTGCGTTTTGATATGCCAGAGTGAATGGGAGTAATCGCGGTTTGGAGAAATATCTGCTTCTAAAACCAAAACGGAGCAACCTAACAGAACGGCCTTCAATGTGTGCGTTCAACTTACAGAGTTAAACTGATGTGTGTTTGCAGGAGTTTCTAAACCCTTTCTGTGAAGAAGCGCAAAACGCATTTTCCCAGGCAAAAGCCAGCATTTCCCAAATAGCTGTAAATCTTTGTCTGAAACACAAAACGAACGTATCCTCCAGACTGCTCTGCTGGGTGTTCGCTGACCTAAGGTAGTTGAATCTGCCTCTAGATTCAGAGAGTGAGGAGCACGTTGCTTCTCGGAGCTGCGTATTGATATGCCAGAGTGAATGGGAGTAAACGCGGTTTGGAGAAATATCTGCTTCTGAAACCAAAACGGAGCAACCTGACAGAACGGCCTTCAATGTGTGCGTTCAACTTACAGAGTTAAACTGATGTGTGTTTGCAGGAGTTTCTAAACCCTTTCTGTGAAGAAGCGCAAAACGCATTTTCCCAGACAAAAGCCAGCATTTCCCAAATAGCTGTATATGTCTGAAACACAAAACGAACGTATCCTTCAGACTGATCTGCTGGGTGTTCTCTGACCTAAGGGAGTTGAATCTGCCTCTAGATTCAGAGAGTGAGAAGCACGTTGCTTCTCGGAGCTGCGTTTTGATATGCCAGAGTGAATTGGAGTAAACGCGGTTTGGAGATATATCTGCTTCTAAAACCAAAACGGAGCTACCTAACAGAACGGCCTTCAATGTGTGCGTTCAACTTACAGAGTTAAACTGATGTGTGTTTGCAGGAGTTTCTAAACCCTTACTGTGAAGAAGCGCAAAACGCATTTTCCCAGGCAAAAGCCAGCATTTCCCAAATAGCTGTAAATCTCCGTCTGAAACACAAAACGAACGTATCCTTCAGACTGCTCTGCTGGGTGTTCGCTGACCTAAGGGAGTTGAATCTGCCTCTAGATTCAGAGAGTGAGAAGCACGTTGCTTCTCGGAGCTGCGTTTTGATATGCCAGAGTGAATGGGAGTAAACGCGATTTGGAGAAATATCTGCTTCTAAAACCAAAACGGAGCAACCTAACAGAACGTCCTTCAACGTGTCCGTTCAACTTAAAGAGTTAAACTGATGTGTGTTTGCAGGAGTTTCTAAACCCTTTCTGTGAAGAAGCGCAAAACGCATTTTCCCAGGCAAAAGCAAGCATTTCCCAAATAGCTGTAAATCTCCGTCTGAAACACAAAACGAACGTATCCTTCAGACTGCTCTGCTGGGTGTTCGCTGACCTAAGGGAGTTGAATCTGCCTCTAGATTCAGAGAGTGAGAAGCACGTTGCTTCTCGGAGCTGCGTTTTGATATGCCAGAGTGAATGGGAGTAAACGCGGTTTGGAGAAATAGCTGCTTCTAAAACCAAAACGGAGCAACCTAACAGAACGGCCTTCAATGTGTGCGTTCAACTTACAGAGTTAAACTGATGTGTGTTTGCAGGAGTTTCTAAACACTTCCTGTGAAGAAGCACAATACCCATTTTCCAAGGCAAAAGCCAGCATTTCCCAAATAGCTGTAAATCTCCGTCTGAAACATAAAACGAACGTATCCTTCAGACTGCTCTGCTGGGTGTTCGCTGACCTAAGGGAGTTGAATCTGCCTCTAGATTCAGAGAGTGAGAAGCACGTTGCTTCTCGGAGCTGCGTTTTGATATGCCAGAGTTAATGGGAGTAAACGCGGTTTCGAGAAATATCTGCTTCTATAACCAAAACGGAGTACCCTAACAGAACGGCCTTCAATGTGTGCGTTCAACTTACAGAGTTAAACTGATGTGTGTTTGCAGGAGTTTCTAAACCCTTTCTGTGAAGAAGCGCAAAACGCATTTTCCCAGGCAAAAGCCAGCATTTCCCAAATAGCTTTAAATCTCCGTCTGAAACACAAAACGAACGTATCCTTCAGACTGCTCTGCTGGGTGTTCGCTGACCTAAAAGAGTTGAATCTGCCTCTAGATTCAGAGAGTGAGAAGCACGTTGCTTCTCGGAGCTGCGTTTTGATATGCCAGAGTGAATGGGAGTAAACGCGGTTTGGAGAAATATCTGCTTCTAAAACCAAAACGGAGCAACCTAACAGAACGGCCTTCAATGTGTGCGTTCAACTTACAAAGTTTAACTGATGTGTGTTTGCAGGAGTTTCTAAACCATTTCTGTGAAGAAGTGCAAAACGCATTTTCCAAGGGAAAAGCCAGCATTTCCCAAATATCTGTAAATCTCCGTCTGAAACACAAAACGAACTTATCCTTCAGACTGCTCTGCTGGGTGTTCGCTGACCTAAGGGAGTTGAATCTACCTCTAGATTCAGAGAGTGAGAAGCACGTTGCTTCTCGGAGCTGCGTTTTGATATGCCAGAGTGAATGGGAGTAATCGCGGTTTGGAGAAATATCTGCTTCTAAAACCAAAACGGAGCAACCTAACAGAACGGCCTTCAATGTGTGCGTTCAACTTACAGAGTTAAACTGATGTGTGTTTGCAGGAGTTTCTAAACCCTTTCTGTGAAGAAGCGCAAAACGCATTTTCCCAGGCAAAAGCCAGCATTTCCCAAATAGCTGTAAATCTTTGTCTGAAACACAAAACGAACGTATCCTCCAGACTGCTCTGCTGGGTGTTCGCTGACCTAAGGTAGTTGAATCTGCCTCTAGATTCAGAGAGTGAGGAGCACGTTGCTTCTCGGAGCTGCGTTTTGATATGCCAGAGTGAATGGGAGTAAACGCGGTTTGGAGAAATATCTGCTTCTGAAACCAAAACGGAGCAACCTGACAGAACGGCCTTCAATGTGTGCGTTCAACTTTCAGAGTTAAACTGATGTGTGTTTGCAGGAGTTTCTAAACCCTTTCTGTGAAGAAGCGCAAAACGCATTTTCCCAGGCAAAGCCAGCATTTCCCAAATAGCTGTAAATCTCCGTCTGAAACACAAAACGAACGTATCCTTCAGACTGCTCTGCTGGGTGTTCGCTGACCTAAGGGAGTTGAATCTGCCTCTAGATTCAGAGAGTGAGAAGCACGTTTCTTCTCGGAGCTGCGTTTGGATATGCCAGAGTGAATGGGAGTAAACGCGGTTTGGAGAAATATCTGCTTCTAAAACCAAAACGGAGAAACCTAACAGAACGGCCTTCAATGTGTGCGTTCAACTTACAGAGTTAAACTGATGTGTGTTTGCAGGAGTTTCTAAACCCTTTCTGTGAAGAAGCGCAAAACGCATTTTCCCAGGCAAAAGCCAGCATTTCCCAAATAGCTGTAAATCTTTGTCTGAAACACAAAACGAACGTATCCTTCAGACTGCTCTGCTTGGTGTTCCCTTAACTTAAAGAGTTGAATCTGCCTCTAGATTCAGAGAGTGAGAAGCACGTTGCTTCTCGGAGCTGCGTTTTGATATGCCAGAGTGAATGGGAGTAAACGCGGTTTGGAGCAATATCTGCTTCTAAAACCAAAACGGAGCAACCTAACAGAACGGCCTTCAATGTGTGCGTTCAACTTACAGAGTTAAACTGATGTGTGTTTGCAGGAGTTTCTAAACCCTTTCTGTGAAGAAGCGCAAAACGCATTTTCCCAGGCAAAAGCCAGCATTTCCCAAATAGCTGTAAGTCTCCGTCTGAAACACAAAACGAACGTATCCTTCAGACTGCTCTGCTGGGTGTTCTCTGACCTAAGGGAGTTGAATCTGCCTCTAGATTCAGAGAGTGAGAAGCACGTTGCTTCTCGGAGCTGCGTTTTGATATGCCAGATTGAATGGGAGTAAACGCGATTTGAAGAAATATCTGCTTCTAAAACCAAAACGGAGCAACCTAACAGAACGACATTCAATGTGTCCGTTCAACTTACAGAGTTAAACTGATGTGTGTTTGCAGGAGTTTCTAAACCCTTTCTGTGAAGAAGCGCAAAACGCATTTTCCCAGGCAAAAGCCAGCATTTCCCAAATAGCTGTAAATCTCCGTCTGAAACACAAAACGAACGTATCCTTCAGACTGCTCTGCTGGGTGTTCGCTGACCTAAGGGAGTTGAATCTGCC
Organism: Callithrix jacchus; assembly: GCF_049354715.1. NCBI lineage: Eukaryota > Metazoa > Chordata > Mammalia > Primates > Cebidae > Callithrix > Callithrix jacchus. The sequence continues at coordinate 24,134,387 of NC_133523.1, forward strand.
TCTAGATTCAGAGAGTGAGAAGCACGTGGTTCTCGGAGCTGCGTTTTGATATGCCAGAGTGAATGGGAGTAAACGCGGTTTGGAGAAATATCTGCTTCTAAAACCAAAACGGAGCAACCTAACAGAACGGCCTTCAATGTGTGCGTTGAACCTACAGAGTTAAACTGATGTGTGTTTGCAGGAGTTTATAAACCCTTTCTGTGAAGAAGCACAAAACGCACTTTCCCAGGCAAAAGCCAGCATTTCCCAAATAGCTGTAAATCTCCGTCTGAAACACAAAACGAACGTATCCTTCAGACTGCTCTGCTGGGTGTTCCCTTAACTAAAAGAGTTGAATCTGCCTCTAGATTCAGAGAGTGAGAAGCACGTTGCTTCTCGGAGCTGCGTTTTGATATTCCAGAGTGAATGGGAGTAAACGCTGTTTTGAGAAATATCTGCTTCTAAAACCAAAACGGAGCAACCTAACAGAACAACCTTCAATGTGTGCGTTCAACTTACAGAGTTAAACTGATGTGTGTTTGCAGGAGTTTCTAAACCCTTCCTGTGAAGAAGCGCAAAATGCATTTTCCCAGGCAAAAGCCAGCATTTCCCAAATAGCTGTAAATCTCCGTCTGAAACACAAAACGAACGTATCCTTCAGACTACTCTGCTGGGTGTTCCCTTACCTAAGGGAGTTGAATCTGCCTCTAGATTCAGAGAGTGAGAAGCACGTTGCTTCTCGGAGCTGCGTTTTGATATGCCAGAGTGAATGGGAGTAAACGCGGTTTGGAAAAATATCTGCTTCTAAAACCAAAACGGAGCAACCTAACAGAACGGCCTTCAATGTGTGCGTTCAACTTACAGAGTTAAACTGATGTGTGTTTGCAGGAGTTTCTAAACCCTTTCTGTGAAGAAGCGCAAAACGCATTTTCCCAGGCAAAAGCCAGCATTTCCCAAATAGCTGTAAATCTCCGTCTGAAACACAAAACGAACGGATCCTTCAGACTGCTCTGCTGGGTGTTCGCTGACCTAAGGGAGTTGAATCTGCCTCTAGATTCAGAGAGTGAGAAGCACGTTGTTTCTCGGAGCTGCGTTTTGATATGCCAGAGTGAATGGGAGTAAACGCGGTTTGGAGAAATATCTGCTTCTAAAACCAAAACGGAGCAACCTAACAGAACGGCCTTCAATGTGTGCGTTTACCTTACAGAGTTAAACTGATGTGTGTTTGCAGGAGTTTCTAAACCCTTTCGGTGAAAAAGCGCAAAACGCATTTTCCCAGGCAAAAGCCAGCATTTCCCAAATAGTTGTAAATCTCCGTCTGAAACACAAAACGAACCTATCCTTCAGACTGCTCTGCTGGGTGTTCGCTGACCTAAAAAAGTTGAATCTGAGTCTAGATTCAGAGAGTGAGAAGCACGTTGCTTCTAGGAGCTGCGTTTTGATATGCCAGAGTGAATGGGAGTAAACGCGGTTTGAAGAAATATCTGCTTCTAAAACCAAAACGGAGCAACCTAACAGAACGGCCTTCAATGTGTGCGTTCAACTTACAGACTTAAACTGATGTGTGTTTGTAGGAGTTTCTAAACCCTTTCTGTGAAGAAGCGGAAAACGCACTTTCCCAGGCAAAAGCCAGCATTTCCCAAATAGCTGTAAATCTCCGTCTGAAACACAAAACGAACGTGTCCTTCAGACTGCTCTGCTGGGTGTTCGCTGACCTAAAAGAGTTGAATCTGCCTCTAGATTCATAGAGTGAGAAGCACGTTGCTTCTCGGAGCTGCGTTTTGATATGCCAGAGTGAATGGGAGTAAACGCGGTTTGGAGAAATATCTGCTTCTAAAACCAAAACGGAGCAACCTAACAGAACGGCCTTCAATGTGTGCGTTCAACATACAGAGTTAAACTGATGTGTGTTTGCAGGAGTTTCTAAACCCTTTCTGTGAAGAAGCGCAAAACGCATTTTCCCAGGCAAAAGCCAGCATTTCCCAAATAGCTGTAAATCTTCGTCTGAAACACAAAACGAACGTATCCTTCAGACTGCTCTGCTGGGTTTTCGCTGACCTAAGGGAGTTGAATCTTCCTCTAGATTCAGAGAGTGAGAAGCACGTTGCTTCTCGGAGCTGCGTTTTGATATGCCAGAGTGAATGGGAGTAAACGCGGTTTGGAGAAATATCTGCTTCTAAAACCAAAACGGAGCAACCTAACAGAACGGCCTTCAATGTGTGCGTTCAACTTACAGAGTTAAACTGATGTGTGTTTGTAGGAGTTTCTAAACCCTTTCTGTGATGAAGCGCAAAATGCATTTTCCCAGGCAAAAGCCAGCATTTCCCAAATAGCTGTAAATCTCCGTCTGAAACACAAAACGAACGTATCCTTCAGACTGCTCTGCTGGGTGTTCCCTTACCTAAGGGAGTTGAATCTGCCTCTAGATTCAGAGAGTGAGAAGCACGTTGCTTCTCGGAGCTGCGTTTTGATATGCCAGAGTTAATGGGAGTAAACGCGGTTTCGAGAAATATCTGCTTCTATAACCAAAACGGAGCACCCTAACAGAACGGCCTTCAATGTGTGCGTTCAACTTACAAAGTTAAACTGATGTGTGTTTGCAGGAGTTTCTAAACCCTTTCTGTGAAGAAGCGCAAAACGCATTTTCCCAGGCAAAAGCCAGCATTTCCCAAATAGCTGTAAATCTGTGTCTGAAACACAAAACGAACGTATCCTTCAGACTGCTCTGCTGGGTGTTCGCTGACCTAAGGGAGTTGAATCTGCCTCTAGATTCAGAGAGTGAGAAGCACGTTGCTTCTCGGAGCTGCGTTTTGATATGCCAGAGTGAATGGGAGTAAACGCGGTTTGGAGAAATATCTGCTTCTAAAACGAAAACGGAGCAACCTAACAGAACGGCCTTCAATGTGTGCGTTCAACTTACAAAGTTAAACTGATGTGTGTTTGCAGGAGTTTCTAAACCCTTTCTGTGAAGAAGCGCAAAACGCATTTTCCCAGGCAAAAGCCAGCATTTCCCAAATAGCTGTAAATCTCCGTCTGAAACACAAAACGAACGTATCCTTCAGACTGCTCTGCTGGGTGTTCGCTGACCTAAGGGAGTTGAATCTGCCTCTAGATTCAGAGAGTAAGAAGCACGTTGCTTCTCGGAGCTGCGTTTTGATATGCCAGAGTGAATGGGAGTAAACGCGGTTTGGAGAAATATCTGCTTCTAAAACCAAAACGGAGCAACCTAACAGAACGGCCTTCAATGTGTGCGTTTACCTTACAGAGTTAAACTGATGTGTGTTTGAAGGAGTTTCTAAACCCTTTCTGTGAAAAAGCGCAAAACGAATTTTCCCAGGTAAAAGCCATCATTTCCCAAATAGCTTTAAATCTCCGTCTGAAACACAAAACGAACGTATCCTTCAGACTGCTCTGCTGGGTGTTCGCTGACCTAAAAGAGTTGAATCTGCCTCTAGATTCAGAGAGTGAGAAGCACGTTGCTTCTCGGAGCTGCGTTTTGATATGCCAGAGTGAATGGGAGTAAACGCGGTTTGGAGAAATATCTGCTTCTAAAACAAAAACGGAGCAACCTAACAGAACGGCCTTCAATGTGTGCGTTCAACTTACAAAGTTTAACTGATGTGTGTTTGCAGGAGTTTCTAAACCCTTTCTGTGAAGAAGAGCAAAACGCATTTTCCAAGGGAAAAGCCAGCATTTCCCAAATATCTGTAAATCTCCGTCTGAAACACAAAACGAACTTATCCTTCAGACTGCTCTGCTGGGTGTTCGCTGACCTAAGGGAGTTGAATCTACCTCTAGATTCAGAGAGTGAGAAGCACGTTGCTTCTCGGAGCTGCGTTTTGATATGCCAGAGTGAATGCGAGTAATCGCGGTTTGGAGAAATATCTGCTTCTAAAACCAAAACGGAGCAACCTAACAGAACGGCCTTCAATGTGTGCGTTCAACTTACAGAGTTAAACTGATGTGTGTTTGCAGGAGTTTCTAAACCCTTTCTGTGAAGAAGCGCAAAACGCATTTTCCCAGGCAAAAGCCAGCATTTCCCAAATAGCTGTAAATCTCCGTCTGAAACACAAAACGAACGGATCCTTCAGACTGCTCTGCTGGGTGTTCGCTGACCTAAGGGAGTTGAATCTGCCTCTAGATTCAGAGAGTGAGAAGCACGTTGTTTCTCGGAGCTGCGTTTTGATATGCCAGAGTGAATGGGAGTAAACGCGGTTTGGAGAAATATCTGCTTCTAAAACCAAAACGGAGCAACCTAACAGAACGGCCTTCAATGTGTGCGTTTACCTTACAGAGTTAAACTGATGTGTGTTTGCAGGAGGTTCTAAACCCTTTCTGTGAAAAAGCGCAAAACGCATTTTCCCAGGCAAAAGCCAGCATTTCCCAAATAGCTGTAAATCTCCGTCTGAAACACAAAACGAACCTATCCTTCAGACTGCTCTGCTGGGTGTTCGCTGACCTAAAAAAGTTGAATCTGAGTCTAGATTCAGAGAGTGAGAAGCACGTTCCTTCTAGGAGCTGCGTTTTGATATGCCAGAGTGAATGGGAGTAAACGCGGTTTGAAGAAATATCTGCTTCTAAAACCAAAACGGAGCAACCTAACAGAACGGCCTTCAATGTGTGCGTTCAACTTACAGACTTAAACTGATGTGTGTTTGTAGGAGTTTCTAAACCCTTTCTGTGAAGAAGCAGAAAACGCACTTTCCCAGGCAAAAGCCAGCATTTCCCAAATAGCTGTAAATCTCCGTCTGAAACACAAAACGAACGTATCCTTCAGACTGCTCTGCTGGGTGTTCCCTTACCTAAGGGAGTTGAATCTGCCTCTAGATTCAGAGAGTGAGAAGCACGTTGCTTCTCGGAGCTGCGTTTTGATATGCCAGAGTTAATGGGAGTAAACGCGGTTTCGAGAAATATCTGCTTCTATAACCAAAACGGAGTACCCTAACAGAACGGCCTTCAATGTGTGCGTTCAACTTACAGAGTTAAACTGATGTGTGTTTGCAGGAGTTTCTAAACCCTTTCTGTGAAGAAGCGGAAAACGCATTTTCCCAGGCAAAAGCCAGCATTTCCCAAATAGCTTTAAATCTCCGTCTGAAACACAAAACGAACGTATCCTTCAGACTGCTCTGCTGGGTGTTCGCTGACCTAAAAGAGTTGAATCTGCCTCTAGATTCAGAGAGTGAGAAGCACGTTGCTTCTCGGAGCTGCGTTTTGATATGCCAGAGTGAATGGGAGTAAACGCGGTTTGGAGAAATATCTGCTTCTAAAACCAAAACGGAGCAACCTAACAGAACGGCCTTCAATGTGTGCGTTCAACTTACAAAGTTTAACTGATGTGTGTTTGCAGGAGTTTCTAAACCCTTACTGTGAAGAAGTGCAAAACGCATTTTCCAAGGGAAAAGCCAGCATTTCCCAAATATCTGTAAATCTCCGTCTGAAACACAAAACGAACTTATCCTTCAGACTGCTCTGCTGGGTGTTCGCTGACCTAAGGGAGTTGAATCTACCTCTAGATTCAGAGAGTGAGAAGCACGTTGCTTCTCGGAGCTGCGTTTTGATATGCCAGAGTGAATGGGAGTAATCGCGGTTTGGAGAAATATCTGCTTCTAAAACCAAAACGGAGCAACCTAACAGAACGGCCTTCAATGTGTGCGTTCAACTTACAGAGTTAAACTGATGTGTGTTTGCAGGAGTTTCTAAACCCTTTCTGTGAAGAAGCGCAAAACGCATTTTCCCAGGCAAAAGCCAGCATTTCCCAAATAGCTGTAAATCTTTGTCTGAAACACAAAACGAACGTATCCTCCAGACTGCTCTGCTGGGTGTTCGCTGACCTAAGGTAGTTGAATCTGCCTCTAGATTCAGAGAGTGAGGAGCACGTTGCTTCTCGGAGCTGCGTTTTGATATGCCAGAGTGAATGGGAGTAAACGCGGTTTGGAGAAATATCTGCTTCTGAAACCAAAACGGAGCAACCTGACAGAACGGCCTTCAATGTGTGCGTTCAACTTACAGAGTTAAACTGATGTGTGTTTGCAGGAGTTTCTAAACCCTTTCTGTGAAGAAGCGCAAAACGCATTTTCCCAGACAAAAGCCAGCATTTCCCAAATAGCTGTATATGTCTGAAACACAAAACGAACGTATCCTTCAGACTGATCTGCTGGGTGTTCTCTGACCTAAGGGAGTTGAATCTGCCTCTAGATTCAGAGAGTGAGAAGCACGTTGCTTCTCGGAGCTGCGTTTTGATATGCCAGAGTGAATTGGAGTAAACGCGGTTTGGAGATATATCTGCTTCTAAAACCAAAACGGAGCTACCTAACAGAACGGCCTTCAATGTGTGCGTTCAACTTACAGAGTTAAACTGATGTGTGTTTGCAGGAGTTTCTAAACCCTTTCTGTGAAGAAGCGCAAAACGCATTTTCCCAGGCAAAAGCCAGCATTTCCCAAATAGCTGTAAATCTCCGTCTGAAACACAAAACGAACGTATCCTTCAGACTGCTCTGCTGGGTGTTCGCTGACCTAAGGGAGTTGAATCTGCCTCTAGATTCAGAGAGTGAGAAGCACGTTGCTTCTCGGAGCTGCGTTTTGATATGCCAGAGTGAATGGGAGTAAACGCGATTTGGAGAAATATCTGCTTCTAAAACCAAAACGGAGCAACCTAACAGAACGTCCTTCAACGTGTCCGTTCAACTTAAAGAGTTAAACTGATGTGTGTTTGCAGGAGTTTCTAAACCCTTTCTGTGAAGAAGCGCAAAACGCATTTTCCCAGGCAAAAGCCAGCATTTCCCAAATAGCTGTAAATCTCCGTCTGAAACACAAAACGAACGTATCCTTCAGACTGCTCTGCTGGGTGTTCGCTGACCTAAGGGAGTTGAATCTGCCTCTAGATTCAGAGAGTGAGAAGCACGTTGCTTCTCGGAGCTGCGTTTTGATATGCCAGAGTGAATGGGAGTAAACGCGGTTTGGAGAAATAGCTGCTTCTAAAACCAAAACGGAGCAACCTAACAGAACGGCCTTCAATGTGTGCGTTCAACTTACAGAGTTAAACTGATGTGTGTTTGCAGGAGTTTCTAAACACTTCCTGTGAAGAAGCACAATACCCATTTTCCAAGGCAAAAGCCAGCATTTCCCAAATAGCTGTAAATCTCCGTCTGAAACATAAAACGAACGTATCCTTCAGACTGCTCTGCTGGGTGTTCGCTGACCTAAGGGAGTTGAATCTGCCTCTAGATTCAGAGAGTGAGAAGCACGTTGCTTCTCGGAGCTGCGTTTTGATATGCCAGAGTTAATGGGAGTAAACGCGGTTTCGAGAAATATCTGCTTCTATAACCAAAACGGAGTACCCTAACAGAACGGCCTTCAATGTGTGCGTTCAACTTACAGAGTTAAACTGATGTGTGTTTGCAGGAGTTTCTAAACCCTTTCTGTGAAGAAGCGCAAAACGCATTTTCCCAGGCAAAAGCCAGCATTTCCCAAATAGCTTTAAATCTCCGTCTGAAACACAAAACGAACGTATCCTTCAGACTGCTCTGCTGGGTGTTCGCTGACCTAAAAGAGTTGAATCTGCCTCTAGATTCAGAGAGTGAGAAGCACGTTGCTTCTCGGAGCTGCGTTTTGATATGCCAGAGTGAATGGGAGTAAACGCGGTTTGGAGAAATATCTGCTTCTAAAACCAAAACGGAGCAACCTAACAGAACGGCCTTCAATGTGTGCGTTCAACTTACAAAGTTTAACTGATGTGTGTTTGCAGGAGTTTCTAAACCCTTTCTGTGAAGAAGTGCAAAACGCATTTTCCAAGGGAAAAGCCAGCATTTCCCAAATATCTGTAAATCTCCGTCTGAAACACAAAACGAACTTATCCTTCAGACTGCTCTGCTGGGTGTTCGCTGACCTAAGGGAGTTGAATCTACCTCTAGATTCAGAGAGTGAGAAGCACGTTGCTTCTCGGAGCTGCGTTTTGATATGCCAGAGTGAATGGGAGTAATCGCGGTTTGGAGAAATATCTGCTTCTAAAACCAAAACGGAGCAACCTAACAGAACGGCCTTCAATGTGTGCGTTCAACTTACAGAGTTAAACTGATGTGTGTTTGCAGGAGTTTCTAAACCCTTTCTGTGAAGAAGCGCAAAACGCATTTTCCCAGGCAAAAGCCAGCATTTCCCAAATAGCTGTAAATCTTTGTCTGAAACACAAAACGAACGTATCCTTCAGACTGCTCTGCTGGGTGTTCGCTGACCTAAGGTAGTTGAATCTGCCTCTAGATTCAGAGAGTGAGGAGCACGTTGCTTCTCGGAGCTGCGTTTTGATATGCCAGAGTGAATGGGAGTAAACGCGGTTTGGAGAAATATCTGCTTCTGAAACCAAAACGGAGCAACCTGACAGAACGGCCTTCAATGTGTGCGTTCAACTTACAGAGTTAAACTGATGTGTGTTTGCAGGAGTTTCTAAACCCTTTCTGTGAAGAAGCGCAAAACGCATTTTCCCAGACAAAAGCCAGCATTTCCCAAATAGCTGTATATGTCTGAAACACAAAACGAACGTATCCTTCAGACTGATCTGCTGGGTGTTCTCTGACCTAAGGGAGTTGAATCTGCCTCTAGATTCAGAGAGTGAGAAGCACGTTGCTTCTCGGAGCTGCGTTTTGATATGCCAGAGTAAATTGGAGTAAACGCGGTTTGGAGATATATCTGCTTCTAAAACCAAAACGGAGCTACCTAACAGAACGGCCTTCAATGTGTGCGTTCAACTTACAGAGTTAAACTGATGTGTGTTTGCAGGAGTTTCTAAACCCTTTCTGTGAAGAAGCGCAAAACGCATTTTCCCAGGCAAAAGCCAGCATTTCCCAAATAGCTGTAAATCTCCGTCTGAAACACAAAACGAACGTATCCTTCAGACTGCTCTGCTGGGTGTTCGCTGACCTAAGGGAGTTGAATCTGCCTCTAGATTCAGAGAGTGAGAAGCACGTTGCTTCTCGGAGCTGCGTTTTGATATGCCAGAGTGAATGGGAGTAAACGCGATTTGGAGAAATATCTGCTTCTAAAACCAAAACGGAGCAACCTAACAGAACGTCCTTCAACGTGTCCGTTCAACTTAAAGAGTTAAACTGATGTGTGTTTGCAGGAGTTTCTAAACCCTTTCTGTGAAGAAGCGCAAAACGCATTTTCCCAGGCAAAAGCCAGCATTTCCCAAATAGCTGTAAATCTCCGTCTGAAACACAAAACGAACGTATCCTTCAGACTGCTCTGCTGGGTGTTCGCTGACCTAAGGGAGTTGAATCTGCCTCTAGATTCAGAGAGTGAGAAGCACGTTGCTTCTCGGAGCTGCGTTTTGATATGCCAGAGTGAATGGGAGTAAACGCGGTTTGGAGAAATAGCTGCTTCTAAAACCAAAACGGAGCAACCTAACAGAACGGCCTTCAATGTGTGCGTTCAACTTACAGAGTTAAACTGATGTGTGTTTGCAGGAGTTTCTAAACACTTCCTGTGAAGAAGCACAATACCCATTTTCCAAGGCAAAAGCCAGCATTTCCCAAATAGCTGTAAATCTCCGTCTGAAACATAAAACGAACGTATCCTTCAGACTGCTCTGCTGGGTGTTCGCTGACCTAAGGGAGTTGAATCTGCCTCTAGATTCAGAGAGTGAGAAGCACGTTGCTTCTCGGAGCTGCGTTTTGATATGCCAGGGTGAATGGGAGTAAACGCGGTTTGGAGAAATATCTGCTTCTAAAACCGAAACGGAGCAACCTAACAGAACGGCCTTCAATGTGTGCGTTCAACTTACAGAGTAAAACTGATGTGTGTTTGCAGGAGTTTCTAAACCCTTTCTGTGAAGAAGCGCAAAACGCATTTTCCCAGGCAAAGCCAGCATTTCCCAAATAGCTGTAAATCTCCGTCTGAAACACAAAACGAACGTATCCTTCAGACTGCTCTGCTGGGTGTTCGCTGACCTAAGGGACTTGAATCTGCCTCTAGATTCAGAGAGTGAGAAGCACGTTGCTTCTCGGAGCTGCGTTTTGATATGCCAGAGTGAATGGGAGTAAACGCGGTTTGGAGAAATATCTGCTTCTAAAACCAAAACGGAGCAACCTAACAGAACGGCCTTCAATGTGTGCGTTCAACTTACAGAGTTAAACTGATGTGTGTTTGCAGGAGTTTCTAAACCCTTTCTGTGAAGAAGCGCAAAACACATTTTCCCAGGCCAAAGCCAGCATTTCCGAAATAGCTGTAAATCTCCGTCTGAAACACAAAACGAACGTATCCTTCAGACTGCTCTGCTGGGTGTTCGCTGACCTAAGGGAGTTGAATCTGCCTCTAGATTCAGAGAGTGAGAAGCACGTTGCTTCTCGGAGCTGCGTTTTGATATGCCAGAGTGAATGGGAGTAAACGCGGTTTGGAGAAATATCTGCTTCTAAAACCAAAACGGAGCAACCTAACAGAACGGCCTTCAATGTGTGCGTTCACCTTACAGAGTTAAACTGATGTGTGTTTGCAGGAGTTTCTAAACCCTTTCTGTGAAGAAGCACAAAACCCATTTTCCCAGGCAAAAGCCAGCATTTCCCAAATAGCTGTAAATCTCCGTCTGAAACATAAAACGAACGTATCCTTCAGACTGCTCTGCTGGGTGTTCGCTGACCTAAGGGAGTTGAATCTGCCTCTAGATTCAGAGAGTGAGAAGCACGTTGCTTCTCGGAGCTGCGTTTTGATATGCCAGAGTGAATGGGAGTAAACGCGGTTTGGAGCAATATCTGCTTCTAAAACCAAAACGGAGCAACCTAACAGAACGGCCTTCAATGTGTGCGTTCAACTTACAGAGTTAAACTGATGTGTGTTAGCAGGAGTTTCTAAACCCTTTCTGTGAAGAAGCGCAAAACGCATTTTCCCAGGCAAAAGCCAGCATTCGCATATAGCTGTAAATCTTTGTGTGAAACACAAAACGAACGTATCCTTCAGACTGCTCTGCTGGGTGTTCGCTGACCTAAGTAAGTTGAATCTGCCTCTAGATTGAGAGAGTGAGAAGCACGTTGCTTCTCGGAGCTGCGTTTTGATATGCCAGAGTGAATGGGAGTAAACGCGGTTTAGAGAAATATCTGCTTCTAAAACCAAAACGAAGCAACCTAACAGAACGGCGATCAATGTGTGCGTTCAACTTTCAGAGTTAAACTGATGTGTGTTTGCAGGAGTTTCTAAACCCTTTCTGTGAAGAAGCGCAAAACGCATTTTCCCAGGCAAAGCCAGCATTTCCCAAATAGCTGTAAATCTCCGTCTGAAACACAAAACGAACGTATCCTTCAGACTGCTCTGCTGGGTGTTCGCTGACCTAAGGGAGTTGAATCTGTTTCTAGATTCAGAGAGTGAGAAGCACGTTTCTTCTCGGAGCCGCGTTTTGATATGCCAGAGTGAATGGGAGTAAACGCGGTTTGGAGAAATATCTGCTTCTAAAACCAAAACGGAGCAACCTAACAGAACGGCCTTCAATGTGTGCGTTCAACTTACAGAGTTAAACTGATGTGTGTTTGCAGGAGTTTCTAAACCCTTTCTGTGAAGAAGCGCAAAACGCATTTTCCCAGGCAAAAGCCAGCATTTCCCAAATAGCTGTAAATCTCCGTCTCAAACACAAAACGAACGTATCCTTCAGACTGCTCTGCTGGGTGTTCCCTGACGTAAGGGAGTTGTATCTGCCTCTAGATTCAGAGAGTGAGAAGCACGTTGCTTCTCGGAGCTGCGTTTTGATATGCCAGGGTGAATGGGAGTAAACGCGGTTTGGAGAAATATCTGCTTCTAAAACCAAAACGGAGCAACCTAACAGAACGGCCTTCAATGTGTGCGTTCAACTTACAGAGTTAAACTGATGTGTGTTTGCAGGAGTTTCTAAACCCTTTCTGTGAAGAAGCGCAAAACGCATTTTTTCAGGCAAAGCCAGCATTTCCCAAATAGCTGTAAATCTCCGTCTGAAACACAAAACGAACATATCCTTCAGACTGCTTTGCTGGGTGTTCGCTGACCTAAGGGAGTTGAATCTGCCTCTAGATTCAGAGAGTGAGAAGTACGTTGCTTCTCGGAGCTGCGTTTTGATATGCCAGAGTGAATGGGAGTAAACGCGGTTTGGAGAAATATCTGCTTCTAAAACCAAAACGGAGCAACCTAACAGAACGGCCTTCAATGTGTGCGTTCAACTTACAGAGTTAAACTGATGTGTGTTTGCAGGAGTTTCTAAACACTTTCTGTGAAGAAGCGCAAAACGCATTTTCCCAGGCAAAAGCCAGCATTTCCCAAATAGCTGTAAATCTCCGTCTGAAACACAAAACGAACGTATCCTTCAGACTGCTCTGCTGGGTGTTCGCTGACCTAAGGGAGTTGAATCTGCCTCTAGATTCAGAGAGTGAGAAGCACGTTGCTTCTCGGAGCTGCGTTTTGATATGCCAGAGTGAATGGGAGTAAACGCGGTTTGGAGAAATAGCTGCTTCTAAAACCAAAACGGAGCAACCTAACAGAACGGCCTTCAATGTGTCCGTTCAACTTACAGAGTTAAACGGACGTGTGTTTGCAGGAGTTTCTAAACCCTTTCTGTGAAGAAGCGCAAAACGCATTTTCCCAGGTAAAAGCCAGCATTTCCCAAATAGCTGTAAATCTCCGTCTGAAACATAAAACGAACGTATCCTTCAGACTGCTCTGCTGGGTGTTCGCTGACCTAAGGGAGTTGAATCTGCCTCTAGATTCAGAGAGTGAGAAGCACGTTGCTTCTCGGAGCTGCGTTTTGATATGCCAGAGTGAATGGGAGTAAACGCGGTTTGGAGCAATATCTGCTTCTAAAACCAAAACGGAGCAACCTAACAGAACGGCCTTCAATGTGTGCGTTCACCTTACAGAGTTAAACTGATGTGTGTTTGCAGGAGTTTCTAAACCCTTTCTGTAAAGAAGCGCAAAACGCATTTCCCCAGGCAAAGCCAGCATTTCCCAAATAGCTGTAAATCTCCGTCTGAAACCCAAAACGAACGTATCCTTCAGACTGCTCTGCTGGGTGTTCGCTGACCTAAGGGAGTTGAATCTGCCTCTAGATTCAGAGAGTGAGAAGCACGTTGCTTCTCGGAGCTGCGTTTTGATATGCCAGAGTGAATGGGAGTAAACGCGGTTTGGAGAAATATCTGCTTCTAAAACCAAAACGGAGCAACCTAACAGAACGGCCTTCAATGTGTGCGTTGCACTTACAGAGTTAAACTGATGTGTGTTTGCAGGAGTTTCTAAACCCTTTCTGTGAAGAAGCGCAAAACGCATTTTCCCAGGCAAAAGCAAGCATTTCCCAAATAGCTGTAAATCTCTGTCTGAAACACAAAACGAACGTATCCTTCAGACTGCTCTGCTGGGTGTTCTCTGACCTAAGGGTGTTGAATCTGCCTCTAGATTCAGAGAGTGACAAGCACGTTTCTTCTCGGAGCTGCGTTTTGATATGCCAGAGTGAATGGGAGTAAACGCGGTTTGGAGAAATATCTGCTTCTAAAACCAAAACGGAGCAACCTAACAGAACGGCCTTCAATGTGTCCGTTCAACTTACAGAGTTAAACTGATGTGTGTTTGCAGGAGTTTCTAAACCCTTTCTGTGAAGAAGCGCAAAACGCATTTTCCCAGGCAAAAGCCAGCATTTCCCAAATAGCTGTAAATCTCCGTCTGAAACACAAAACGAACGTATTCTTCAAACTGCTCTGCTGGGTGTTCGCTGACCTAAGGGAGTTGAATCTGCCTCTAGATTCAGAGAGTGAGAAGCACGTTGCTTCTCGGAGCTGCGTTTTGATATCCCAGAGTGAATGGCAGTAAACGCGGTTTGGAGACATATCTGCTACTAAAACCAAAACGGAGCAACCTAACAGAACGGCCTTCAATGTGTGCGTTCAACTTACAGAGTTAAACTGATGTGTGTTTGCAGGAGTTTCTAAACCCTTTCTGTGAGGAAGCCCGAAACGCATTTTCCCAGGCAAAAGCCAGCATTTCCCAAATAGCTGTAAATCTCCGTCTGAAACACAAAACGAACGTATCCTTCAGACTGCTCTGCTGGGTGTTCCCTTACCTAAGGGAGTTGAATCTGCCTCTAGATTCAGAGAGTGAGAAGCACGTTGCTTCTCGGAGCTGCGTTTTGATATGCCAGAGTGAATGGGAGTAAACGCGGTTAGGAGAAATATCTGCTTCTAAAACCAAAACGGAGCACCCTAACAGAACGGCCTTCAATGTGTGCGTTCAACTTACAGAGTTAAACTGATGTGTGTTTGCAGGAGTTTCTAAACCCTTTCTGTGAAGAAGCGCAAAACGCATTTTCCCAGGCAAAAGCCAGCATTTCCCAAATAGCTGTAAATCTCCGTCTGAAACACCAAACGAACGTATCCTTCAGACTGCTCTGCTGGGTTTTCGCTGACCTAAGGGAGTTGAATCTGCCTCTAGATTCAGAGAGTGAGAAGCACGTTGCTTCTCAAAGCTGCGTTTTGATATGCCAGAGTGAATGGGAGTAAACGCGGTTTGGAGAAATATCTGCTTCTAAAACCAAAACGGAGCAACCTAACAGAACGGCCTTCAATGTGTGCGTTCAACTTACAGAGTTAAACTGATGTGTGTTTGCAGGAGTTTCTAAACCCTTTCTGTGAAGAAGCGCAAAATGCATTTTCCCAGGCAAAAGCCAGCATTTCCCAAATAGCTGTATCTACGTCTGAAACACAAAACGAACGTATCCTTCAGACTGCTCTGCTGGGTGTTCCCTTACCTAAGGGAGTTGAATCTGCCTCTAGATTCAGAGAGTGAGAAGCACGTTGCTTCTCGGAGCTGCGTTTTGATATGCCAGAGTGAATGGGAGTAAACGCGGTTTGGAGAAATATCTGCTTCTAAAACCAAAACGGAGCACCCTAACAGAACGGCCTTCAATGTGTGCGTTCAACTTACAGAGTTAAACTGATGTGTGTTTGCAGGAGTTTCTAAACACTTTCTGTGAAGAAGCGCAAAACGCATTTTCCCAGGCAAAAGCCAGCATTTCCCAAATAGCTGTAAATCTCCGTCTGAAACACAAAACGAATGTATCCTTCAGACTGCTCTGCGGGGTGTTCGCTGACCTAAGGGAGTTGAATCTGCCTCTAGATTCAGAGAGTGAGAAGCACGTTGCTTCTCGGAGCTGCGTTTTGATATGCCAGAGTGAATGGGAGTAAACGCGGTTTGGAGAAATATCTGCTTCTAAAACCAAAACGGAGCAACCTAACAGAACGGCCTTCAATGTGTGCGTTCAACTTACAGAGTTAAACTGATGTGTGTTTGCAGGAGTTTCTAAACCCTTTCTGTGAAGAAGCGCAAAACGCATTTTCCCAGGCAAAAGCCAGCATTTCCCAAATAGCTGTAAATCTCCGTCTGAAACACAAAACGAACGTATCCTTCAGACTGCTCTGCTGGGTGTTCGCTGACCTAAGGGAGTTGAATCTGCCTCTAGATTCAGAGAGTGAGAAGCACGTGGTTCTCGGAGCTGCGTTTTGATATGCCAGAGTGAATGGGAGTAAACGCGGTTTGGAGAAATATCTGCTTCTAAAACCAAAACGGAGCAACCTAACAGAACGACCTTCAATGTGTGCGTTCAACTTACAGAGTTAAACTGATGTGTGTTTGCAGGAGTTTCTAAACCCTTTCTGTGAAGAAGCGCAAAACGCATTTTCCCAGGCAAAAGCCAGCATTTCCCAAATAGCTGTAAATCTCCGTCTCAAACACAAAACGAAAGTATCCTTCAGGCTGCTCTGCTGGGTTTTCGCTGACCTAAGGGAGTTGAATCTGCCTCTAGATTCAGAGAGTGAGAAGCACGTAGCTTCTCGGAGCTGCGTTTTGATATGCCAGAGTGAATGGGAGTAAACGCGGTTTGGAGAAATATCTGCTTCTAAAACCAAAACGGAGCAACCTAACAGAACGGCCTTCAATGTGTGCGTTCAACCAACAGAGTTAAACTGATGTGTGTTTGCAGGAGTTTCTAAACCCTTTCTGTGAAGAAGCGCAAAACGCATTTTCCCAGGCAAAAGCCAGCATTTCCCAAATAGCTGTAAATCTCCGTCTGAAACACAAAACGAACGTATCCTTCAGACTGCTCTGCTGGGTGTCCCCTTACCTAAGGGTGTTGAATCTGCCTCTAGATTCAGAGAGTGAGAAGCACGTTGCTTCTCGGAGCTGCGTTTTCATATGCCAGAGTGAATGGGAGTAAACGCGGTTTTGAGAAATATCTGCTTCTAAAACCAAAACGGAGCAACCTAACAGAACGGCCTTCAATGTGTTCGTTCAACTTACAGAGTTAAACTGATGTGTGTTTGCCGCAGTTTCTAAACCCTTTCTGTGAAGAAGCGCAAAACGCATTTTCCCAGGCAAAAGCCAGCATTTCCCAAATAGCTGTAAATCTCCGTCTGAAACACAAAACGAACGTATCCTTCAGACTGCTCTGCTGGGTGTTCGCTGACCTAAGGGAGTTGAATCTGCCTCTAGATTACGAGAGTGAGAAGCACGTTGCTTCTCGGAACTGCGTTTTGATATGCCAGAGTGAATGGGAGTAAACGCGGTTTGGAGAAATATCTGCTTCTAAAACCAAAACGGAGCAACCTAACAGAACGGCCTTCAATGTGTGCGTTCAACTTACAGAGTTAAACTGATGTGTGTTTGCAGGAGTTTCTAAACCCTTTCTGTGAAGAAGTGCAAAACGCATTTTCCCAGGCAAAAGCCAGCATTTCCCAAATAGCTGTAAATCTCCGTCTGAAACATAAAACGAACGTATCCTTCAGACTGCTCTGCTGGGTGTTCGCTGACCTAAGGGAGTTGAATCTGCCTCTAGATTCAGAGAGTAAGAAGCACGTTGCTTCTCGGAGCTGCGTTTTGATATGCCAGAGTGAATGGGAGTAAACGCGGTTTGGAGAAATATCTGCTTCTAAAACCAAAACGGAGCACCCTAACAGAACGGCCTTCAATGTGTGCGTTCAACTTACAGAGTTAAACTGATGTGTGTTTGCAGGAGTTTCTAAACCCTTTCTGTGAAGAAGCGCAAAACGCATTTTTCCAGGCAAAAGCCAGCATTTCCCAAATAGCTGTAAATCTCCGTCTGAACAACAAAACGAACGTATCCTTCAGACTGCTCTGCTGGGTGTTCGCTGACCTAAGGGAGTTGAATCTGCCTCTAGATTCAGAGAGTGAGAAGCACGTTGCTTCTCGGAACTGCGTTTTGATATGCCAGAGTGAATGGGAGTAAACGCGGTTTGGAGAAATATCTGCTTCTAAAACCAAAACGGAGCAACCTAACAGAACGGCCTTCAATGTGTGCGTTCAACTTAAAGAGTTAAACTGATGTGTGTTTGCAGGAGTTTCTAAACCCTTTCTGTGAAGAAGCGCAAAACGCATTTTCCCAGGCAAAAGCCAGCATTTCCCAAATAGCTGTAAATCTTTGTCTGAAACACAAAACGAACGTATCCTTCAGACTTCTCTGCTGGGTTTTCGCTGACCTAAGGGAGTTGAATCTGCCTCTAGATTCAGAGAGTGAGAAGCACGTTGCTTCTCGGAGCTGCGTTTTGATATGCCAGAGTGAATGGGAGTAAACGCGGTTTGGAGAAATATCTGCTTCTAAAACCAAAACGGAGCAACCTAACATTACGGCCTTCAAGGTGTGCGTTGCACTTACAGAGTTAAACTGATGTGTGTTTGCAGGAGTTTCTAAACCCTTTCTGTGAAGAAGCGCAAAACGCATTTTCCCAGGCAAAAGCCAGCATTTCCCAAATAGCTGTAAATCTCCGTCTGAAACACAAAACGAACGTATCCTTCAGACTGCTCTGCTGGGTGTTCGCTGACCTAAGGGAGTTGAATCTGCCTCTAGATTCAGAGATTGAGAAGCACGTTGCTTCTCGGAGCTGCGTTTTGATATGCCAGAGTGAATGAGAGTAAACGCGGTTTGGAGAAATATCTGCTTCTAAAACCAAAACGGAGCAACCTAACAGAACGGCCTTCAATGTGTGCGTTACACTTACAGAGTTAAACTGATGTGTGTTTGCAGGAGTTTCTAAACCCTTTCTGTGAAGAAGCGCAAAACGCATTTTCCCAGGCAAAAGCCAGCATTTCCCAAATAGCTGTAAATCTTTGTCTGAAACACAAAACGAACGTATCCTTCAGACTGCTCTGCTGGGTGTTCGCTGACCTAAGGGAGTTGAATCTGCCTCTAGATTCAGAGAGTGAGAAGCACGTTGCTTCTCGGAGCTGCGTTTTGATATGCCAGAGTGAATGGGAGTAAACGCGGTTTGGAGAAATATCTGCTTCTAAAACCAAAACGGAGCAACCTAACAGAACGGCCTTCAATGTGTGCGTTCAACTTACAGAGTTAAACTGATGTGTGTTTGCAGGAGTTTCTAAACCCTTTCTGTGAAGAAGCGCAAAACACATTTTCCCAGGCAAAAGCCAGCATTTCCCAAATAGCTGTAAATCTCCGTCTGAAACACAAAACGAACGTATCCTTCAAACTGCTCTGCTGGGTGTTCGCTGACCTAAGGGAGTTGAATCTGCCTCTAGATTCAGAGAGTGAGAAGCACGTTGCTTCTCGGAACTGCGTTTTGATATGCCAGAGTGAATGGGAGTAAACGCGGTTTGGAGAAATATCTGCTTCTAAAACCAAAACGGAGCAACCTAACAGAAAGGCCTTCAATGTGTGCGTTCAACTTACAGAGTTAAACTGATGTGTGTTTGCAGGAGTTTCTAAACCCTTTCTGTGAAAAAGCCCAAAACGCATTTTCCCAGGCAAAAGCCAGCATTTTCCAAATAGCTGTAAATCTCCGTCTGAAACATTAAACGAACCTATCCTTCAGACTGCTCTTCTGGGTGTTCGCTGACCTAAGGGAGTTGAATCTGCCTCTAGATTCAGAGAGTGAGAAGCACGTTGCTTCTCGGAGCTGCGTTTTGATATGCCAGAGTGAATGGGAGTAAACGCGGTTTGGAGAAATATCTGCTTCTGAAACCAAAACGGAGCAACCTAACAGAACGGCCTTCAATGTGTGCGTTCAACTTACAGAGTTAAACTGATGTGTGTTTGCAGGAGTTTCTAAACCCTTTCTGTGAAGAAGCGCAAAACGCATTTTCCCAGGCAAAAGCCAGCATTTCCCAAATAGCTGTAAATCTCCGTCTGAAACACAAAACGAACGTATCCTTCAGACTGCTCTGCTGGGTGTTCGCTGACCTAAGGGAGTTGAATCTGCCTCTAGATTCAGAGAGTGAGAAGCACGTTGCTTCTCGGAGCTGCGTTTTGATATGCCAGAGTGAATGGGAGTAAACGCGATTTGGAGAAATATCTGCTTCTAAAACCAAAACGGAGCAACCTAACATTACGGCCTTCAAGGTGTGCGTTGCACTTACAGAGTTAAACTGATGTGTGTTTGCAGGAGTTTCTAAACCCTTTCTGTGAAGAAGCGCAAAACGCATTTTCCCAGGCAAAAGCCAGCATTTCCCAAATAGCTGTAAATCTCCGTCTGAAACACAAAACGAACGTATCCTTCAGACTGCTCTGCTGGGTGTTCGCTGACCTAAGGGAGTTGAATCTGCCTCTAGATTCAGAGAGTGAGAAGCACGTTGCTTCTCGGAGCTGCGTTTTGATATGCCAGAGTGAATGGGAGTAAACGCGGTTTGGAGAAATATCTGCTTCTAAAACCAAAACGGAGCAACCTAACAGAACGGCCTTCAATGTGTGCGTTCAACTTACAGAGTTAAACTGATGTGTGTTTGCAGGAGTTTCTAAACCCTTTCTGTGAAGAAGCGCAAAACGCATTTTCCCAGGCAAAAGCCAGCATTTCCCAAATAGCTGTAAATCTTTGTCTGAAACACAAAACGAACGTATCCTTCAGACTGCTCTGCTGGGTGTTCGCTGACCTAAGGGAGTTGAATCTGCCTCTAGATTCAGAGAGTGAGAAGCACGTTGCTTCTCGGAGCTGCGTTTTGATATGCCAGAGTTAATGGGAGTAAACGCGGTTTGGAGAAATATCTGCTTCTAAAACCAAAACGGAGCAACCTAACAGAACGGCCTTCAATGTGTGCGTTCAACTTACAGAGTTAAACTGATGTGTGTTTGCAGGAGTTTCTAAACCCTTTCTGTGAAGAAGCGCAAAACGCATTTTCCCAGGCAAAAGCCAGCATTTCCCAAATAGCTGTAAATCTTTGTCTGAAACACAAAACGAACGTATCCTTCAGACTGCTCTGCTGGGTGTTCGCTGACCTAAGGGAGTTGAATCTGCCTCTAGATTCAGAGAGTGAGAAGCACGTTGCTTCTCGGAGCTGCGTTTTGATATGCCAGAGTGAATGGGAGTAAACGCGGTTTGGAGAAATATCTGCTTCTAAAACCAAAACGGAGCAACCTAACAGAACGGCCTTCAATGTGTGCGTTCAACTTACAGAGTTAAACTGATGTGTGTTTGCAGGAGTTTCTAAACCCTTTCTGTGAAGAAGCGCAAAACACATTTTCCCAGGCAAAAGCCAGCATTTCCCAAATAGCTGTAAATCTCCGTCTGAAACACAAAACGAACGTATCCTTCAGACTGCTCTGCTGGGTGTTCGCTGACCTAAGGGAGTTGAATCTGCCTCTAGATTCAGAGAGTGAGAAGCACGTTGCTTCTCGGAACTGCGTTTTGATATGCCAGAGTGAATGGGAGTAAACGCGGTTTGGAGAAATATCTGCTTCTAAAACCAAAACGGAGCAACCTAACAGAAAGGCCTTCAATGTGTGCGTTCAACTTACAGAGTTAAACTGATGTGTGTTTGCAGGAGTTTCTAAACCCTTTCTGTGAAAAAGCCCAAAACGCATTTTCCCAGGCAAAAGCCAGCATTTTCCAAATAGCTGTAAATCTCCGTCTGAAACATTAAACGAACCTATCCTTCAGACTGCTCTTCTGGGTGTTCGCTGACCTAAGGGAGTTGAATCTGCCTCTAGATTCAGAGAGTGAGAAGCACGTTGCTTTTCGGAGCTGCGTTTTGATATGCCAGAGTGAATGGGAGTAAACGCGGTTTGGAGAAATATCTGCTTCTGAAACCAAAACGGAGCAACCTAACAGAACGGCGTTCAATGTGTGCGTTCAACTTACAGAGTTAAACTGATGTGTGTTTGCAGGAGTTTCTAAACCCTTTCTGTGAAGAAGCCCAAAACGCATTTTCCCAGGCAAAAGCCAGCATTTCCCAAATAGCTGTAAATCTCCGTCTGAAACACAAAACGAACGTATCCTTCAGACTGCTCTGCTGGGTGTTCGCTGACCTAAGGGAGTTGAATCTGCCTCTAGATTCAGAGAGTGAGAAGCACGTTGCTTCTCGGAGCTGCGTTTTGATATGCCAGAGTGAATGGGAGTAAACGCGATTTGGAGAAATATCTGCTTCTAAAACCAAAACGGAGCAACCTAACAGAACGGCCTTCAATGTGTGCGTTCAACTTACAGAGTTAAACTGATGTGTGTTTGCAGGAGTTTCTAAACCCTTTCTGTGAAGAAGCGCAAAACGCATTTTCCCAGGCAAAAGCCAGCATTTCCCAAATAGCTGTAAATCTTTGTCTGAAACACAAAACGAACGTATCCTTCAGACTGCTCTTCTGGGTGTTCGCTGACCTAAGGGAGTTTAATCTGCCTCTAGATTCAGAGAGTGAGAAGCACGTTGCTTCTCGGAGCTGCGTTTTGATATGCCAGAGTGAATGGGAGTAAACGCGGTTTGGAGAAATATCTGCTTCTAAAACCAAAACGGAGCAACCTAACAGAACGGCCTTCAATGTGTGCGTTCAACTTACAGAGTTAAACTGATGTGTGTTTGCAGGAGTTTCTAAACCCTTTCTGTGAAGAAGCGCAAAACGCATTTTCCCAGGCAAAAGCCAGCATTTCCCAAATAGCTGTAATCTCCGTCTGAAACACAAAACGAACGTATCCTTCAGACTGCTCTGCTGGGTGTTCGCTGACCTAAGGGAGTTGAATCTGCCTCTAGATTCAGAGAGTGAGAAGCACGTTGCTTCTCGGAACTGCGTTTTGATATGCCAGAGTGAATGGGAGTAAACGCGGTTTGGAGAAATATCTGCTTGTAAAACCAAAACGGAGCAACCTAACAGAACGGCCTTCAGTGTGTGCGTTAAACTTACAGAGTTAAACTGATGTGTGTTTGCAGGAGTTTCTAAACCCTTTCTGTGAAGAAGCCCAAAACGCATTTTCCCAGGCAAAAGCCAGCATTTTCCAAATAGCTGTAAATCTCCGTCTGAAACATAAAACAAACCTATCCTTCAGACTGCTCTTCTGGGTGTTCGCTGACCTAAGGGAGTTTAATCTGCCTCTAGATTCAGAGAGTGAGAAGCACGTTGCTTCTCTGAGCTGCGTTTTGATATGCCAGAGTGAATGGGAGTAAACGCGGTTTGGAGAAATATCTGCTTCTAAAACCAAAACGGAGCAACCTAACAGAACGGCCTTCAATGTGTGCGTTCAACTTACAGAGTTAAACTGATGTGTGTTTGCAGGAGTTTCTAAACCCTTTCTGTGAAGAAGCGCAAAACGCATTTTCCCAGGCAAAAGCCAGCATTTCCCAAATAGCTGTAATCTCCGTCTGAAACACAAAACGAACGTATCCTTCAGACTGCTCTGCTGGGTGTTCGCTGACCTAAGGGAGTTGAATCTGCCTCTAGATTCAGAGAGTGAGAAGCACGTTGCTTCTCGGAACTGCGTTTTGATATGCCAGAGTGAATGGGAGTAAACGCGGTTTGGAGAAATATCTGCTTGTAAAACCAAAACGGAGCAACCTAACAGAACGGCCTTCAGTGTGTGCGTTAAACTTACAGAGTTAAACTGATGTGTGTTTGCAGGAGTTTCTAAACCCTTTCTGTGAAGAAGCCCAAAACGCATTTTCCCAGGCAAAAGCCAGCATTTTCCAAATAGCTGTAAATCTCCGTCTGAAACATAAAACAAACCTATCCTTCAGACTGCTCTTCTGGGTGTTCGCTGACCTAAGGGAGTTTAATCTGCCTCTAGATTCAGAGAGTGAGAAGCACGTTGCTTCTCTGAGCTGCGTTTTGATATGCCAGAGTGAATGGGAGTAAACGCGGTTTGGAGAAATATCTGCTTCTAAAACCAAAACGGAGCAACCTAACAGAACGGCCTTCAATGTGTGCGTTCAACTTACAGAGTTAAACTGATGTGTGTTTGCAGGAGTTTCTAAACCCTTTCTGTGAAGAAGTGCAAAACGCATTTTCCCAGGCAAAAGCCAGCATTTCCCAAATAGCTGTAAATCTCCGTCTGAAACACAAAACGAACGTATCCTTCAGACTGCTCTGCTGGGTGTTCGCTGACCTAAGGGAGTTGAATCTGCCTCTAGATTCAGAGAGTGAGAAGCACGTTGCTTCTCGGAGCTGCGTTTTGATATGCCAGAGTGAATGGGAGTAAAGGCGGTTTGGAGAAATATCTGCTTCTAAAACCAAAACGGAGCAACCTAACAGAACGGCCTTCAATGTGTGCGTTCAACTTACAGAGTTAAACTGATGTGTGTTTGCAGGAGTTTCTAAACCGTTTCTGTGAAGAAGCGCAAAACGCATTTTCCCAGGCAAAAGCCAGCATTTCCCAAATAGCTGTAAATCTTTGTCTGAAACACAAAACGAACGTATCCTTCAGACTGCTCTGCTGGGTTTTCGCTGACCTAAGGGAGTTGAATCTGCCTCTAGATTCAGAGAGTGAGAAGCACGTTGCTTCTCGGAGCTGCGTTTTGATATGCCAGAGTGAATGGGAGTAAACGCGGTTTGGAGAAATATCTGCTTCTAAAACCAAAACGGAGCAACCTAACAGAACGGCCTTCAATGTGTGCGTTCAACTTACAGAGTTAAACTGATGTGTGTTTGCAGGAGTTTCTAAACTTTTTCTGTGAAGAAGCGCAAAACGCATTTTTCCAGGCAAAAGCCAGCATTTCCCAAATAGCTGTAAATCTCCCTCTGAAACACAAAACGAACGTATCCTTCAGACTGCTCTGCTGGGTGTTCGCTGACCTAAGGGAGTTGAATCTGCCTCTAGATTCAGAGAGTGAGAAGCACGTTGCTTCTCGGAACTGCGTTTTGATATGCCAGAGTGAATGGGAGTAAACGCGGTTTGGAGAAATATCTGCTTCTAAAACCAAAACGGAGCAACCTAACAGAACGGCCTTCAATGTGTGCGTTCAACTTACAGAGTTAAACTGATGTGTGTTTGCAGGAGTTTCTAAACCCTTTCTGTGAAGAAGCCCAAAACGCATTTTCCCAGGCAAAAGCCAGCATGTTCCAAATAGCTGTAAATCTCCGTCTGAAACATAAAACGAACCTATCCTTCAGACTGCTCTTCTGGGTGTTCGCTGACCTAAGGGAGTTGAATCTGCCTCTAGATTCAGAGAGTGAGAAGCACGTTGCTTCTCGGAGCTGCGTTTTGATATGCCAGAGTGAATGGGAGTAAACGCGGTTTGGAGAAATATCTGCTTCTAAAACCAAAACGGAGCAACTTAACAGAACGGCCTTCAATGTGTGCGTTCAACTTACAGAGTTAAACTGATGTGTGTTTGCAGGAGTTTCTAACCCCTTTCTGTGAAGAAGTGCAAAACGCATTTTCCCAGGCAAAAGCCAGCATTTTCCAAATAGCTGTAAATCTCCGTCTGAAACACAAAACGAACGTATCCTTCAGACTGCTCTGCTGGGTGTTCGCTGACCTAAGGGAGTTGAATCTGCCTCTAGATTCAGAGAGTGAGAAGCACGTTGCTTCTCGGAGCAGCGTTTTGATATGCCAGAGTGAATGGGAGTAAACGCGGTTTGGAGAAATATCTGCTTGTAAAACCAAAACGGAGCAACCTAACAGAACGGCCTTCAGTGTGTGCGTTAAACTTACAGAGTTAAACTGATGTGTGTTTGCAGGAGTTTCTAAACCCTTTCTGTGAAGAAGCCCAAAACGCATTTTCCCAGGCAAAAGCCAGCATTTTCCAAATAGCTGTAAATCTCCGTCTGAAACATAAAACAAACCTATCCTTCAGACTGCTCTTCTGGGTGTTCGCTGACCTAAGGGAGTTTAATCTGCCTCTAGATTCAGAGAGTGAGAAGCACGTTGCTTCTCTGAGCTGCGTTTTGATATGCCAGAGTGAATGGGAGTAAACGCGGTTTGGAGAAATATCTGCTTCTAAAACCAAAACGGAGCAACCTAACAGAACGGCCTTCAATGTGTGCGTTCAACTTAAAGAGTTAAACTGATGTGTGTTTGCAGGAGTTTCTAAACCCTTTCTGTGAAGAAGCGCAAAACGCATTTTCCCAGGCAAAAGCCAGCATTTCCCAAATAGCTGTAATCTCCGTCTGAAACACAAAACGAACGTATCCTTCAGACTGCTCTGCTGGGTGTTCGCTGACCTAAGGGAGTTGAATCTGCCTCTAGATTCAGAGAGTGAGAAGCACGTTGCTTCTCGGAACTGCGTTTTGATATGCCAGAGTGAATGGGAGTAAACGCGGTTTGGAGAAATATCTGCTTGTAAAACCAAAACGGAGCAACCTAACAGAACGGCCTTCAGTGTGTGCGTTAAACTTACAGAGTTAAACTGATGTGTGTTTGCAGGAGTTTCTAAACCCTTTCTGTGAAGAAGCCCAAAACGCATTTTCCCAGGCAAAAGCCAGCATTTTCCAAATAGCTGTAAATCTCCGTCTGAAACATAAAACAAACCTATCCTTCAGACTGCTCTTCTGGGTGTTCGCTGACCTAAGGGAGTTGAATCTGCCTCTAGATTCAGAGAGTGAGAAGCACGTTGCTTCTCGTAGCTGCGTTTTGATATGCCAGAGTGAATGGGAGTAAACGCGGTTTGGAGAAATATCTGCTTCTAAAACCAAAACGGAGCAACCTAACAGAACGGCCTTCAATGTGTGCGTTCAACTTACAGAGTTAAACTGATGTGTGTTTGCAGGAGTTTCTAAACCCTTTCTGTGAAGAAGTGCAAAACGCATTTTCCCAGGCAAAAGCCAGCATTTCCCAAATAGCTGTAAATCTCCGTCTGAAACACAAAACGAACGTATCCTTCAGACTGCTCTGCTGGGTGTTCGCTGACCTAAGGGAGTTGAATCTGCCTCTAGATTCAGAGAGTGAGAAGCACGTTGCTTCTCGGAGCTGCGTTTTGATATGCCAGAGTGAATGGGAGTAAACGCGGTTTGGAGAAATATCTGCTTCTAAAACCAAAACGGAGCAACCTAACAGAACGGCCTTCAATGTGTGCGTTCAACTTACAGAGTTAAACTGATGTGTGTTTGCAGGAGTTTCTAAACCGTTTCTGTGAAGAAGCGCAAAACGCATTTTCCCAGGCAAAAGCCAGCATTTCCCAAATAGCTGTAAATCTTTGTCTGAAACACAAAACGAACGTATCCTTCAGACTGCTCTGCTGGGTTTTCGCTGACCTAAGGGAGTTGAATCTGCCTCTAGATTCAGAGAGTGAGAAGCACGTTGCTTCTCGGAGCTGCGTTTTGATATGCCAGAGTGAATGGGAGTAAACGCGGTTTGGAGAAATATCTGCTTCTAAAACCAAAACGGAGCAACCTAACAGAACGGCCTTCAATGTGTGCGTTCAACTTACAGAGTTAAACTGATGTGTGTTTGCAGGAGTTTCTAAACCCTTTCTGTGAAGAAGCGCAAAACGCATTTTTCCAGGCAAAAGCCAGCATTTCCCAAATAGCTGTAAATCTCCCTCTGAAACACAAAACGAACGTATCCTTCAGACTGCTCTGCTGGGTGTTCGCTGACCTAAGGGAGTTGAATCTGCCTCTAGATTCAGAGAGTGAGAAGCACGTTGCTTCTCGGAACTGCGTTTTGATATGCCAGAGTGAATGGGAGTAAACGCGGTTTGGAGAAATATCTGCTTCTAAAACCAAAACGGAGCAACCTAACAGAACGGCCTTCAATGTGTGCGTTCA
Source organism: Callithrix jacchus (assembly GCF_049354715.1). Lineage (NCBI taxonomy): Eukaryota > Metazoa > Chordata > Mammalia > Primates > Cebidae > Callithrix > Callithrix jacchus. The sequence continues at coordinate 24,161,271 of NC_133523.1, forward strand.
ACTTACAGAGTTAAACTGATGTGTGTTTGCAGGAGTTTCTAAACCCTTTCTTTGAAGAAGCCCAAAACGCATTTTCCCAGGCAAAAGCCAGCATGTTCCAAATAGCTGTAAATCTCCGTCTGAAACATAAAACGAACCTATCCTTCAGACTGCTCTTCTGGGTGTTCGCTGACCTAAGGGAGTTGAATCTGCCTCTAGATTCAGAGAGTGAGAAGCACGTTGCTTCTCGGAGCTGCGTTTTGATATGCCAGAGTGAATGGGAGTAAACGCGGTTTGGAGAAATATCTGCTTCTAAAACCAAAACGGAGCAACTTAACAGAACGGCCTTCAATGTGTGCGTTCAACTTACAGAGTTAAACTGATGTGTGTTTGCAGGAGTTTCTTACCCCTTTCTGTGAAGAAGTGCAAAACGCATTTTCCCAGGCAAAAGCCAGCATTTTCCAAATAGCTGTAAATCTCCGTCTGAAACACAAAACGAACGTATCCTTCAGACTGCTCTGCTGGGTGTTCGCTGACCTAAGGGAGTTGAATCTGCCTCTAGATTCAGAGAGTGAGAAGCACGTTGCTTCTCGGAGCTGCGTTTTGATATGCCAGAGTGAATGGGAGTAAACGCGGTTTGGAGAAATATCTGCTTCTAAAACCAAAACGGAGCAACCTAACAGAACGGCCTTCAATGTGTGCGTTCAACTTACAGAGTTAAACTGATGTGTGTTTGCAGGAGTTTCTAAACCCTTTCTGTGAAGAAGTGCAAAACGCATTTTCCCAGGCAAAAGCCAGCATTTCCCAAATAGCTGTAAATCTCCGTCTGAAACACAAAACGAACGTATCCTTCAGACTGCTCTGCTGGGTGTTCGCTGACCTAAGGGAGTTGAATCTGCCTCTAGATTCAGAGAGTGAGAAGCACGTTGCTTCTCGGAGCTGCGTTTTGATATGCCAGAGTGAATGGGAGTAAACGCGGTTTGGAGAAATATCTGCTTCTAAAACCAAAACGGAGCAACCTAACAGAACGGCCTTCAATGTGTGCGTTCAACTTACAGAGTTAAACTGATGTGTGTTTGCAGGAGTTTCTAAACCCTTTCTGTGAAGAAGCGCAAAACGCATTTTTCCAGGCAAAAGCCAGCATTTCCCAAATAGCTGTAAATCTCCGTCTGAAACACAAAACGAACCTATACTTCAGACTGCTCTGCTGGGTGTTCGCTTAGCTAAGGGAGTTGAATCTGCCTCTAGATTCAGAGAGTGAGAAGCACGTTGCTTCTCGGAACTGCGTTTTGATATGCCAGAGTGAATGGGAGTAAACGCGGTTTGGAGAAATATCTGCTTCTAAAACCAAAACGGAGCAACCTAACAGAACGGCCTTCAATGTGTGCGTTCAACTTACAGAGTTAAACTGATGTGTGTTTGCAGGAGTTTCTAAACCCTTTCTGTGAAGAAGCGCAAAACGCATTTTCCCAGGCAAAAGCCAGCATTTCCCAAATAGCTGTAAATCTTTGTCTGAAACACAAAACGAACGTATCCTTCAGACTTCTCTGCTGGGTTTTCGCTGACCTAAGGGAGTTGAATCTGCCTCTAGATTCAGAGAGTGAGAAGCACGTTGCTTCTCGGAGCTGCGTTTTGATATGCCAGAGTGAATGGGAGTAAACGCGGTTTGGAGAAATATCTGCTTCTAAAACCAAAACGGAGCAACCTAACAGAACGGCCTTCAATGTGTGCGTTCAACTTACAGAGTTAAACTGATGTGTGTTTGCAGGAGTTTCTAAACCCTTTCTGTGAAGAAGCGCAAAACGCATTTTCCCAGGCAAAAGCCAGCATTTCCCAAATAGCTGTAAATCTCCGTCTGAAACACAAAACGAACGTATCCTTCAGACTGCTCTGCTGGGTGTTCGCTGACCTAAGGGAGTTGAATCTGCCTCTAGATTCAGAGAGTGAGAAGCACGTTGCTTCTCGGAGCTGCGTTTTGATATGCCAGAGTGAATGGGAGTAAACGCGGTTTGGAGAAATATCTGCTTCTAAAACCAAAACAGAGCAACCTAACAGAACGGCCTTCAATGTGTGCGTTCAACTTACAGAGTTAAACTGATGTGTGTTTGCAGGAGTTTCTAAACCCTTTCTGTGAAGAAGTGCAAAACGCATTTTCCCAGGCAAAAGCCAGCATTTCCCAAATAGCTGTAAATCTCCGTCTGAAACACAAAACGAACGTATCCTTCAGACTGCTCTGCTGGGTGTTCGCTGACCTAAGGGAGTTGAATCTGCCTCTAGATTCAGAGAGTGAGAAGCACGTTGCTTCTCGGAGCTGCGTTTTGATATGCCAGAGTGAATGGGAGTAAACGCGGTTTGGAGAAATATCTGCTTCTAAAACCAAAACGGAGCAACCTAACAGAACGGCCTTCAATGTGTGCGTTCAACTTACAGAGTTAAACTGATGTGTGTTTGCCGGAGTTTCTAAACCCTTTCTGTGAAGAAGCGCAAAACGCATTTTCCCAGGCAAAAGCCAGCATTTCCCAAATAGCTGTAAATCTCCGTCTGAAACACAAAACGAACTCATCCTTCAGACTGCTCTGCTGGGTGTTCGCTGACCTAAGGGAGTTGAATCTGCCTCTAGATTCAGAGAGTGAGAAGCACGTTGCTTCTCGGAGCTGCGTTTTGATATGCCAGAGTGAATGGGAGTAAACGCGGTTTGGAGAAATATCTGCTTCTAAAACCAAAACGGAGCAACGTAACAGAACGGCCTTCAATGTCTGCGTTCAACTTACAGAGTTAAACTGATGTGTGTTTGCAGGAGTTTCTAAACCCTTTCTGTGAAGAAGCGCAAAACGCATTTTCCCAGGCAAAAGCCAGCATTTCCCAAATAGCTGTAAATCTCCGTCTGAAACAGAAAACGAACGTATCCTTCAGACTGCTCTGCTGGGTGTTCGCTGACCTAAGGGAGTTGAATCTGCCTCTAGATTCAGAGAGTGAGAAGCACGTTGCTTCTCGGAGCTGCGTTTTGATATGCCAGAGTGAATGGGAGTAAACGCGGTTTGGAGAAATATCTGCTTCTAAAACCAAAACGGAGCACCCTAACAGAACGGCCTTCAATGTGTCCGTTCAACTTACAGAGTTAAACTGATGTGTGTTTGCAGGAGTTTCTAAACCCTTTCTGTGAAGAAGCGCAAAACGCACTTTTCAAGGCAAAAGCCAGCATTTCCCCAATAGGTGTAAATCTCTGTCTGAAACACAAAACGAACGTATGTTTCAGACTGGTCTGCTGGGTGTTCGCTTAATTAAAGAGTTGAATCTGCCTCTAGATTCAGAGAGTGAGAAGCACGTTGCTTCTCGGAGCTGCGTTTTGATATGCCAGAGTGAATGGGAGTAAGCGCGGTTTGGAGAAATATCTGCTTCTAAAACCAAAACGGAGCAACCTAACAAAACGGCCTTCAAATGTGTGCGTTCAACTTACAGAGTTAAACTGATGTGTGTTTGCAGGAGTTTCTAAACCCTTTCTGTGAAGAAGCGCAAAACGCATTTTCCCAGGCAAAAGCCAGCATTTCCCAAATAGCTGTAAATCTTTGTCTGAAACACAAAACGAACGTATCCTTCAGACTGCTCTGCTGGGTTTTCGCTGACCTAAGGGAGTTAAATCTGCCTCTAGATTCAGAGAGTGAGAAGCACGTTGCTTCTCCGAGCTGCGTTTTGATATGCCAGAGTGAATGGGAGTAAACGCGGTTTGGAGAAATATCTGCTTCTAAAACAAAAACGGAGCAACCTAACAGAACGGCCTTCAATGTGTGCGTTCAACTTACAGAGTTAAACTGATGTGTGTTTGCAGGAGTTTCTAAACCCTTTCTGTGAAGAAGCCCAAAACGCATTTTCCCAGGCAAAAGCCAGCATTTTCCAAATAGCTGTATATCTCCGTCTGAAACATAAAACGAACCTATCCTTCAGACTGCTCTTCTGGGTGTTCGCTGACCTAAGGGAGTTGAATCTGCCTCTAGATTCAGAGAGTGAGAAGCACGTTGCTTCTCGGAGCTGCGTTTTGATATGCCAGAGTGAATGGGAGTAAACGCGGTTTGGAGAAATATCTGCTTCTAAAACCAAAACGGAGCAACCTAACAGAACGGCCTTCAATGTGTGCGTTCAACTTACAGAGTTAAACTGATGTGTGTTTGCAGGAGTTTCTAAACCCTTTCTGTGAAGAAGCGCAAAACGCATTTTCCCAGGCAAAAGCCAGCATTTCCCAAATAGCTGTAAATCTTTGTCTGAAACACAAAACGAACGTATCCTTCAGACTGCTCTGCTGGGTGTTCGCTGACCTAAGGGAGTTGAATCTGCCTCTAGATTCAGAGAGTGAGAAGCACGTTGCTTCTCGGAGCTGCGTTTTGATATGCCAGAGTGAATGGGAGTAAACGCGGTTTGGAGAAATATCTGCTTCTAAAACCAAAACGGAGCAAAATAACAGAACGGCCTTCAATGTGTGCGTTCAACTTACAGAGTTAAACTGATGTGTGTTTGCAGGAGTTTCTAAACCCTTTCTGTGAAGAAGCCCAAAACGCATTTTCCCAGGCAAAAGCCAGCATTTTCCAAATAGCTGTAAATCTCCGTCTGAAACATAAAACGAACCTATCCTTCAGACTGCTCTTTTGGGTGTTCGCTGACCTAAGGGAGTTTAATCTGCCTCTAGATTCAGAAAGTGAGAAGCACGTTGCTTCTCGGAGCTGCGTTTTGATATGCCAGAGTGAATGGGAGTAAACGCGGTTTGGAGAAATATCTGCTTCTAAAACCAAAACGGAGCAACCTAACAGAACGGCCTTCAATGTGTGCGTTCAACTTACAGAGTTAAACTGATGTGTGTTTGCTGGAGTTTCTAAACCCTTTCTGTGAAGAAGTGCAAAACGCATTTGTCCAGGCAAAAGCCAGCATTTCCCAAATAGCTGTAAATCTCCGTCTGAAACACAAAACGAACGTATCCTTCAGACTGCTCTGCTGGGTGTTCGCTGACCTAAGGGAGTTGAATCTGCCTCTAGATTCAGAGAGTGAGAAGCACGTTGCTTCTCGGAGCTGCGTTTTGATATGCCAGAGTGAATGGGAGTAAGCGCGGTTTGGAGAAATATCTGCTTCTAAAACCAAAACGGAGCAACCTAACAGAACGGCCCTCAATGTGTGCGTTCAACGTACAGAGTTAAACTGATGTGTGTTCGCAGGAGTTTCTAAACCCTTTCTGTGAAGAAGCGCAAAACGCATTTTCCCAGGCAAAAGCCAGCATTTCCCAAATAGCTGTAAATCTTTTTCTGAAACACAAAACGAACGTATCCTTCAGACTGCTCTGCTGGGTGTTCGCTGACCTAAGGGAGTTGAATCTGCCTCTAGATTCAGAGAGTGAGAAGCACGTTGCTTCTCGGAGCTGCGTTTTGATATGCCAGAGTGAATGGGAGTAAACGCGGTTTGGAGAAATATCTGCTTCTAAAACCAAAACGGAGCAACCTAACAGAACGGCCTTCAATGTGTGCGTTCAACTTACAGAGTTAAACTGATGTGTGTTTGCAGGAGTTTCTAAACCCTTTCTGTGAAGAAGCGCAAAACGCAGTTTCCCAGGCAAAAGCCATCATTTCCCAAATAGCTGTAAATCTTTGTCTGAAACACAAAACGAACGTATCCTTCAGACTGCTCTGCTGGGTGTTCGCTGACCTAAGGGAGTTGAATCTGCCTCTAGATTCAGAGAGTGAGAAGCACGTTGCTTCTCGGAGCTGCGTTTTGATATGCCAGAGTGAATGGGAGTAAACGCGGTTTGGAGAAATATCTGCTTCTAAAACCAAAACGGAGCACCCTAACAGAACGGCCTTCAATGTGTCCGTTCAACTTACAGAGTTAAACTGATGTGTGTTTGCAGGAGTTTCTAAACCCTTTCTGTGAAGAAGCGCAAAACGCACTTTTCAAGGCAAAAGCCAGCATTTCCCCAATAGGTGTAAATCTCTGTCTGAAACACAAAACGAACGTATGTTTCAGACTGGTCTGCTGGGTGTTCGCTTAATTAAAGAGTTGAATCTGCCTCTAGATTCAGAGAGTGAGAAGCACGTTGCTTCTCGGAGCTGCGTTTTGATATGCCAGAGTGAATGGGAGTAAGCGCGGTTTGGAGAAATATCTGCTTCTAAAACCAAAACGGAGCAACCTAACAAAACGGCCTTCAAATGTGTGCGTTCAACTTACAGAGTTAAACTGATGTGTGTTTGCAGGAGTTTCTAAACCCTTTCTGTGAAGAAGCGCAAAACGCATTTTCCCAGGCAAAAGCCAGCATTTCCCAAATAGCTGTAAATCTTTGTCTGAAACACAAAACGAACGTATCCTTCAGACTGCTCTGCTGGGTTTTCGCTGACCTAAGGGAGTTAAATCTGCCTCTAGATTCAGAGAGTGAGAAGCACGTTGCTTCTCCGAGCTGCGTTTTGATATGCCAGAGTGAATGGGAGTAAACGCGGTTTGGAGAAATATCTGCTTCTAAAACAAAAACGGAGCAACCTAACAGAACGGCCTTCAATGTGTGCGTTCAACTTACAGAGTTAAACTGATGTGTGTTTGCAGGAGTTTCTAAACCCTTTCTGTGAAGAAGCCCAAAACGCATTTTCCCAGGCAAAAGCCAGCATTTTCCAAATAGCTGTATATCTCCGTCTGAAACATAAAACGAACCTATCCTTCAGACTGCTCTTCTGGGTGTTCGCTGACCTAAGGGAGTTGAATCTGCCTCTAGATTCAGAGAGTGAGAAGCACGTTGCTTCTCGGAGCTGCGTTTTGATATGCCAGAGTGAATGGGAGTAAACGCGGTTTGGAGAAATATCTGCTTCTAAAACCAAAACGGAGCAACCTAACAGAACGGCCTTCAATGTGTGCGTTCAACTTACAGAGTTAAACTGATGTGTGTTTGCAGGAGTTTCTAAACCCTTTCTGTGAAGAAGCGCAAAACGCATTTTCCCAGGCAAAAGCCAGCATTTCCCAAATAGCTGTAAATCTTTGTCTGAAACACAAAACGAACGTATCCTTCAGACTGCTCTGCTGGGTGTTCGCTGACCTAAGGGAGTTGAATCTGCCTCTAGATTCAGAGAGTGAGAAGCACGTTGCTTCTCGGAGCTGCGTTTTGATATGCCAGAGTGAATGGGAGTAAACGCGGTTTGGAGAAATATCTGCTTCTAAAACCAAAACGGAGCAAAATAACAGAACGGCCTTCAATGTGTGCGTTCAACTTACAGAGTTAAACTGATGTGTGTTTGCAGGAGTTTCTAAACCCTTTCTGTGAAGAAGCCCAAAACGCATTTTCCCAGGCAAAAGCCAGCATTTTCCAAATAGCTGTAAATCTCCGTCTGAAACATAAAACGAACCTATCCTTCAGACTGCTCTTTTGGGTGTTCGCTGACCTAAGGGAGTTTAATCTGCCTCTAGATTCAGAAAGTGAGAAGCACGTTGCTTCTCGGAGCTGCGTTTTGATATGCCAGAGTGAATGGGAGTAAACGCGGTTTGGAGAAATATCTGCTTCTAAAACCAAAACGGAGCAACCTAACAGAACGGCCTTCAATGTGTGCGTTCAACTTACAGAGTTAAACTGATGTGTGTTTGCTGGAGTTTCTAAACCCTTTCTGTGAAGAAGTGCAAAACGCATTTGTCCAGGCAAAAGCCAGCATTTCCCAAATAGCTGTAAATCTCCGTCTGAAACACAAAACGAACGTATCCTTCAGACTGCTCTGCTGGGTGTTCGCTGACCTAAGGGAGTTGAATCTGCCTCTAGATTCAGAGAGTGAGAAGCACGTTGCTTCTCGGAGCTGCGTTTTGATATGCCAGAGTGAATGGGAGTAAGCGCGGTTTGGAGAAATATCTGCTTCTAAAACCAAAACGGAGCAACCTAACAGAACGGCCCTCAATGTGTGCGTTCAACGTACAGAGTTAAACTGATGTGTGTTCGCAGGAGTTTCTAAACCCTTTCTGTGAAGAAGCGCAAAACGCATTTTCCCAGGCAAAAGCCAGCATTTCCCAAATAGCTGTAAATCTTTTTCTGAAACACAAAACGAACGTATCCTTCAGACTGCTCTGCTGGGTGTTCGCTGACCTAAGGGAGTTGAATCTGCCTCTAGATTCAGAGAGTGAGAAGCACGTTGCTTCTCGGAGCTGCGTTTTGATATGCCAGAGTGAATGGGAGTAAACGCGGTTTGGAGAAATATCTGCTTCTAAAACCAAAACGGAGCAACCTAACAGAACGGCCTTCAATGTGTGCGTTCAACTTACAGAGTTAAACTGATGTGTGTTTGCAGGAGTTTCTAAACCCTTTCTGTGAAGAAGCGCAAAACGCAGTTTCCCAGGCAAAAGCCATCATTTCCCAAATAGCTGTAAATCTTTGTCTGAAACACAAAACGAACGTATCCTTCAGACTGCTCTGCTGGGTGTTCGCTGACCTAAGGGAGTTGAATCTGCCTCTAGATTCAGAGAGTGAGAAGCACGTTGCTTCTCGGAGCTGCGTTTTGATATGCCAGAGTGAATGGGAGTAAACGCGGTTTGGAGAAATATCTGCTTCTAAAACCAAAACGGAGCAACCTAACAGAACGGCCTTCAATGTGTGCGTTCAACTTACAGAGTTAAACTGATGTGTGTTTGCAGGAGTTTCTAAACCCTTTCTGTGAAGAAGCGCAAAACGCATTTTTCCAGGCAAAAGCCAGCATTTCCCAAATAGCTGTAAATCTCCGTCTGAAACACAAAACGAACGTATCCTTCAGACTGCTCTGCTGGGTGTTCGCTGACCTAAGGGAGTTGAATCTGCCTCTAAATTCAGAGAGTGAGAAGCACGTTGTTCTCGGAACTGCGTTTTGATATGCCAGAGTGAATGGGAGTAAACGCGGTTTGGAGAAATATCTGCTTCTAAAACCAAAACGGAGCAACCTAACAGAACGGCCTTCAATGTGTGCGTTCAACTTACAGAGTTAAACTGATGTGTGTTTGCAGGAGTTTCTAAACCCTTTCTGTGAAGAAGCCCAAAACGCATTTTCCCAGGCAAAAGCCAGCATTTTCCAAATAGCTGTAAATCTCCGTCTGAAACATAAAACGAACCTATCCTTCAGACTGCTCTGCTGGGTGTTCGCTGACCTAAGGGAGTTGAATCTGCCTCTAGATTCAGAGAGTGAGAAGCACGTTGCTTCTCGGAGCTGCGTTTTGATATGCCAGAGTGAATGGGAGTAAACGCGGTTTGGAGAAATATCTGCTTCTAAAACCAAAACGGAGCAACCTAACAGAACGGCCTTCAATGTGTGCGTTCAACTTACAGAGTTAAACTGATGTGTGTTTGCAGGAGTTTCTAAACCCTTTCTGTGAAGAAGCGCAAAACGCATTTTTCCAGGCAAAAGCCAGCATTTCCCAAATAGCTGTAAATCTCCGTCTGAAACACAAAACGAACGTATCCTTCAGACTGCTCTGCTGGGTGTTCGCTGACCTAAGGGAGTTGAATCTGCCTCTAGATTCAGAGAGTGAGAAGCACGTTGCTTCTCGGAACTGGGTTTTGATATGCCAGAGTGAATGGGAGTAAACGCGGTTTGGAGAAATATCTGCTTCTAAAACCAAAACGGAGCAACCTAACAGAACGGCCTTCAATGTGTGCGTTCAACTTACAGAGTTAAACTGATGTGTGTTTGCAGGAGTTTCTAAACCCTTTCTGTGAAGAAGCCCAAAACGCATTTTCCCAGGCAAAAGCCAGCATTTTCCAAATAGCTGTATATCTCCGTCTGAAACATAAAACGAACCTATCCTTCAGACTGCTCTTCTGGGTGTTCGCTGACCTAAGGGAGTTTAATCTGCCTCTAGATTCAGAGAGTGAGAAGCACGTTGCTTCTCGGAGCTGCGTTTTGATATGCCAGAGTGAATGGGAGTAAACGCGGTTTGGAGAAATATCTGCTTCTAAAACCAAAACGGAGCAACCTAACAGAACGGCCTTCAATGTGTGCGTTCAACTTACAGAGTTAAACTGATGTGTGTTTGCAGGAGTTTCTAAACCCTTTCTGTGAAGAAGCGCAAAACGCATTTTCCCAGGCAAAAGCCAGCATTTTCCAAATAGCTGTAAATCTCCGTCTGAAACATAAAACGAACCTATCCTTCAGACTGCTCTTTTGGGTGTTCGCTGACCTAAGGGAGTTTAATCTGCCTCTAGATTCAGAGAGTGAGAAGCACGTTGCTTCTCGGAGCTGCGTTTTGATATGCCAGAGTGAATGGGAGTAAACGCGGTTTGGAGAAATATCTGCTTCTAAAACCAAAACGGAGCAACCTAACAGAACGGCCTTCAATGTGTGCGTTCAACTTACAGAGTTAAACTGATGTGTGTTTGCTGGAGTTTCTAAACCCTTTCTGTGAAGAAGTGCAAAACGCATTTGTCCAGGCAAAAGCCAGCATTTCCCAAATAGCTGTAAATCTCCGTCTGAAACACAAAACGAACGTATCCTTCAGACTGCTCTGCTGGGTGTTCGCTGACCTAAGGGAGTTGAATCTGCCTCTAGATTCAGAGAGTGAGAAGCACGTTGCTTCTCGGAGCTGCGTTTTGATATGCCAGAGTGAATGGGAGTAAGCGCGGTTTGGAGAAATATCTGCTTCTAAAACCAAAACGGAGCAACCTAACAGAACGGCCCTCAATGTGTGCGTTCAACGTACAGAGTTAAACTGATGTGTGTTCGCAGGAGTTTCTAAACCCTTTCTGTGAAGAAGCGCAAAACGCATTTTCCCAGGCAAAAGCCAGCATTTCCCAAATAGCTGTAAATCTTTGTCTGAAACACAAAACGAACGTATCCTTCAGACTGCTCTGCTGGGTGTTCGCTGACCTAAGGGAGTTGAATCTGCCTCTAGATTCAGAGAGTGAGAAGCACGTTGCTTCTCGGAGCTGCGTTTTGATATGCCAGAGTGAATGGGAGTAAACGCGGTTTGGAGAAATATCTGCTTCTAAAACCAAAACCGAACAACCTAACAGAACGGCCTTCAATGTGTGCGTTCAACTTACAGAGTTAAACTGATGTGTGTTTGCAGGAGTTTCTAAACCCTTTCTGTGAAGAAGCGCAAAACGCAGTTTCCCAGGCAAAAGCCATCATTTCCCAAATAGCTGTAAATCTTTGTCTGAAACACAAAACGAACGTATCCTTCAGACTGCTCTGCTGGGAGTTCGCTGACCTAAGGGAGTTAAATCTGCCTCTAGATTCAGAGAGTGAGAAGCACGTTGCTTCTCGGAGCTGCGTTTTGATATGCCAGAGTGAATGGGAGTAAACGCGGTTTGGAGAAATATCTGCTTCTAAAACCAAAACGGAGCAACCTAACAGAACGGCCTTCAATGTGTGCGTTCAACTTACAGAGTTAAACTGATGTGTGTTTGCAGGAGTTTCTAAACCCTTTCTGTGAAGAAGCGCAAAACGCATTTTTCCAGGCAAAAGCCAGCATTTCCCAAATAGCTGTAAATCTCCGTCTGAAACACAAAACGAACGTATCCTTCAGACTGCTCTGCTGGGTGTTCGCTGACCTAAGGGAGTTGAATCTGCCTCTAAATTCAGAGAGTGAGAAGCACGTTGTTCTCGGAACTGCGTTTTGATATGCCAGAGTGAATGGGAGTAAACGCGGTTTGGAGAAATATCTGCTTCTAAAACCAAAACGGAGCAACCTAACAGAACGGCCTTCAATGTGTGCGTTCAACTTACAGAGTTAAACTGATGTGTGTTTGCAGGAGTTTCTAAACCCTTTCTGTGAAGAAGCCCAAAACGCATTTTCCCAGGCAAAAGCCAGCATTTTCCAAATAGCTGTAAATCTCCGTCTGAAACATAAAACGAACCTATCCTTCAGACTGCTCTGCTGGGTGTTCGCTGACCTAAGGGAGTTGAATCTGCCTCTAGATTCAGACAGTGAGAAGCACGTTGCTTCTCGGAGCTGCGTTTTGATATGCCAGAGTGAATGGGAGTAAACGCGGTTTGGAGAAATATCTGCTTCTAAAACCAAAACGGAGCAACCTAACAGAACGGCCTTCAATGTGTGCGTTCAACTTACAGAGTTAAACTGATGTGTGTTTGCAGGAGTTTCTAAACCCTTTCTGTGAAGAAGTGCAAAGCGCATTTTCCCAGGCAAAAGCCAGCATTTCCCAAATAGCTGTAAATCTTTGTCTGAAACACAAAACGAACGTATCCTTCAGACTGCTCTGCTGGGTGTTCGCTGACCTAAGGGAGTTGAATCTGCCTCTAGATTCAGAGAGTGAGAAGCACGTTGCTTCTCGGAGCTGCGTTTTGATATGCCAGAGTGAATGGGAGTAAACGCGGTTTGGAGAAATATCTGCTTCTAAAACCAAAACGGAGCAACCTAACAGAACGGCCTTCAATGTGTGCGTTCAACTTACAGAGTTAAACTGATGTGTGTTTGCAGGAGTTTCTAAACCCTTTCTGTGAAGAAGCGCAAAACGCATTTTTCCAGGCAAAAGCCAGCATTTCCCAAATAGCTGTAAATCTCCGTCTGAAACACAAAACGAACGTATCCTTCAGACTGCTCTGCTGGGTGTTCGCTGACCTAAGGGAGTTGAATCTGCCTCTAGATTCAGAGAGTGAGAAGCACGTTGCTTCTCGGAACTGGGTTTTGATATGCCAGAGTGAATGGGAGTAAACGCGGTTTGGAGAAATATCTGCTTCTAAAACCAAAACGGAGCAACCTAACAGAACGGCCTTCAATGTGTGCGTTCAACTTACAGAGTTAAACTGATGTGTGTTTGCAGGAGTTTCTAAACCCTTTCTGTGAAGAAGCCCAAAACGCATTTTCCCAGGCAAAAGCCAGCATTTTCCAAATAGCTGTATATCTCCGTCTGAAACATAAAACGAACCTATCCTTCAGACTGCTCTTCTGGGTGTTCGCTGACCTAAGGGAGTTTAATCTGCCTCTAGATTCAGAGAGTGAGAAGCACGTTGCTTCTCGGAGCTGCGTTTTGATATGCCAGAGTGAATGGGAGTAAACGCGGTTTGGAGAAATATCTGCTTCTAAAACCAAAACGGAGCAACCTAACAGAACGGCCTTCAATGTGTGCGTTCAACTTACAGAGTTAAACTGATGTGTGTTTGCAGGAGTTTCTAAACCCTTTCTGTGAAGAAGCGCAAAACGCATTTTCCCAGGCAAAAGCCAGCATTTCCCAAATAGCTGTAAATCTCCGTCTGAAACACAAAACGAACGTATCCTTCAGACTGCTCTGCTGGGTGTTCGCTGACCTAAGGGAGTTGAATCTGCCTCTAGATTCAGAGAGTGAGAAGCACGTTGCTTCTCGGAGCTGCGTTTTGATATGCCAGAGTGAATGGGAGTAAACGCGGTTTGGAGAAATATCTGCTTCTAAAACCAAAACGGAGCAACCTAACAGAACGGCCTTCAATGTGTGCGTTCAACTTACAGAGTTAAACTGATGTGTGTTTGCAGGAGTTTCTAAACCCTTTCTGTGAAGAAGCGCAAAAGGCATTTTCCCAGGCAAAAGCCGGCATTTCCCAAATAGCTGAAAATCTTTGTCTGAAACACAAAATGAACGTATCCTTCAGACTGCTCTGCTGGGTGTTCGCTGACCTAAGGGAGTTGAATCTGCCTCTAGATTCAGAGAGTGAGAAGCACGTTGCTTCTCGGAGCTGCGTTTTGATATGCCAGAGTGAATGGGAGTAAACGCGGTTTGGAGAAATATCTGCTTCTAAAACCAAAACAAAGCAACCTAACAGAACGGCCTTCAATGTGTGCGTTCAACTTACAGAGTTAAACTGATGTGTGTTTGCAGGAGTTTCTAAACCCTTTCTGTGAAGAAGCGCAAAACGCATTTTTCCAGGCAAAAGCCAGCATTTCCCAAATAGCTGTAAATCTTCGTCTGAAACACAAAACGAACGTATCCTTCAGACTGCTCTGCTGGGTGTTCGCTGACCTAAGGGAGTTGAATCTGCCTCTAGATTCAGAGAGTGAGAAGCACGTTGCTTCTCGGAACTGCGTTTTGATATGCCAGAGTGAATGGTAGTAAACGCGGTTTGGAGAAATATCTGCTTCTAAAACCAAAACGGAGCAACCTAACAGAACGGCCTTCAATGTGTGCGCTCAACTTACAGAGTTAAACTGATGTGTGTTTGCAGGAGTTTCTAAACCCTTTCTGTGAAGAAGTGCAAAACGCATTTTCCCAGGCAAAAGCCAGCATTTCCCAAATAGCTGTAAATCTCCGTCTGAAACACAAAACGAACGTATCCTTCAGACTGCTCTGCTGGGTGTTCGCTGACCTAAGTGAGTTGAATCTGCCTCTAGATTCAGAGAGTGAGAAGCACGTTGCTTCTCGGAGCTGCGTTTTGATATGCCAGAGTGAATGGGAGTAAACGCGGTTTGGAGAAATATCTGCTTCTAAAACCAAAACGGAGCAACCTAACAGAACGGCCTTCAATGTGTGCGTTCAACTTACAGAGTTAAACTGATGTGTGTTTGCAGGAGTTTCTAAACCCTTTCTGTGAAGAAGCACAAAACGCATTTTCCCAGGCAAAAGCCAGCATTTCCCAAATAGCTGTAAATCTTTGTCTGAAACACAAAACGAACGTATCCTTCAGACTGCTCTGCTGGGTTTTCGCTGACCTAAGGGAGTTTAATCTGCCTCTAGATTCAGAGAGTGAGAAGCACGTTGCTTCTCGGAGCTGCGTTTTGATATGCCAGAGTGAATGGGAGTAAACGCGGTTTAAAGAAATATCTGCTTCTAAAACCAAAACGGAGCAACTTAACAGAACGGCCTTCAATGTGTGCGTTAAACTTACAGAGTTAAACTGATGTGTGTTTGCAGGAGTTTCTAACCCCTTTCTGTGAAGAAGTGCAAAACGCATTTTCCCAGGCAAAAGCCAGCATTTCCCAAATAGCTGTAAATCTCCGTCTGAAACACAAAACGAACGTATCCTTCAGACTGCTCTGCTGGGTGTTCGCTGACCTAAGGGAGTTGAATCTGCCTCTAGATTCAGAGAGTGAGAAGCACGTTGCTTCTCGGAGCTGCGTTTTGATATGCCAGAGTGAATGGGATTAAACGCGGTTTGGAGAAATATCTGCTTCTAAAACCAAAACGGAGCAACGTAACAGAACGGCCTTCAATGTGTGCGTTCAACTTACAGAGTTAAACTGATGTGTGTTTGCAGGAGTTTCTAAACCCTTTCTGTGAAGAAGAGCAAAACGCATTTTCCCAGGCAAAAGCTAGCATTTCCCAAATAGCTGTAAATCTTTGTCTGAAACACAAAACGAACGTATCCTTCAGACTGCTCTGCTGGGTTTTCGCTGACCTAAGGGAGTTGAATCTGCCTCTAGATTCAGAGAGTGAGAAGCACGTTGCTTCTCGGAGCTGCGTTTTGATATGCCAGAGTGAATGGGAGTAATCGCGGTTTGGAGAAATATCTGCTTCTAAAACCAAAACGGAGCAACCTAACAGAACGGCCTTCAATGTGTGCGTTCAACTTACAGAGTTAAACTGATGTGTGTTTGCAGGAGTTTCTAAACCCTTTCTGTGAAGAAGCGCAAAACGCATTTTCCCAGGCAAAAGCCAGCATTTCCCAAATAGCTGTAAATCTTTGTCTGAAACACAAAACGAACGTATCCTTCAGACTGCTCTGCTGGGTTTTCGCTGACCTAAGGGAGTTGAATCTGCCTCTAGATTCAGAGAGTGAGAAGCACGTTGTTTCTCCGAGCTGCGTTTTGATATGCCAGAGTGAATGGGAGTAAACGCGGTTTGGAGAAATATCTGCTTCTAAAACCAAAACGGAGCAACCTAACAGAACGGCCTTCAATGTGTGCGTTCAACTTACAGAGTTAAACTGATGTGTGTTTGCAGGAGTTTCTAAACCCTTTCTGTGAAGAAGCGCAAAACGCATTTTTCCAGGCAAAAGCCAGCATTTCCCAAATAGCTGTAAATCTCCGTCTGAAACACAAAACGAACGTATCCTTCAGACTGCTCTGCTGGGTGTTCGCTGACCTAAGGGAGTTGAATCTGCCTCTAGATTCAGAGAGTGAGAAGCACGTTGCTTCTCGGAACTGGGTTTTGATATGCCAGAGTGAATGGGAGTAAACGCGGTTTGGAGAAATATCTGCTTCTAAAACCAAAACGGAGCAACCTAACAGAACGGCCTTCAATGTGTGCGTTCAACTTACAGAGTTAAACTGATGTGTGTTTGCAGGAGTTTCTAAACCCTTTCTGTGAAGAAGCCCAAAACGCATTTTCCCAGGCAAAAGCCAGCATTTTCCAAATAGCTGTATATCTCCGTCTGAAACATAAAACGAACCTATCCTTCAGACTGCTCTTCTGGGTGTTCGCTGACCTAAGGGAGTTTAATCTGCCTCTAGATTCAGAGAGTGAGAAGCACGTTGCTTCTCGGAGCTGCGTTTTGATATGCCAGAGTGAATGGGAGTAAACGCGGTTTGGAGAAATATCTGCTTCTAAAACCAAAACGGAGCAACCTAACAGAACGGCCTTCAATGTGTGCGTTCAACTTACAGAGTTAAACTGATGTGTGTTTGCAGGAGTTTCTAAACCCTTTCTGTGAAGAAGCGCAAAACGCATTTTCCCAGGCAAAAGCCAGCATTTCCCAAATAGCTGTAAATCTCCGTCTGAAACACAAAACGAACGTATCCTTCAGACTGCTCTTCTGGGTGTTCGCTGACCTAAGGGAGTTGAATCTGCCTCTAGATTCAGAGAGTGAGAAGCACGTTGCTTCTCGGAGCTGCGTTTTGATATGCCACAGTGAATGGGAGTAAACGCGGTTTGGAGAAATATCTGCTTCTAAAACCAAAACGGAGCAACCTAACAGAACGGCCTTCAATGTTTGCGTTCAACTTACAGAGTTAAACTGATGTGTGTTTGCAGGAGTTTCTAAACCGTTTCTGTGAAGAAGCGCAAAACGCATTTTCCCAGGCAAAAGCCAGCATTTCCCAAATAGCTGTAAATCTTTGTCTGAAACACAAAACGAACGTATCCTTCAGACTGCTCTGCTGGGTGTTCGCTGACCTAAGGGAGTTGAATCTGCCTCTAGATTCAGAGAGTGAGAAGCACGTTGCTTCTCGGAGCTGCGTTTTGATATGCCAGAGTGAATGGGAGTAAACGCGGTTTGGAGAAATATCTGCTTCTAAAACCAAAACGGAGCAACCTAACAGAACGGCCTTCAATGTGTGCGTTCAACTTACAGAGTTAAACTGATGTGTGTTTGCAGGAGTTTCTAAACCCTTTCTGTGAAGAAGCGCAAAACGCATTTTCCCAGGCAAAACCCAGCATTTCGCAAATAGCTGTAAATCTTTGTCTGAAACACATAACGAACGTATCCTTCAGACTGCTCTGCTGGGTGTTCGCTGACCTAAGGGAGTTGAATCTGCCTCTAGATTCAGAGAGTGAGAAGCACGTTGCTTCTCGGAGCTGCGTTTTGATATGCCAGAGTGAATGGGAGTAAACGCGGTTTAAAGAAATATCTGCTTCTAAAACCAAAACGGAGCAACCTAAC
Source organism: Callithrix jacchus (assembly GCF_049354715.1). Taxonomy (NCBI): domain Eukaryota; kingdom Metazoa; phylum Chordata; class Mammalia; order Primates; family Cebidae; genus Callithrix; species Callithrix jacchus. Next base: position 24,178,736 of record NC_133523.1, read on the forward strand.
AGAACGGCCTTCAATGTGTGCGTTCAACTTACAGAGTTAAACTGATGTGTGTTTGCAGGAGTTTCTAAACCCTTTCTGTGAAGAAGCCCAAAACGCATTTTCCCAGGCAAAAGCCAGCATTTTCAAAATAGCTGTAAATCTCCGTCTGAAACATAAAACGAACCTATCCTTCAGACTGCTCTTCTGGGTGTTCGCTGACCTAAGGGAGTTTAATCTGCCTCTAGATTCAGAGAGTGAGAAGCACGTTGCTTCTCGGAGCTGCGTTTTGATATGCCAGAGTGAATGGGAGTAAACGCGGTTTGGAGAAATATCTGCTTCTAAAACCAAAACGGAGCAACCTAACAGAACGGCCTTCAATGTGTGCGTTCAACTTACAGAGTTAAACTGATGTGTGTTTGCAGGAGTTTCTAAACCCTTTCTGTGAAGAAGTGCAAAACGCATTTTCCCAAGCAAAAGCCAGCATTTCCCAAATAGCTGTAAATCTCCGTCTGAAACACAAAACGAACGTATCCTTCAGACTGCTCTGCTGGGTGTTCACTGACCTAAGGGAGTTGAATCTGCCTCTAGATTCAGAGAGTGAGAAGCACGTTGCTTCTCGGAGCTGCGTTTTGATATGCCAGAGTGAATGGGAGTAAACGCGGTTTGGAGAAATATCTGCTTCTAAAACCAAAACGGAGCAACCTAACAGAACGGCCTTCAATGTGTGCGTTCAACTTACAGAGTTAAACTGATGTGTGTTTGCAGGAGTTTCTAAACCCTTTCTGTGAAGAAGCGCAAAACGCATTTTCCCAGGCAAAAGCCAGCATTTCCCAAATAGCTGTAAATCTTTGTCTGAAACACAAAACGAACGTATCTTTCAGACTGCTCTGCTGGGTGTTCGCTGACCTAAGGGAGTTGAATCTGCCTCTAGATTCAGAGAGTGAGAAGCACGTTGCTTCTCGGAGCTGCGTTTTGATATGCCAGAGTGAATGGGAGTAAACGCGGTTTGGAGAAATATCTGCTTCTAAAACCAAAACAGAGCAACCTAACAGAACGGCCTTCAATGTGTGCGTTCAACTTACAGAGTTAAACTGATGTGTGTTTGCAGGAGTTTCTAAACCCTTTCTGTGAAGAAGCGCAAAACGCATTTTCCCAGGCGAAAGCCAGCATTTCCCAAATAGCTGTAAATCTCCGTCTGAAACACAAAACGAACGTATCCTTCAGACTGCTCTACTGGGTGTTCGCTGACCTAAGGGAGTTGAATCTGCCTCTAGATTCAGAGAGTGAGAAGCACGTTGCTTCTCGGAACTGCGTTTTGATATGCCAGAGTGAATGGGAGTAAACGCGGTTTGGAGAAATATCTGCTTCTAAAACCAAAACGGAGCAACCTAACAGAACGGCCTTCAATGTGTGCGTTCAACTTACAGAGTTAAACTGATGTGTGTTTGCAGGAGTTTCTAAACCCTTTCTGTGAAGAAGCCCAAAACGCATTTTCCCAGGCAAAAGCCAGCATTTTCCAAATAGCTGTAAATCTCCGTCTGAAACATAAAACGAACCTATCCTTCAGACTGCTCTTCTGGGTGTTCGCTGACCTAAGGGAGTTTAATCTGCCTCTAGATTCAGAGAGTGAGAAGCACGTTGCTTCTCGGAGCTGCGTTTTGATATGCCAGAGTGAATGGGAGTAAACGCGGTTTGGAGAAATATCTGCTTCTAAAACAAAAACGGAGCAACCTAACAGAACGGCCTTCAATGTGTGCGTTCAACTTACAGAGTTAAACTGATGTGTGTTTGCAGGAGTTTCTAAACCCTTTCTGTGAAGAAGTGCAAAACGCATTTTCCCAGGCAAAAGCCAGAATTTCCCAAATAGCTGTAAATCTCCGTCTTAAACACAAAACGAACGTATCCTTCAGACTGCTCTGCTGGGTGTTCGCTGACCTAAGGGAGTTGAATCTGCCTCTAGATTCAGAGAGTGAGAAGCACGTTGCTTGTCGGAGCTGCGTTTTGATATGCCAGAGTGAATGGGAGTAAGCGCGGTTTGGAGAAATATCTGCTTCTAAAACCAAAACGGAGCAACCTAACAGAACGGCCCTCAATGTGTGCGTTCAACTTACAGAGTTAAACTGATGTGTGTTTGCAGGAGTTTCTAAACCCTTTCTGTGAAGAAGCGCAAAACGCATTTTCCCAGGCAAAAGCCAGCATTTCCCAAATAGCTGTAAATCTTTGTCTGAAACACAAAACGAACGTATCCTTCAGACTGCTCTGCTGGGTGTTCGCTGACCTAAGGGAGTTGAATCTGCCTCTAGATTCAGAGAGTGAGAAGCACGTTGCTTCTCGGAGCTGCGTTTTGATATGCCAGAGTGAATGGGAGTAAACGCGGTTTGGAGAAATATCTGCTTCTAAAACCAAAACCGGCGACCTAACAGAACGGCCTTCAATGTGTGCGTTCAACTTACAGAGTTAAACTGATGTGTGTTTGCAGGAGTTTCTAAACCCTTTCTGTGAAGAAGCGCAAAACGCAGTTTCCCAGGCAAAAGCCATCATTTCCCAAATAGCTGTAAATCTTTGTCTGAAACACAAAACGAACGTATCCTTCAGACTGCTCTGCTGGGTGTTCGCTGACCTAAGGGAGTTGAATCTGCCTCTAGATTCAGAGAGTGAGAAGCACGTTGCTTCTCGGAGCTGCGTTTTGATATGCCAGAGTGAATGGGAGTAAACGCGGTTTGGAGAAATATCTGCTTCTAAAACCAAAACGGAGCAACCTAACAGAACGGCCTTCAATGTGTGCGTTCAACTTACAGAGTTAAACTGATGTGTGTTTGCAGGAGTTTCTAAACCCTTTCTGTGAAGAAGCGCAAAACGCATTTTTCCAGGCAAAAGCCAGCATTTCCCAAATAGCTGTAAATCTCCGTCTGAAACACAAAACGAACGTATCCTTCAGACTGCTCTGCTGGGTGTTCGCTGACCTAAGGGAGTTGAATCTGCCTCTAGATTCAGAGAGTGAGAAGCACGTTGCTTCTCGGAACTGCGTTTTGATATGCCAGAGTGAATGGGAGTAAACGCGGTTTGGAGAAATATCTGCTTCTAAAACCAAAACGGAGCAACCTAACAGAACGGCCTTCAATGTGTGCGTTCAACTTACAGAGTTAAACTGATGTGTGTTTGCAGGAGTTTCTAAACCCTTTCTGTGAAGAAGCCCAAAACGCATTTTCCCAGGCAAAAGCCAGCATTTTCCAAATAGCTGTAAATCTCCGTCTGAAACATAAAACGAACCTATCCTTCAGACTGCTCTGCTGGGTGTTCGCTGACCTAAGGGAGTTGAATCTGCCTCTAGATTCAGACAGTGAGAAGCACGTTGCTTCTCGGAGCTGCGTTTTGATATGCCAGAGTGAATGGGAGTAAACGCGGTTTGGAGAAATATCTGCTTCTAAAACCAAAACGGAGCAACCTAACAGAACGGCCTTCAATGTGTGCGTTCAACTTACAGAGTTAAACTGATGTGTGTTTGCAGGAGTTTCTAAACCCTTTCTGTGAAGAAGCGCAAAACGCATTTTCCCAGGCAAAAGCCAGCATTTCCCAAATAGCTGTAAATCTCCGTCTGAAGCACAAAACGAACGTATCCTTCAGACTGCTCTGCTGGGTGTTCGCTGACCTAAGGGAGTTGAATCTGCCTCTAGATTCAGAGAGTGAGAAGCACGTTGCTTCTCGGAGCTGCGTTTTGATATGCCAGAGTGAATGGGAGTAAACGCGGTTTGGAGAAATATCTGCTTCTAAAACCAAAACGGAGCAACCTAACAGAACGGCCTTCAATGTGTGCGTTCAACTTACAGAGTTAAACTGATGTGTGTTTGCAGGAGTTTCTAAACCCTTTCTGTGAAGAAGCGCAAAACGCATTTTCCCAGGCAAAAGCCGGCATTTCCCAAATAGCTGTAAATCTTTGTCTGAAACACAAAATGAACGTATCCTTCAGACTACTCTGCTGGGTGTTCGCTGACCTAAGGGAGTTGAATCTGCCTCTAGATTCAGAGAGTGAGAAGCACGTTGCTTCTCGGAGCTGCGTTTTGATATGCCAGAGTGAATGGGAGTAAACGCGGTTTGGAGAAATATCTGCTTCTAAAACCAAAACAAAGCAACCTAACAGAACGGCCTTCAATGTGTGCGTTCAACTTACAGAGTTAAACTGATGTGTGTTTGCAGGAGTTTCTAAACCCTTTTTGTGAAGAAGTGCAAAACGCATTTTCCCAGGCAAAAGCCAGCATTTCCCAAATAGCTGTAAATCTCCGTCTGAAACACAAAACGAACGTATCTTTCAGACTGCTCTGCTGGGTGTTCGCTGACCTAAGGGAGTTGAATCTGCCTCTAGATTCAGAGAGTGAGAAGCACGTTGCTTCTCGGAGCTGCGTTTTGATATGCCAGAGTGAATGGGAGTGAACGCGATTTGGAGAAATATCTGCTTCTAAAACCAAAACGGAGCAACCTAACAGAACGGCCTTCAATGTGTGCGTTCAACTTACAGAGTTAAACTGATGTGTGTTTGCAGGAGTTTCTAAACCCTTTCTGTGAAGAAGCGCAAAACGCATTTTCCCAGGCAAAAGCCAGCATTTCCCAAATAGCTGTAAATCTTTGTCTGAAACACAATACGAACGTATCCTTCAGACTGCTCTGCTGGGTGTTCGCTGACCTAAGGGAGTTGAATCTGCCTCTAGATTCAGAGAGTGAGAAGCACGTTGCTTCTCGGAGCTGCGTTTTGATATGCCAGAGTGAATGGGAGTAAACGCGGTTTGGAGAAATATCTGCTTCTAAAACCAAAACGGAGCAACCTAACAGAACGGCCTTCAATGTGTGCGTTCAACTTACAGAGTTAAACTGATGTGTGTTTGCAGGAGTTTCTAAACCCTTTCTGTGAAGAAGCGCAAAACGCATTTTTCCAGGCAAAAGCCAGCATTTCCCAAATAGCTGTAATCTCCGTCTGAAACAAAAAACGAACGTATCCTTCAGACTGCTCTGCTGGGTGTTCGCTGACCTAAGAAAGTTGAATCTGCCTCTAGATTCAGAGAGTGAGAAGCACGTTGCTTCTCGGAACTGCGTTTTGATATGCCAGAGTGAATGGGAGTAAACGCGGTTTGGAGAAATATCTGCTTCTAAAACCAAAACGGAGCAACCTAACAGAACGGCCTTCAGTGTGTGCGTTCAACTTACACAGTTAAACTGATGTGTGTTTGCAGGAGTTTCTAAACCCTTTCTGTGAAGAAGCCCAAAACGCATTTTCCCAGGCAAAAGCCAGAATTTTCCAAATAGCTGTATATCTCCGTCTGAAACATAAAACGAACCTATCCTTCAGACTGCTCTTCTGGGTGTTCGCTGACGTAAGGGAGTTTAATCTGCCTCTAGATTCAGAGAGTGAGAAGCACGTTGCTTCTCGGAGCTGCGTTTTGATATGCCAGAGTGAATTTGAGTAAACGCGGTTTGGAGAAATATCTGCTTCTAAAACCAAAACGGAGCAACCTAACAGAACGGCCTTCAATGTGTGCGTTCAACTTACAGAGTTAAACTGATGTGTGTTTGCAGGAGTTTCTAAACCCTTTCTTTGAAGAAGTGCAAAACGCATTTTCCCAAGCAAAAGCCAGCATTTCCCAAATAGCTGTAAATCTCCGTCTGAAACACAAAACGAACGTATCCTTCAGACTGCTCTGCTGGGTGTTCACTGACCTAAGGGAGTTGAATCTGCCTCTAGATTCAGAGAGTGAGAAGCACGTTGCTTCTTGGAGCTGCGTTTTGATATGCCAGAGTGAATGGGAGTAAACGCGGTTTGGAGAAATATCTGCTTCTAAAACCAAAACGGAGCAACCTAACAGAACGGCCTTCAATGTGTGCGTTCAACTTACAGAGTTAAACTGATGTGTGTTTGCAGGAGTTTCTAAACCCTTTCTGTGAAGAAGCGCAAAACGCATTTTCCCAGGCAAAAGCCAGCATTTCCCAAATAGCTGTAAATCTTTGTCTGAAACACAAAACGAACGTATCCTTCAGACTGCTCTGCTGGGTGTTCGCTGACCTAAGGGAGTTGAATCTGCCTCTAGATTCAGAGAGTGAGAAGCACGTTGCTTCTCGGAGCTGCGTTTTGATATGCCAGAGTGAATGGGAGTAAACGCGGTTTGGAGAAATATCTGCTTCTAAAACCAAAACGGAGCAACCTAACAGAACGGCCTTCAATGTGTGCGTTCAACTTACAGAGTTAAACTGATGTGTGTTTGCAGGAGTTTCTAAACCCTTTCTGTGAAGAAGCGCAAAACGCATTTTCCCAGGCGAAAGCCAGCATTTCCCAAATAGCTGTAAATCTCCGTCTGAAACACAAAACGAACGTATCCTTCAGACTGCTCTACTGGGTGTTCGCTGACCTAAGGGAGTTGAATCTGCCTCTAGATTCAGAGAGTGAGAAGCACGTTGCTTCTAGGAACTGCGTTTTGATATGCCAGAGTGAATGGGAGTAAACGCGGTTTGGAGAAATATCTGCTTCTAAAACCAAAACGGAGCAACCTAACAGAACGGCCTTCAATGTGTGCGTTCAACTTACAGAGTTAAACTGATGTGTGTTTGCAGGAGTTTCTAAACCCTTTCTGTGAAGAAGCCCAAAACGCATTTTCCCAGGCAAAAGCCAGCATTTTCCAAATAGCTGTAAATCTCCGTCTGAAACATAAAACGAACCTATCCTTCAGACTGCTCTTCTGGGTGTTCGCTGACCTAAGGGAGTTTAATCTGCCTCTAGATTCAGAGAGTGAGAAGCACGTTGCTTCTCGGAGCTGCGTTTTGATATGCCAGAGTGAATGGGAGTAAACGCGGTTTGGAGAAATATCTGCTTCTAAAACAAAAACGGAGCAACCTAACAGAACGGCCTTCAATGTGTGCGTTCAACTTACAGAGTTAAACTGATGTGTGTTTGCAGGAGTTTCTAAACCCTTTCTGTGAAGAAGTGCAAAACGCATTTTCCCAGGCAAAAGCCAGAATTTCCCAAATAGCTGTAAATCTCCGTCTGAAACACAAAACGAACGTATCCTTCAGACTGCTCTGCTGGGTGTTCGCTGACCTAAGGGAGTTGAATCTGCCTCTAGATTCAGAGAGTGAGAAGCACGTTGCTTCTCGGAGCTGCGTTTTGATATGCCAGAGTGAATGGGAGTAAACGCGATTTGGAGAAATATCTGCTTCTAAAACCAAAACGGAGCAACCTAACAGAACGGCCTTCAATGTGTGCGTTCAACTTACAGAGTTAAACTGATGTGTGTTTGCAGGAGTTTCTAAACCCTTTCTGTGAAGAAGCGCAAAACGCATTTTCCCAGGCAAAAGCCAGCATTTCCCAAATAGCTGTAATCTCCGTCTGAAACACAAAACGAACGTATCCTTCAGACTGCTCTGCTGGGTGTTCGCTGACCTAAGGGAGTTGAATCTGCCTCTAGATTCAGAGAGTGAGAAGCACGTTGCTTCTCGGAGCAGCGTTTTGATATGCCAGAGTGAATGGGAGTAAACGCGGTTTGGAGAAATATCTGCTTCTAAAACCAAAACGGAGCAACCTAACAGAACGGCCTTCAATGTGTGCGTTCAACTTACAGAGTTAAACTGATGTGTGTTTGCAGGAGTTTCTAAACCCTTTCTGTGAAGAAGTGCAAAACGCATTTTCCCAGGCAAAAGCCAGCATTTCCCAAATAGCTGTAAATCTCCGTCTGAAACACAAAACGAACGTATCCTTCAGACTGCTCTGCTGGGTGTTCGCTGACCTAAGGGAGTTGAATCTGCCTCTAGATTCAGAGAGTGAGAAGCACGTTGCTTCTCGGAACTGCGTTTTGATATGCCAGAGTGAATGGGAGTAAACCCGGTTTGGAGAAATATCTGCTTCTAAAACCAAAACGGAGCAACCTAACAGAACGGCCTTCAATGTGTGCGTTCAACTTACAGAGTTAAACTGATGTGTGTTTGCAGGAGTTTCTAAACCCTTTCTGTGAAGAAGTGCAAAACGCATTTGTCCAGGCAAAAGCCAGCATTTCCCAAATGGCTGTAAATCTCCGTCTGAAACACAAAACGAACGTATCCTTCAGACTGCTCTGCTGGGTGTTCGCTGACCTAAGGGAGTTGAATCTGCCTCTAGATTCAGAGAGTGAGAAGCACGTTGCTTCTCGGAGCTGCGTTTTGATATGCCAGAGTGAATGGGAGTAAGCGCGGTTTGGAGAAATATCTGCTTCTAAAACCAAAACGGAGCAACCTAACAGAACGGCCTTCAATGTGTGCGTTCAACTTACAGAGTTAAACTGATGTGTGTTTGCAGGAGTTTCTAAACCCTTTCTGTGAAGAAGCGCAAAACGCATTTTCCCAGGCAAAAGCCAGCATTTCCCAAATAGCTGTAAATCTTTGTCTGAAACACAAAACGAACGTATCCTTCAGACTGCTCTGCTGGGTGTTCGCTGACCTAAGGGAGTTGAATCTGCCTCTAGATTCAGAGAGTGAGAAGCACGTTGCTTCTCGGAGCTGCGTTTTGATATGCCAGAGTGAATGGGAGTAAACGCGGTTTGGAGAAATATCTGCTTCTAAAACCAAAACCGAGCAACCTAACAGAACGGCCTTCAATGTGTGCGTTCAACTTACAGAGTTAAACTGATGTGTGTTTGCAGGAGTTTCTAAACCCTTTCTGTGAAGAAGCGCAAAACGCAGTTTCCCAGGCAAAAGCCATCATTTTTCAAATAGCTGTAAATCTTTGTCTGAAACACAAAACGAACGTATCCTTCAGACTGCTCTGCTGGGTGTTCGCTGACCTAAGGGAGTTGAATCTGCCTCTAGATTCAGAGAGTGAGAAGCACGTTGCTTCTCGGAGCTGCGTTTTGATATGCCAGAGTGAATGGGAGTAAACGCGGTTTGGAGAAATATCTGCTTCTAAAACCAAAACGGAGCAACCTAACAGAACGGCCTTCAATGTGTGCGTTCAACGTACAGAGTTAAACTGATGTGTGTTTGCAGGAGTTTCTAAACCCTTTCTGTGAAGAAGCGCAAAACGCATTTTTCCAGGCAAAAGCCAGCATTTCCCAAATAGCTGTAAATCTCCGTCTGAAACACAAAACGAACGTATCCTTCAGACTGCTCTGCTGGGTGTTCGCTGACCTAAGGGAGTTGAATCTGCCTCTAGATTCAGAGAGTGAGAAGCACGTTGCTTCTAGGAACTGCGTTTTGATATGCCAGAGTGAATGGGAGTAAACGCGGTTTGGAGAAATATCTGCTTCTAAAACCAAAACGGAGCAACCTAACAGAACGGCCTTCAATGTGTTCGTTCAACTTACAGAGTTAAACTGATGTGTGTTTGCAGGAGTTTCTAAACCCTTTCTGTGAAAAAGCCCAAAACGCATTTTCCCAGGCAAAAGCCAGCATTTTCCAAATAGCTGTAAATCTCCGTCTGAAACATAAAAAGAACCTATCCTTCAGACTGCTCTGCTGGGTGTTCGCTGACCTAAGGGAGTTGAATCTGCCTCTAGATTCAGACAGTGAGAAGCACGTTGCTTCTCGGAGCTGCGTTTTGATATGCCAGAGTGAATGGGAGTAAACGCGGTTTGGAGAAATATCTGCTTCTAAAACCAAAACGGAGCAACCTAACAGAACGGCCTTCAATGTGTGCGTTCAACTTATAGAGTTAAACTGATGTGTGTTTGCAGGAGTTTCTAAACCCTTTCTGTGAAGAAGTGCAAAACGCATTTTCCCAGGCAAAAGCCAGCATTTCCCAAATAGCTGTAAATCTTTGTCTGAAACACAAAACGAACGTATCCTTCAGACTGCTCTGCTGGGTGTTCGCTGACCTAAGGGAGTTGAATCTGCCTCTAGATTCAGAGAGTGAGAAGCACGTTGCTTCTCGGAGCTGCGTTTTGATATGCCAGAGTGAATGGGAGTAAACGCGGTTTGGAGAAATATCTGCTTCTAAAACCAAAACGGAGCAACCTAACAGAACGGCCTTCAATGTGTGCGTTCAACTTACAGAGTTAAACTGATGTGTGTTTGCAGGAGTTTCTAAACCCTTTCTGTGAAGAAGCGCAAAACGCATTTTTCCAGGCAAAAGCCAGCATTTCCCAAATAGCTGTAAATCTCCCTCTGAAACACAAAACGAACGTATCCTTCAGACTGCTCTGCTGGGTGTTCGCTGACCTAAGGGAGTTGAATCTGCCTCTAGATTCAGAGAGTGAGAAGCACGTTGCTTCTCAAAACTGCGTTTTGATATGCCAGAGTGAATGGGAGTAAACGCGGTTTGGAGAAATATCTGCTTCTAAAACCAAAACGGAGCAACCTAACAGAACGGCCTTCAATGTGTGCGTTCAACTTACAGAGTTAAACTGATGTGTGTTTGCAGGAGTTTCTAAACCCTTTCTGTGAAGAAGCCCAAAACGCATTTTCCCAGGCAAAAGCCAGCATTTTCCAAATAGCTGTATATCTCCGTCAGAAACATAAAACGAACCTATCCTTCAGACTGCTCTTCTGGGTGTTCGCTGACCTAAGGGAGTTTAATCTGCCTCTAGATTCAGAGAGTGAGAAGCACGTTGCTTCTCGGAGCTGCGTTTTGATATGCCAGAGTGAATGGGAGTAAACGCGGTTTGGAGAAATATCTGCTTCTAAAACCAAAACGGAGCAACCTAACAGAACGGCCTTCAATGTGTGCGTTCAACTTACAGAGTTAAACTGATGTGTGTTTGCAGGAGTTTCTAAACCCTTTCTGTGAAGAAGCGCAAAACGCATTTTCCCAGGCAAAAGCCAGCATTTCCCAAATAGCTGTAAATCTCCGTCTGAAACACAAAACGAACGTATCCTTCAGACGGCTCTGCTGGGTGTTCGCTGACCTAAGGGAGTTGAATCTGCCTCTAGATTCAGAGAGTGAGAAGCACGTTGCTTCTCGGAGCTGCGTTTTGATATGCCAGAGTGAATGGGAGTAAACGCGGTTTGGAGAAATATCTGCTTCTAAAACCAAAACGGAGCAACCTAACAGAACGGCCTTCAATGTGTGCGTTCAACTTACAGAGTTAAACTGATGTGTGTTTGCAGGAGTTTCTAAACCCTTTCTGTGAAGAAGCGCAAAACGCATTTTCCCAGGCAAAAGCCGGCATTTCCCAAATAGCTGTAAATCTTTGTCTGAAACACAAAATGAACGTATCCTTCAGACTGCTCTGCTGGGTGTTCGCTGACCTAAGGGAGTTGAATCTGCCTCTAGATTCAGAGAGTGAGAAGCACGTTGCTTCTCGGAGCTGCGTTTTGATATGCCAGAGTGAATGGGAGTAAACGCGGTTTGGAGAAATATCTGCTTCTAAAACGAAAACAAAGCAACCTAACAGAACGGCCTTCAATGTGTGCGTTCAACTTACAGAGTTAAACTGATGTGTGTTTGCAGGAGTTTCTAAACCCTTTCTGTGAAGAAGCGCAAAACGCATTTTTCCAGGCAAAAGCCAGCATTTCCCAAATAGCTGTAAATCTCCGTCTGAAACACAAAACGAACGTATCCTTCAGACTGCTCTGCTGGGTGTTCGCTGACCTAAGGGAGTTGAATCTGCCTCTAGATTCAGAGAGTGAGAAGCACGTTGCTTCTCGGAACTGCGTTTTGATATGCCAGAGTGAATGGGAGTAAACGCGGTTTGGAGAAATATCTGCTTCTAAAACCAAAACGGAGCAACCTAACAGAACGGCCTTCAATGTGTGCGCTCAACTTACAGAGTTAAACTGATGTGTGTTTGCAGGAGTTTCTAAACCCTTTCTGTGAAGAAGTGCAAAACGCATTTTCCCAGGCAAAAGCCAGCATTTCCCAAATAGCTGTAAATCTCCGTCTGAAACACAAAACGAACGTATCCTTCAGACTGCTCTGCTGGGTGTTCGCTGACCTAAGTGAGTTGAATCTGCCTCTAGATTCAGAGAGTGAGAAGCACGTTGCTTCTCGGAGCTGCGTTTTGATATGCCAGAGTGAATGGGAGTAAACGCGGTTTGGAGAAATATCTGCTTCTATAACCAAAACAAAGCAACCTAACAGAACGGCCTTCAATGTGTGCGTTCAACTTACAGAGTTAAACTGATGTGTGTTTGCAGGAGTTTCTAAACCCTTTCTGTGAAGAAGCGCAAAACGCATTTTCCCAGGCAAAAGCCAGCATTTCCCAAATAGCTGTAAATCTTTGTCTGAAACACAAAACGAACGTATCCTTCAGACTGCTCTGCTGGGTTTTCGCTGACCTAAGGGAGTTGAATCTGCCTCTAGATTCAGAGAGTGAGAAGCACGTTGCTTCTCGGAGCTGCGTTTTGATATGCCAGAGTGAATGGGAGTAAACGCGGTTTGGAGAAATATCTGCTTCTAAAACCAAAACGGAGCAACCTAACAGAACGGCCTTCAATGTGTGCGTTCAACTTACAGAGTTAAACTGATGTGTGTTTGCAGGAGTTTCTAAACCCTTTCTGTGAAGAAGCGCAAAACGCATTTTTCCAGGCAAAAGCCAGCATTTCCCAAATAGATGTAAATCTCCGTCTGAAACACAAAACGAACGTATCCTTCAGACTGCTCTGCTGGGTGTTCGCTGACCTAAGGGAGTTGAATCTGCCTCTAGATTCAGAGAGTGAGAAGCACGTTGCTTCTCGGAACTGCGTTTTGATATGCCAGAGTGAATGGGAGTAAACGCGGTTTGGAGAAATATCTGCTTCTAAAACCAAAACGGAGCAACCTAACAGAACGGCCTTCAATGTGTGCGTTCAACTTACAGAGTTAAACTGATGTGTGTTTGCAGGAGTTTCTAAACCCTTTCTGTGGAAAAGCCCAAAACGCATTTTCCCAGGCAAAAGCCAGCATTTTCCAAATAGCTGTATATCTCCGTCTGAAACATAAAACGAACCTATCCTTCAGACTGCTCTTCTGGGTGTTCGCTGACCTAAGGGAGTTGAATCTGCCTCTAGATTCAGAGAGTGAGAAGCACGTTGCTTCTCGGAGCTGCGTTTTGATATGCCACAGTGAATGGGAGTAAACGCGGTTTGGAGAAATATCTGCTTCTAAAACCAAAACGGAGCAACCTAACAGAACGGCCTTCAATGTGTGCGTTCAACTTACAGAGTTAAACTGATGTGTGTTTGCAGGAGTTTCTAAACCGTTTCTGTGAAGAAGCGCAAAACGCATTTTCCCAGGCAAAAGCCAGCATTTCCCAAATAGCTGTAAATCTTTGTCTGAAACACAAAACGAACGTATCCTTCAGACTGCTCTGCTGGGTGTTCGCTGACCTAAGGGAGTTGAATCTGCCTCTAGATTCAGAGAGTGAGAAGCACGTTGCTTCTCGGAGCTGCGTTTTGATATGCCAGAGTGAATGGGAGTAAACGCGGTTTGGAGAAATATCTGCTTCTAAAACCAAAACGGAGCAACCTAACAGAACGGCCTTCAATGTGTGCGTTCAACTTACAGAGTTAAACTGATGTGTGTTTGCAGGAGTTTCTAAACCCTTTCTGTGAAGAAGCGCAAAACGCATTTTCCCAGGCAAAACCCAGCATTTCGCAAATAGCTGTAAATCTTTGTCTGAAACACATAACGAACGTATCCTTCAGACTGCTCTGCTGGGTGTTCGCTGACCTAAGGGAGTTGAATCTGCCTCTAGATTCAGAGAGTGAGAAGCACGTTGCTTCTCGGAGCTGCGTTTTGATATGCCAGAGTGAATGGGAGTAAACGCGGTTTAAAGAAATATCTGCTTCTATAACCAAAACGGAGCAACCTAACAGAACGGCCTTCAATGTGTGCGTTCAACTTACAGAGTTAAACTGATGTGTGTTTGCAGGAGTTTCTAAACCCTTTCTGTGAAGAAGCCCAAAACGCATTTTCCCAGGCAAAAGCCAGCATTTTCCAAATAGCTGTAAATCTCCGTCTGAAACATAAAACGAACCTATCCTTCAGACTGCTCTTCTGGGTGTTCGCTGACCTAAGGGAGTTGAATCTGCCTCTAGATTCAGAGAGTGAGAAGCACGTTGCTTCTCGGAGCTGCGTTTTGATATGCCAGAGTGAATGGGAGTAAACGCGGTTTGGAGAAATATCTGCTTCTAAAACCAAAACGGAGCAACCTAACAGAACGGCCTTCAATGTGTGCGTTCAACTTACAGAGTTAAACTGATGTGTGTTTGCAGGAGTTTCTAAAGCCTTTCTGTGAAGAAGTGCAAAACGCATTTTCCCAGGCAAAAGCCAGCATTTCCCAAATAGCTGTAAATCTCCGTCTGAAACACAAAACGAACGTATCCTTCAGACTGCTCTGCTGGGTGTTCGCTGACCTAAGGGAGTTGAATCTGCCTCTAGATTCAGAGAGTGAGAAGCACGTTGCTTCTCGGAGCTGCGTTTTGATATGCCAGAGTGAATGGGAGTGAACGCGATTTGGAGAAATATCTGCTTCTAAAACCAAAACGGAGCAACCTAACAGAACGGCCTTCAATGTGTGCGTTCAACTTACAGAGTTAAACTGATGTGTGTTTGCAGGAGTTTCTAAACCCTTTCTGTGTAGAAGTGCAAAACGCATTTTCCCAAGCAAAAGCCAGCATTTCCCAAATAGCTGTAAATCTCCGTCTGAAACACAAAACGAACGTATCCTTCAGACTGCTCTGCTGGGTGTTCACTGACCTAAGGGAGTTGAATCTGCCTCTAGATTCAGAGAGTGAGAAGCACGTTGCTTCTCGGAGCTGCGTTTTGATATGCCAGAGTGAATGGGAGTAAACGCGGTTTGGAGAAATATCTGCTTCTAAAACCAAAACGGAGCAACCTAACAGAACGGCCTTCAATGTGTGCGTTCAACTTACAGAGTTAAACTGATGTGTGTTTGCAGGAGTTTCTAAACCGTTTCTGTGAAGAAGCGCAAAACGCATTTTCCCAGGCAAAAGCCAGCATTTCCCAAATAGCTGTAAATCTTTGTCTGAAACACAAAACGAACGTATCCTTCAGACTGCTCTGCTGGGTGTTCGCTGACCTAAGGGAGTTGAATCTGCCTCTAGATTCAGAGAGTGAGAAGCACGTTGCTTCTCGGAGCTGCGTTTTGATATGCCAGAGTGAATGGGAGTAAACGCGGTTTGGAGAAATATCTGCTTCTAAAACCAAAACGGAGCAACCTAACAGAACGGCCTTAAATGTGTGCGTTCAACTTACAGAGTTAAACTGATGTGTGTTTGCAGGAGTTTCTAAACCCTTTCTGTGAAGAAGCGCAAAACGCATTTTTCCAGGCAAAAGCCAGCATTTCCCAAATAGCTCTAATCTCCGTCTGAAACACAAAACGAACGTATCCTTCAGACTGCTCTGCTGGGTGTTCGCTGACCTAAAAGAGTTGAATCTGCCTCTAGATTCAGAGAGTGAGAAGCACGTTGCTTCTCGGAACTGCGTTTTGATATGCCAGAGTGAATGGGAGTAAACGCGGTTTGGAGAAATATCTGCTTCTAAAACCAAAACGGAGCAACCTAACAGAACGGCCTTGAGTGTGTGCGTTCAACTTACACAGTTAAACTGATGTGTGTTTGCAGGAGTTTCTAAACCCTTTCTGTGAAGAAGCCCAAAACGCATTTTCCCAGGCAAAAGCCAGCATTTTCCAAATAGCTGTATATCTCCGTCTGAAACATAAAACGAACCTATCCTTCAGACTGCTCTGCTGGGTGTTCGCTGACCTAATGGAGTTTAATCTGCCTCTAGATTCAGAGAGTGAGAAGCACGTTGCTTCTCGGAGCTGCGTTTTGATATGCCAGAGTGAATGGGAGTAAACGCGGTTTGGAGAAATATCTGCTTCTAAAACCAAAACGGAGCAACCTAACAGAACGGCCTTCAATGTGTGCGTTCAACTTACAGAGTTAAACTGATGTGTGTTTGCAGGAGTTTCTAAACCCTTTCTGTGAAGAAGTGCAAAACGCATTTTCCCAAGCAAAAGCCAGCATTTCCCAAATAGCTGTAAATCTCCGTCTGAAACACAAAACGAACGTATCCTTCAGACTGCTCTGCTGGGTGTTCACTGACCTAAGGGAGTTGAATCTGCCTCTAGTTTCAGAGAGTGAGAAGCACGTTGCTTCTCGGAGCTGCGTTTTGATATGCCAGAGTGAATGGGAGTAAACGCGGTTTGGAGAAATATCTGCTTCTAAAACCAAAACGGAGCAACCTAACAGAACGGCCTTCAATGTGTGCGTTCAACTTACAGAGTTAAACTGATGTGTGTTTGCAGGAGTTTCTAAACCCTTTCTGTGAAGAAGCGCAAAACGCATTTTCCCAGGCAAAAGCCAGCATTTCCCAAATAGCTGTAAATCTTTGTCTGAAACACAAAACGAACGTATCCTTCAGACTGCTCTGCTGGGTGTTCGCTGACCTAAGGGAGTTGAATCTGCCTCTAGATTCAGAGAGTGAGAAGCACGTTGCTTCTCGGAGCTGCGTTTTGATATGCCAGAGTGAATGGGAGTAAACGCGGTTTGGAGAAATATCTGCTTCTAAAACCAAAACGGAGCAACCTAACAGAACGGCCTTCAATGTGTGCGTTCAACTTACAGAGTTAAACTGATGTGTGTTTGCAGGAGTTTCTAAACCCTTTCTGTGAAGAAGCGCAAAACGCATTTTCCCAGGCGAAAGCCAGCATTTCCCAAATAGCTGTAAATCTCCGTCTGAAACACAAAACGAACGTATCCTTCAGACTGCTCTACTGGGTGTTCGCTGACCTAAGGGAGTTGAATCTGCCTCTAGATTCAGAGAGTGAGAAGCACGTTGCTTCTCGGAACTGCGTTTTGATATGCCAGAGTGAATGGAAGTAAACGCGGTTTGGAGAAATATCTGCTTCTAAAACCAAAACGGAGCAACCTAACAGAACGGCCTTCAATGTGTGCGTTCAACTTACAGAGTTAAACTGATGTGTGTTTGCAGGAGTTTCTGAACCCTTTCTGTGAAGAAGCCCAAAACGCATTTTCCCAGGCAAAAGCCAGCATTTTCCAAATAGCTGTAAATCTCCGTCTGAAACATAAAACGAACCTATCCTTCAGACTGCTCTTCTGGGTGTTCGCTGACCTAAGGGAGTTTAATCTGCCTCTAGATTCAGAGAGTGAGAAGCACGTTGCTTCTCGGAGCTGCGTTTTGATATGCCAGAGTGAATGGGAGTAAACGCGGTTTGGAGAAATATCTGCTTCTAAAACAAAAACGGAGCAACCTAACAGAACGGCCTTCAATGTGTGCGTTCAACTTACAGAGTTAAACTGATGTGTGTTTGCAGGAGTTTCTAAACCCTTTCTGTGAAGAAGTGCAAAACGCATTTTCCCAGGCAAAAGCCAGAATTTCCCAAATAGCTGTAAATCTCCGTCTGAAACACAAAACGAACGTATCCTTCAGACTGCTCTGCTGGGTGTTCGCTGACCTAAGGGAGTTGAATCTGCCTCTAGATTCAGAGAGTGAGAAGCACGTTGCTTCTCGGAGCTGCGTTTTGATATGCCAGAGTGAATGGGAGTAAACGCGATTTGGAGAAATATCTGATTCTAAAACCAAAACGGAGCAACCTAACAGAACGGCCTTCAATGTGTGCGTTCAACTTACAGAGTTAAACTGATGTGTGTTTGCAGGAGTTTCTAAACCCTTTCTGTGAAGAAGCGCAAAACGCATTTTCCCAGACAAAAGCAAGCATTTCCCAAATAGCTGTAAATCTCCGTCTGAAACACAAAACGAACGTATCCTTCAGACTGCTCTGCTGGGTGTTCGCTGACCTAAGGGAGTTGAATCTGCCTCTAGATTCAGAGAGTGAGAAGCACCTTGCTTCTCGGAGCAGCGTTTATATATGCCAGAGTGAATGGGAGTGAACGCGGTTTGGAGAAATATCTGCTTCTAAAACCAAAACGGAGCAACCTAACAGAACGGCCTTCAATGTGTGCGTTCAACTTACAGAGTTAAACTGATGTGTGTTTGCAGGAGGTTCTAAACCCTTTCTGTGAAGAAGCGCAAAACGCATTTACCCAGGCAAAAGCCAGCATTTCCCAAATAGCTGTAAATCTCCGTCTGAAACACAAAACGAACGTATCTTTCAGACTGCCCTGTTGGGTGTCCGCTGACCTAAGGGAGTTGAATCTGCCTCTAGATTCAGAGAGTGAGATGCAGGTTGCTTCTCGGAGCTCCGTTTTGATATGCCAGAGTGAATGGGAGTAAACGCGGTTCGGAGAAATATCTGCTTCTCAAACCAAAACGGAGCAACCTAACAGAACGGCCTTCAATGTGTGCGTTCAACTTACAGAGTTAAACTGATGTGTGTTTGCAGGAGTTTCTAAACCCTTTCTGTGAAGAAGCGCAAAACGCATTTTCCCAGGGAAAAGCAAGCATTTCCTATATAGCTGTAAATCTCCGTCTGAAACACAAAATGAACGTATCCTTCAGACTGCTCTGCTGGGTGTTCGCTGACCTAAGGGAGTTGAATCGGCCTCTAGATTAAGACAGTGAGAAGCACGTTGCTTCTCGGAGCTGCGTTTTGATATGACAGAGTGAATGGGAGTAAACGCGGTTTGGAGAAATATCTGCTTCTAAAACCAAAACGGAGCAACCTAACAGAACGGCCTTCAATGTGTTCGTTCAACTTACAGAGTTAAACTGATGTGTGTTTGCAGGAGTATCTAAATTCTTTCTGTGAAGAAGCGCAAAACGCATTTTCCCAGGCAAAAGCAAGCATTTCCCAAATAGCTGTAAATCTCCGTCTGAAACACAAAACGAACGTATCCTTCAGACTGCTCTGCTGGGTGGTCGCTTACCTAAGGGAGTTGAATCTGCCTCTAGATTCAGAGAGTGAGAAGCACGTTGGTTCTCGGAGCTGCGTTTTGATATGCCAGAGTGAATGGGAGTAAAAGCGGTTTGGAGAAATATCTGCTTCTAAAACCAAAACGGAGCAACCTAACAGAACGGCCTTCAATGTGTGCGTTCAACTTACGGAGTTAAACTGATGTGTGTTTGCAGGAGTTTCTAAACACTTTCTGTGAAGAAGCGCAAAACCCATTTTCCCAGGCTAAAGCCAGCATTTCCCAAATAGCTGTAAATCTCCGTCTGAAACACAAAACGAACGTATCCTTCAGACTGCTCTGCTGGGTGTTCGCTGACCTAAGGGAGTTGAATCTGCCTCTAGATTCAGAGAGTGAGAAGCACGTTGCTTCTCGGAGCAGCGTTTTGATATGCCAGAGTGAAAGGGAGTAAACGCGGTTTGGAGAAATATCTGCTTCTAAAACCAAAACGGAGTAACCTAACAGAACGGACTTCAATGTGTGCGTTCAACTTACAGAGTTAAACTGATGTGTGTTTGCAGGAGTTTCTAAACCCTTTCTGTGAAGAAGCGCAAAACGCATTTACCCAGGCAATAGCCAGCATTTCCCAAATAGCTGTAAATCTCCGTCTGAAACACAAAACGAACGTATCCTTCAGACTGCTCTGTTGGGTGTTCGCTGACCTAAGGGAGTTGAATCTGCCTCTAGATTCAGAGAGTGAGAAGCACGTTGCTTCTCGGAGCTGCGTTTTGATATGCCAGAGTGAATGGGAGTAAACGCGGTTTGGAGAAATATCTGCTTCTAAAACCAAAACGGAGCAAGCTAACAGAACGGCCTTCAATGTGTGCGTTCAACGTACAGAGTGAAACTGATGTGTGTTTGCAGGAGTTTCTAAACACTTTCTGTGAAAAAGCGCAAAACGCATTTTCCCAGGCAAAAGCAAGCATTTCCCAAATAGCTGTAAATCTCCGTCTGAAACACAAAACGAACGTATCCTTCAGACTGCTCTGCTGGGTGTTCGCTGACCTAAGGGAGTTGAATCTGCCTCTAGATTCAGAGAGTGAGAAGCACGTTGCTTCTCGGAGCAGCGTTTTGATATGCCAGAGCGAAAGGGAGTAAACGCGGTTTGGAGAAATATCTGCTTCTAAAACCAAAACGGAGCAACCTAACAGAACGGCCTTCAATGTGTGCGTTCAACTTACAGAGTTTAACTGATGTGTGTTTCCAGGAGTTTCTAAACCCTTTCTGTGAAGAAGCGCAAAAAGCATTTACCCAGGCAAAAGCCAGCATTTCCCAAATAGCTGTAAATCTCCGTCTGAAACACAAAACGAACGTATCCTTCAGACTGCTCTGTTGGGTGTTCGCTGACCTAAGGGAGTTGAATCTGCCTCTAGATTCAGAGAGTGAGAAGCACGTTGCTTCTCGGAGCTGCGTTTTGATATGCCAGAGTGAATGGGAGTAAACGCGGTGTGGAGAGATATCTGCTTCTAAAACCAAAACGGAGCAAGATAACAGAACGGCCTTCAATGTGTGCGTTCAACTTACAGAGTTAAACTGATGTGTGTTTGCAGGAGTTTCTAAACCCTTTCTGTGAAGAAGCGCAAAACGCATTTTCCCAGGCAAAAGCAAGCATTTCCCAAATAGCTGTAAATCTCCGTCTGAAACACAAAACGAACGTATCCTTCAGACTGCTCTGCTGGGTGTTCGCTGACCTAAGGGAGTTGAATCTGCCTCTAGATTCAGAGAGTGAGAAGCACGTTGCTTCTCGGAGCTGCGTTTTGATATGCCAGAGTGAATGGGAGTAAACGCGGTTTGGAGAAATATCTGCTTCTAAAACCAAAACGGAGCAAGCTAACAGAACGGCCTTCAATGTGTGCGTTCAACTTACAGAGTTAAACTGATGTGTGTTTGCAGGAGTTTCTTAACCCTTTCTGTGAAGAAGCGCAAAACGCATTTTCCCAGGCAAAAGCAAGCACTTCCCAAATAGCTGTGAATCTCCGTCTGAAACACAAAACGAACGTATCCTTCAGACTGCTCTGCTGGGTGTTCGCTTAGCTAAGGGAGTTGAATCTGCCTCTAGATTCAGAGAGTGAGAAGCACGTTGCTTCTCGGAGCTGCGTTTTGATATGCCAGAGTGAATGGGAGTAAACGCGGTTTGGAGAAATATCTGCTTCTAAAACCAAAACGGAGCAACCTAACAGAACGGCCTTCAATGTGTGCGTTCAACTTACAGAGTTAAACTGATGTGTATCTGTAAGAGTTTCTAAACCCTTTCTGTGAAGAAGCGCAAAACGCATTTTCCAAGGAAAAAGCAAGCATTTTCCAAATAGCTGTAAATCTCCGTCTGAAACACAAATCGAACGTATAATTCATACTGCTCTGCTGGGTGTTCCCTGACCTAAGGAAGTTGAATCGGCCTCTAGATTCAGAGAGTGAGAAGCACGTTGCTTCTCGGAGCTGCGTTTTGATATGCCAGAGTGAATGGCAGTAAACGCGGTTTGGAGAAATATCTGCTTCTAAAACCAAAACGCAGCAACCTAACAGAACGGCCTTCAATGTGTGCGTTCAACTTACAGAGTTAAACTGATTTGTGTGTGCAGGAGTTTCTAAACGCTTTCTGTGAAGAAGCTCAAAACGCATTTTCCCAGGCAAAAGCAAGCATTTCCCAAATAGCTGTAAATCTCCGTCTGAAACACAAAACGAACGTATCCTTCAGACTGCTCTGCTGGGTGTTCGCTGACCTAAGGGAGTTGAATCGGCCTCTAGATTCAGAGAGTGAGAAGCAGGTTGCTTCTCGGAGCTGCGTTTTGATATGCCAGAGTGAATGGGAGTAAACGCTGTTTGGAGAAATATCTGCTTCTAAAACTAAAATGGAGCAACCTAACAGAACGGCCTTCAATGTGTGCGTTCAACTTACAGAGTTAAACTGATGTGTGTTTGCAGGAGTTTCTAAACCCTTTCTGTGAAGAAGCGCAAAACGCATTTTCCCAGGCAAAAGCCAGCATTTCCCAAATAGCTGTAAATCTCCGTCTGAAACACAAAACGAACGTAACCTTCAGACTGCTCTGCTGGGTGTTCGCTGACCTAAGGGAGTTGAATCGGCCTCTAGATTCAGAGAGTGAGAAGCACGTTGCTTCTCGGAGCTGCGTTTTGATATGCCAGAGTGAATGGGAGTAAACGCGGTTTGGAGAAATATCTGCTTCTAAAACCAAAACGGAGCAACCTAACAGAACGGCATTCAATGTGTGCGTTCAACTTACAGAGTTAAACTGATGTGTGTTTGCATGAGTTTCTAAACCCTTTCTGTGAAGAAGCGCAAAACGCATTTTCCCAGGCAAAAGCAAGCATTTCCCAAATAGAAGTAAATCTCCGTCTGAAACACAAAACGAACGTATCCTTCAGACTGCTCTGCTGGGTGTTCACTTACCTAAGGGAGTTGAATCTGCCTCTAGATTCAGAGAGTGAGAAGCACGTTGCTTCTCGGAGCTGCGTTTTGATATGCCAGAGTGAATGGGAGTAAACGCGGTTTGGAGAAGTATCTGCTTCTAAAACCAAAACGGAGCAACCTAACAGAACGGCCTTCAATGTGTGCGTTCAACCTACAGAGTTAAACTGATGTGTGTTTGCAGGAGTTTCTAAACCCTTTCTGTGAAGAAGCGCAAAACGCATTTTCCCAGGCAAAAGCAAGCATTTTTGAAATAGCTTTAAATCTCCTTCTGAAACACAAAACGAACGTATCATTCATACTGCTCTGCTGGGTGTTAGCTGACCTAAGGAAGTTGAATCGGCCTCTAGATTCAGAGAGTGAGAAGCACGTTGCTTCTCGGAGCTGCGTTTTGATATGCCAGAGTGAATGGGAGTAAACGCGGTTTGGAGAAATATCTGCTTCTAAAACCAAAACGCAGCAACCTAACAGAACGGCCTTCAATGTGTGCGTTCAACTTACAGAGTAAAACTGATGTGTGTTTGCAGGAGTTTCTCAACCCTTTCTGTGAAGAAGCGCAAAACGCATTTTCCCAGGCAAAAGCAAGCATTTCCCAAATAGCTGTAAATCTCCGTCTGAAACACAAAACGAACGTATCCTCCAGACTGCCCTGCTGGGTGTTCGCTGACGTAAAAGAGTTGAATCTGCCTCTAGATTCAGAGAGTGAGAAGCACGTTGCTTCTCGGAGCTGCGTTTTGATATGCCAGAGTGAATGGGAGTAAACGCGGTTTGGAGAAATATCTGCTTCTAAAACCAAAACGGAGCAACCTAACAGAACGGCCTTCAATGTGTGCGTTCAACTTACAGAGTTAAACTGATTTGTGTGTGCAGGAGTTTCTAAACCCTTTCTGTGAAGAAGCGCAAAACGCATTTTCCCAGGCAAAAGCAAGCATTTCCCAAATAGCTGTAAATCTCCGTCTGAAACACAAAACGAACTTATCCTTCAGACTGCCTTGCTGGGTGTTCGCTTAGCTAAGGGAGTTGAATCTGCCTCTAGATTCAGAGAGTGAGAAGCACGTTGCTTCTCGGAGCTGCGTTTTGATATGCCAGAGTGAATGGGAGTAAACGCGGTTTGGAGAAATATCTGCTTCTAAAACTAAAATGGAGCAACCTAACAGAACGGCCTTCAATGTGTGCGTTCAACTTACAGAGTTAAACTGATGTGTGTTTGCAGGAGTTTCTAAACCCTTTCTGTGAAGAAGCGCAAAACGCATTTTCCCAGGCAAAAGCCAGCATTTCCCAAATAGCTGTAAATCTCCGTCTGAAACACAAAACGAACGTATCCTTCAGACTGCTCTGCTGGGTGTTCGCTGACCTAAGGGAGTTGAATCGCCCTCTAGATTCAGAGAGTGAGAAGCACGTTGCTTCTCGGAGCTGCGTTTTGATATGCCAGAGTGAATGGGAGTAAACGCGGTTTGGAGAAATATCTGCTTCAAAATCCAAAACGGAGCAACCTAACAGAACGACCTTCAATGTGTGCGTTTAACTTACAGAGTTAAACTGATGTGTGTTTGCAGGAGTTTCTAAACCCTTTCTGTGAAGAAGCGCAAAACGCATTTTCCCAGGCAAAAGCAAGCATTTCCCAAATAGAAGTAAATCTCCGTCTGAAACACAAAACGAACGTATCCTTCAGACTGCTCTGCTGGGTGTTCGCTTACCTAAGGGAGTTGAATCTGCCTCTAGATTCAGAGAGTGAGAAGCACGTTGCTTCTCGGAGCTGCGTTTTGATATGCCAGAGTGAATGGGAGTAAACGCGGTTTGGAGAAGTATCTGCTTCTAAAACCAAAACGGAGCAACCTAACAGAACGGCCTTCAATGTGTGCGTTCAACCTACAGAGTTAAACTGATGTGTGTTTGCAGGAGTTTCTAAACCCTTTCTGTGAAGAAGCGCAAAACGCATTTTCCCAGGCAAAAGCAAGCATTTCCGAAATAGCTTTAAATCTCCGTCTGAAACACAAAACGAACGTATCCTTCAGACTGCTCTGCTGGGTGTTCGCTGACCTAAGGGAGTTGAATCGGCCTCTAGATTCAGAGAGTGAGAAGAACGTTGCTTCTCGGAGCTGCGTTTTGATATGCCAGAGTGAATGGGAGTAAACGCGGTTTGGAGAAATATCTGCTTCTAAAACCAAAACGGAGCAACCTAACTGAACGGCCTTCAATGTGTGCGTTCAACATACAGAGTTAAACTGATGTGTGTTTGCCGGAGTTTCTAAACCCTTTCTGTGAAGAAGCGCAAAACGCAATTTCCCAGGCAAAAGCAAGCATTTCCCAAATAGCTGTAAATCTCCGTCTGAAACACAAAACGAACGTATCCTTCAGACTGCTCTGCTCGGTTTTCGCTGACCTAAGGGAGTTTAATCTGCCTCTAGATTCAGAGAGTGAGAAGCACGTTGCTTCTCGGAGCAGCGTTTTGATATGCCAGAGTTAAAGGGAGTAAACGCGGTTTGGAGAAATATCTGCTTCTAAAACCAAAACGGAGCAACCTAACAGAACGGCCTTAAATGTGAGCGTTCAACTTACAGAGTTAAACTGATGTGTGTTTGCAGGAGTTTCTAAACCCTTTCTGTGAAAAAGCGCAAAACGCATTTACCCAGGGAAAAGCCAGCATTTCCCAAATAGCTGTAAATCTCCGTCTGAAACACAAAACGAACGTATCCTTCAGACTGCTCTGTTGGGTGTTCGCTGACCTAAGGGAGTTGAATCTGCCTCTAGATTCAGAGAGTGAGAAGCACGTTGCTTCTCTGAGCTGCGTTTTGATATGCCAGAGTGAATGGGAGTAAACGCGGTTTGGAGAAATATCTGCTTCTAAAACCAAAACGGAGCAAGCTAACAGAACGGCCTTCAATGTGTGCGTTTAACTTACAGAGTTAAACTGATGTGTGTTTGCAGGAGTTTCTAAACCCTTTCTGTGAAGAAGCGCAAAACGCATTTTCCCAGGCAAAAGCCAGCATTTCCCAAATAGCTGTAAATCTCCGTCTGAAACACAAAACGAACGTAACCTTCAGACTGCTCTGCTGGGTGTTCGCTGACCTAAGGGAGTTGAATCGGCCTCTAGATTCAGAGAGTGAGAAGCACGTTGCTTCTCGGAGCTGCGTTTTGATATGCCAGAGTGAATGGGAGTAAACGCGGTTTGGAGAAATATCTGCTTCTAAAACCAAAACGGAGCAACCTAACAGAACGGCCTTCAATGTGTGCGTTCAACTTACAGAGTTAAACTGATTTGTGTGTGCAGGAGTTTCTAAACCCTTTCTGTGAAGAAGCTCAAAACGCATTTTCCCAGGCAAAAGCAAGCATTTCCCAAATAGCTGTAAATCTTTGTCTGAAACACAAAACGAACGTATCCTTCAGACTGCTCTGCTGGGTGTTCGCTTAGCTAAGGGAGTTGAATCTGCCTCTAGATTCAGAGAGTGAGAAGCACGTTGCTTCTCGGAGCTGCGTTTTGATATGCCAGAGTGAATGGGAGTAAACGCTGTTTGGAGAAATATCTGCTTCTAAAACTAAAATGGAGCAACCTAACAGAACGGCCTTCAATGTGTGCGTTCAACTTACAGAGTTAAACTGATGTGTGTTTGCAGGAGTTTCTAAACCCTTTCTGTGAAGAAGCGCAAAACGCATTTTCCCAGGCAAAAGCCAGCATTTCCCAAATAGCTGTAATCTCCGTCTGAAACACAAAACGAACGTAACCTTCAGACTGCTCTGCTGGGTGTTCGCTGACCTAAGGGAGTTGAATCGGCCTCTAGATTCAGAGAGTGAGAAGCACGTTGCTTCTCGGAGCTGCGTTTTGATATGCCAGAGTGAATGGGAGTAAACGCGGTTTGGAGAAATATCTGCTTCTAAAACCAAAACGGAGCAACCTAACAGAACGGAATTCAATGTGTGCGTTCAACTTACAGAGTTAAACTGATGTGTGTTTGCAGGAGTTTCTAAACCCTTTCTGTG
This sequence comes from Callithrix jacchus, assembly GCF_049354715.1. Lineage (NCBI taxonomy): Eukaryota > Metazoa > Chordata > Mammalia > Primates > Cebidae > Callithrix > Callithrix jacchus. The sequence continues at coordinate 24,204,879 of NC_133523.1, forward strand.
AAGAAGTGCAAAACGCATTTTCCCAGGCAAAAGCAAGCATTTCCCAAATAGAAGTAAATCTCCGTCTGAAACACAAAACGAACGTATCCTTCAGACTGCTCTGCTGGGTGTTCACTTACCTAAGGGAGTTGAATCTGCCTCTAGATTCAGAGAGTGAGAAGCACGTTGCTTCTCGGAGCTGCGTTTTGATATGCCAGAGTGAATGGGAGTAAACGCGGTTTGGAGAAGTATCTGCTTCTAAAACCAAAACGGAGCAACCTAACAGAACGGCCTTCAATGTGTGCGTTCAACCTACAGAGTTAAACTGATGTGTGTTTGCAGGAGTTTCTAAACCCTTTCTGTGAAGAAGCGCAAAACGCATTTTCCCAGGCAAAAGCAAGCATTTTTGAAATAGCTTTAAATCTCCTTCTGAAACACAAAACGAACGTATCATTCATACTGCTCTGCTGGGTGTTCGCTGACCTAAGGAAGTTGAATCGGCCTCTAGATTCAGAGAGTGAGAAGCACGTTGCTTCTCGGAGCTGCGTTTTGATATGCCAGAGTGAATGGGAGTAAACGCGGTTTGGAGAAATATCTGCTTCTAAAACCAAAACGCAGCAACCTAACAGAACGGCCTTCAATGTGTGCGTTCAACTTACAGAGTAAAACTGATGTGTGTTTGCAGGAGTTTCTCAACCCTTTCTGTGAAGAAGCGCAAAACGCATTTTCCCAGGCAAAAGCAAGCATTTCCCAAATAGCTGTAAATCTCCGTCTGAAACACAAAACGAACGTATCCTCCAGACTACCCTGCTGGGTGTTCGCTGACGTAAAAGAGTTGAATCTGCCTCTAGATTCAGAGAGTGAGAAGCACGTTGCTTCTCGGAGCTGCGTTTTGATATGCCAGAGTGAATGGGAGTAAACGCGGTTTGGAGAAATATCTGCTTCTAAAACCAAAACGCAGCAACCTAACAGAACGGCCTTCAATGTGTGCGTTCAACTTACAGAGTAAAACTGATGTGTGTTTGCAGGAGTTTCTCAACCCTTTCTGTGAAGAAGCGCAAAACGCATTTTCCCAGGCAAAAGCCAGCATTTCCCAAATAGCTGTAAATCTCCGTCTGAAACACAAAACGAACGTATCCTTCAGACTGCTCTGCTGGGTGTTCGCTGACCTAAGGGAGTTGAATCGGCCTCTAGATTCAGAGAGTGAGAAGCACGTTGCTTCTCGGAGCTGCGTTTTGATATGCCAGAGTGAATGGGAGTAAACGCGGTTTGGAGAAATATCTGCTTCTAAAACCAAAACGGAGCAACCTAACAGAACGACCTTCAATGTGTGCGTTTAACTTACAGAGTTAAACTGATGTGTGTTTGCAGGAGTTTCTAAACACTTTCTGTGAAGAAGCGCAAAACGCATTTTCCCAGGCAAAAGCAAGCATTTCCCAAATAGAAGTAAATCTCCGTCTGAAACACAAAACGAACGTATCCTTCAGACTGCTCTGCTGGGTGTTCGCTTACCTAAGGGAGTTGAATCGGCCTCTAGATTCAGAGAGTGAGAAGCACGTTGCTTCTCGGAACTGCGTTTTGATATGCCAGAGTGAATGGGAGTAAACGCGGTTTGGAGAAGTATCTGCGTCTAAAAGCAAAACGGAGCAACCTAACAGAACGGCCTTCAATGTGTGCGTTCAACCTACAGAGTTAAACTGATGTGTGTTTGCAGGAGTTTCTAAACCCTTTCTGTGAAGAAGCGCAAAACGCATTTTCCCAGGCAAAAGCAAGCATTTCCGAAATAGCTTTAAATCTCCGTCTGAAACACAAAACGAACGTATCCTTCAGACTGCTCTGCTGGGTGTTCGCTGACCTAAGGGAGTTGAATCGGCCTCTAGATTCAGAGAGTGAGAAGAACGTTGCTTCTCGGAGCTGCGTTTTGATATGCCAGAGTGAATGGGAGTAAACGCGGTTTGGAGAAATATCTGCTTCTAAAACCAAAACGGAGCAACCTAACTGAACGGCCTTCAATGTGTGCGTTCAACATACAGAGTTAAACTGATGTGTGTTTGCAGGAGTTTCTAAATCCTTTCTGTGAAGAAGCGCAAAACGCATTTTCCCAGGCAAAAGCAAGCATTTCCCAAATAGCTGTAAATCTCCGTCTGAAACACAAAACGAACGTATCCTTCAGACTGCTCTGCTAGGTGTTCGCTTAGCTAAGAAAGTTGAATCTGCCTCTAGATTCAGAGAGTGAGAAGCACGTTGCTTCTCGGAGCTGTGTTTTGATATGCCAGAGTGAATGGGAGTAAACGCGGTTTGGAGAAATATCTGCTTCTAAAACCAAAACGGAGCAACCTAACAGAACGGCCTTCAAAATGTGCGTTTAACTTACAGAGTTAAACTGATTGTGTTTGCAGGAGTTTCTAAACCCTTTCTGTGAAGAAGCGCAAAACGCATTTTCCCAGGCAAAAGCAAGCATTTCCCAAAGCGCTGTAAATCTCCGTCTGAAACACAAAACGAACGTATCCTTCAGACTGCTCTGTTGGGTGTTCGCTGACCTAAGGGAGTTGAATCTGCCTCTAGATTCAGAGAGTGAGAAGCACGTTGCTTCTCTGAGCTGCGTTTTGATATGCCAGAGTGAATGGGAGTAAACGCGGTTTGGAGAAATATCTGCTTCTAAAACCAAAACGGAGCAAGCTAACAGAACGGCCTTCAATGTGTGCGTTCAACTTACAGAGTTAAACTGATGTGTGTTTGCAGGAGTTTCTAAACCCTTTCTGTGAAGAAGCGCAAAACGCATTTTCCCAGGCAAAAGCCAGAATTTCCCAAATAGCTGTAAATCTCCGTCTGAAACACAAAACGAACGTAACCTTCAGACTGCTCTGCTGGGTGTTCGCTGACCTAAGGGAGTTGAATCGGCCTCTAGATTCAGAGAGTGAGAAGCACCTTGCTTCTCGGAGCTGCGTTTTGATATGCCAGAGTGAATGGGAGTAAACGCGGTTTGGAGAAATATCTGCTTCTAAAACCAAAACGGAGCAACCTAACTGAACGGCCTTCAATGTGTGCGTTCAACATACAGAGTTAAACTGATTTGTGTTTGCAGGAGTTTCTAAACCCTTTCTGTGAAGCAGCGCAAAACGCATTTTCCCAGGCAAAAGCAAGCATTTCCCAAATAGCTGTAAATCTCCGTCTGAAACACAAAACGAACGTATCCTTCAGACTGCTCTGCTAGGTGTTCGCTTAGCTAAGAAAGTTGAATCTGCCTCTAGATTCAGAGAGTGAGAAGCACGTTGCTTCTCGGAGCTGTGTTTTGATATGCCAGAGTGAATGGGAGTAAACGCGGTTTGGAGAAATATCTGCTTCTAAAACCAAAACGGAGCAACCTAACAGAACGGCCTTCAAAATGTGCGTTCAACTTACAGAGTTAAACTGATTGTGTTTGCAGGAGTTTCTAAACCCTTTCTGTGAAGAAGCGCAAAACGCATTTTCCCAGGCAAAAGCAAGCATTTCCCAAAGCGCTGTAAATCTCCGTCTGAAACACAAAACGAACGTATCCTTCAGACTGCTCTGCTGGGGGTTCGCTGACCTAAGGGAGTTGAATCTGCCTCTAGATTCAGAGAGTGAGAAGCACGTTGCTTCTCGGAGCAGCGTTTTGATATGCCAGAGTTAAAAATAGTAAACGCGGTTTGGAGAAATATCTGCTTCTAAAACCAAAACGGAGCAACCTAACAGAACGGCCTTCAATGTGAGCGTTCAACTTACAGAGTTAAACTGATGTGTGTTTGCAGGAGTTTCTAAACCCTTTCTGTGAAGAAGCGCAAAACGCATTTATCCAGGCAAAAGCCAGCATTTCCCAAATAGCAGTAAATCTCCGTCTGAAACACAAAACGAACGTATCCTTCAGACTGCTCTGTTGGGTGTTCGCTGACCTAAGGGAGTTGAATCTGCTTCTAGATTCAGAGAGTGAGAAGCACGTTGCTTCTCTGAGCTGCGTTTTGATATGCCAGAGTGAATGGGAGTAAACGCGGTTTGGAGAAATATCTGCTTCTAAAACCAAAACGGAGCAAGCTAACAGAACGGCCTTCAATGTGTGCGTTCAACTTACAGAGTAAAACTGATGTGTGTTTGCAGGAGTTTCCAAACCCTTTCTGTGAAGAAGCGCAAAACGCATTTTCCCAGGCAAAAGCAAGCATTTCCCGAATAGCTGTAAATCTCCGTCTGAAACACAAAACGAACGTATCCTTCAGACTGCTCTGCTGGGTGTTCGCTTAGCTAAAAGAGTTGAATCTGCCTCTAGATTCAGAGAGTGAGAAGCACGTTGCTTCTCGGAGCTGCGTTTTGATATGCCAGAGTGAATGGGAGTAAACGCGGTTTGGAGAAATATCTGCTTCTAAAACCAAAACGGAGCAACCTAACAGAACGGTCTTCAATGTGTGCGTTCAACTTACAGAGTTAAACTGATGTGTATCTGCAAGAGTTTCTAAACCCTTTCTCTGAAGAAGCGCAAAACGCATTTTCCCAGGCAACAGCAAGCATTTTCCAAATAGCTGTAAATCTCCGTCTGAAACACAAAACGAACGTATCATTCATACTGCTCTGCTGGGTGTTCGCTGACCTAAGGGAGTTGAATCGGCCTCTAGATTCAGAGAGTGAGAAGCATGTTGCTTCTCGGAGCTGCGTTTTGATATGCCAGAGTGAATGGGAGTAAACGCGGTTTGGAGAAATATCTACTTCTAAAACCAAAACGCAGCAACCTAACAGAACGGCCTTCAATGTGTGCGTTCAACTTACAGAGTTAAACTGATGTGTGTTTGCAGGAGTTTCTCAACCCTTTCTGTGAAGAAGCGCAAAACGCATTTTCCCAGGCAAAAGCAAGCATTTCCCAAATAGCTGTAAATCTCCGTCTGAAACACAAAACGAACGTATCCTCCAGACTGCTCTGCTGGGTGTTCGCTGACGTAAAAGAGTTGAGTCTGCCTCTAGATTCAGAGAGTGAGAAGCACGTTGCTTCTCGGAGCTGCGTTTTGATATGCCAGAGTGAATGGGAGTAAACGCGGTTTGGAGAAATATCTGCTTCTAAAACCAAAACGGAGCAACCTAACAGAACGGCCTTCAATGTGTACGTTCAACTTACAGAGTTAAACTGATGTGTGTTTGCAGGAGTTTCTAAAACCTTTCTGTGAAGAAGCCCAAAACGCATTTTCCCAGGCAAAAGCAAGCATTTCCCAAATAGCTGTAAATCTCCGTCTGAAACACAAAACGAACGTATCCTTCAGACTGCTCTGCTGGGTGTTCGCTTAGCTAAAAGAGTTGAATCTGCCTCTAGATTCAGAGAGTGAGAAGCACGTTGCTTCTCGGAGCTGGGTTTTGATATGCCAGAGTGAATGGGAGTAAACGCGGTTTGGAGAAGTATCTGCTTCTAAAACCAAAACGGAGCAACCTAACAGAACGGCCTTCAATGTGTGTGTTCAACTTACAGAGTTAAACTGATGTGTGTTTGCAGGAGTTTCTAAACCCTTTCTGTGAAGAAGCTCAAAACGCATTTTCCCAGGCAAAAGCAAGCATTTCCCAAATAGCTGTAAATCTCCCTCTGAAACACAAAACGAACGTATCCTTCAGACTGCTCTGCTGGGTGTTCGCATAGCTAAGGGAGTTGAATCTGCCTCTAGATTCAGAGAGTGAGAAGCACGTTGCTTCTCGGAGCTGCGTTTTGATATGCCAGAGTGAATGGGAGTAAACGCGGTTTGGAGAAATATCTGCTTCTAAAACTAAAACGGAGCAACCTAACAGAACGGCCTTCAATGTGTGCGTTCAACTTACAGAGTTAAACTGATGTGTGTTTGCAGGAGTTTCTAAACCCTTTCTGTGAAGAAGCGCGAAACGCATTTTCCCAGGCAAAAGCCAGCATTTCCCAAATAGCTGTAAATCTCCGTCTGAAACACAAAACGAACGTATCCTTCAGACTGCTCTGCTGGGTGTTCGCTGACCTAAGGGAGTTGAATCGGCCTCTAGATTCAGAGAGTGAGAAGCACGTTGCTTCTCGGAGCTGCGTTTTGATATGCCAGAGTGAATGGGAGTAAACGCGGTTTGGAGAAATATCTGCTTCTAAAACCAAAACGGAGCAACCTAACAGAACGGCCTTCAATGTGTGCGTTCAACTTACAGAGTTAAACTGATGTGTATCTGCAAGAGTTTCTAAACCCTTTCTCTGAAAAAGCGCAAAACGCATTTTCCCAGGCAAAAGCAAGCATTTTCCAAATAGCTGTAAATCTCCGTCTGAAACACAAAACGAACGTATCATTCATACTGCTCTGCTGGGTGTTCGCTGACCTAAGGGAGTTGAATCGGCCTCTAGATTCAGAGAGTGAGAAGCATGTTGCTTCTCGGAGCTGCGTTTTGATATGCCAGAGTGAATGGGAGTAAACGCGGTTTGGAGAAATATCTGCTTCTAAAACCAAAACGCAGCAACCTAACAGAACGGCCTTCAATGTGTGCGTTCAACTTACAGAGGTAAACTGATGTGTGTTTGCAGGAGTTTCTCAACCCTTTCTGTGAAGAAGCGCAAAACGCATTTTCCCAGGAAAAAGCAAGCATTTCCCAAATAGCTGTAAATCTCCGTCTGAAACACAAAACGAACGTATCCTCCAGACTGCTCTGCTGGGTGTTCGCTGACGTAAAAGAGTTGAATCTGCCTCTAGATTCAGAGAGTGAGAAGCACGTTGCTTCTCGGAGCTGCGTTTTGATATGCCAGAGTGAATGGGAGTAAACGCGGTTTGGAGAAATATCTGCTTCTAAAACCAAAACGGAGCAACCTAACAGAACGGCCTTCAATGTGTGCGTTCAACTTACAGAGTTAAACTGATGTGTGTTTGCAGGAGTTTCTAAACCCTTTCTGTGAAGAAGCGCAAAACGCATTTTCCCAGGCAAAAGCCAGCATTTCCCAAATAGCTGTAAATCTCCGTCTGAAACACAAAACGAACGTATCCTTCAGACTGCTCTGCTGGGTTTTCGCTGACCTAAGGGAGTTGAATCGGCCTCTAGATTCAGAGAGTGAGAAGCACGTTGCTTCTCTGAGCTGCGTTTTGATATGCCAGAGTGAATGGGAGTAAACGCGGTTTGGAGAAATATCTGCTTCTAAAACCAAAACGGAGCAACCTAACAGAACGACCTTCAATGTGTGCGTTCAACTTACAGAGTTAAACTGATGTGTGTTTGCAGGAGATTCTAAAACCTTTCTGTGAAGAAGCGCAAAACGCATTTTCCCAGGCAAAAGCAAGCATTTCCCAAATAGAAGTAAATCTCCGTCTGAAACACAAAACGAACGTATCCTTCAGACTGCTCTGCTCGGTGTTCGCTGACCTAAAAACGTTGAATCTCCCTCTAGATTCAGAGAGTGAGAAGCACGTTGCTTCTCGGAGCTGCGTTTTGATATGCCAGAGTGAATGGGAGTAAACGCGGTTTGGAGAAATATCTGCTTCTAAAACCAAAACGGAACAACCTAACAGAACGGCCTTCAATGTGTGCGTTCAACTTACAGAGTTAAACTGATGTGTATCTGCAAGAGTTTCTAAACCCTTTCTGTGAAGAAGCGCAAAACGCATTTTCCCGGGCAAAAGCAAGCATTTTCCAAATAGCTGTAAATCTTCGTCTGAAACACAAAACGAACGTATCATTCATACTGCTCTGCTGGGTGTTCGCTGACCTAAGGGAGTTGAATCGGCCTCTAGATTCAGAGAGTGAGAAGCACGTTGCTTCTCGGAGCTGCGTTTTGATATGCCAGAGTGAATGGGAGTAAACGCGGTTTGGAGAAATATCTGCTTCTAAAACCAAAACGGAGCAAGCTAACAGAACGGCCTTCAATGTGTGCGTTCAACTTACAGAGTTAAACTGATGTGTGTTTGCAGGAGTTTCTAAACCCTTTCTGTGAAGAAGCGCAAAACGCATTTTCCCAGGCAAAAGCAAGCATTTCCCAAATAGCTGTAAATCTCCGTCTGAAACACAAAACGAACGTATCCTTCAGACTGCTCTGCTGGGTGTTCGCTGACCTAAGGGAGTTGAATCTGCCTCTAGATTCAGAGAGTGAGAAGCACGTTGCTTCTTTGAGCTGCGTTTTGATATGCCAGAGTGAATGGGAGTAAACGCGGTTTGGAGAAATATCTGCTTCTAAAACCAAAACGGAGCAACCTAACAGAACGGCCTTCAATGTGTGCGTTCAACTTACAGAGTTTAACTGATGTGTGTTTGCCGGAGTTTCTAAACCCTTTCTGTGAAGAAGCGCAAAACGCATTTTCCCAGGCAAAAGCAAGCATTTCCCAAATAGATGTAAATCTCCGTCTGAAACACAAAACGAACGTATCCTTCAGACTGCTCTGCTGGGTGTTCGCTTAGCTAAGGGAGTTGAATCTGCCTCTAGATTCAGACAGTGAGAAGCACGTTGCTTCTCGGAGCTGCGTTTTGATATGCCAGAGTGAATGGGAGTAAACGCGGTTTGGAGAAATATCTGCTTCTAAAACCAAAACGGAGCAACCTAACAGAACGGCCTTCAATGTGTGCGTTCAACTTACAGAGTTAAACTGATGTGTATCTGCAAGAGTTTATAAACCCTTTCTGTGAAGAAGCGCAAAACGCATTTTCCCAGGCAAAAGCAAGCATTTTCCAAATAGCTGTAAATCTTCGTCTGAAACACAAAACGAACGTATCATTCATACTGCTCTGCTGGGTGTTCGCTGACCTAAGGGAGTTGAATCGGCCTCTAGATTCAGAGAGTGAGAAGCACGTTGCTTCTCGGAGCTGCGTTTTGATATGCCAGAGTGAATGGGAGTAAACGCGGTTTGGAGAAATATCTGCTTCTAAAACCAAAACGGAGCAACCTAACAGAACGGCCTTCAATGTGTGCGTTCAACTTACAGAGTTAAACTGATGCGTGTTTGCAGGAGTTTCTCAACCCTTTCTGTGAAGAAGCGCAAAAGGGATTTTCCCAGGCAAAAGCAAGCATTTCCCAAATAGCTGTAAATCTCCGTCTGAAACACAAAACGAACGTATCCTCCAGACTGCTCTGCTGGGTGTTCGCTGACCTAAAAGAGTTGAATCTGCCTCTAGATTCAGAGAGTGAGAAGCACGTTGCTTCTCGGAGCATCGTTTTGATATGCCAGAGTGAATGGGAGTAAACGCGGTTTGGAGAAATATCTGCTTCTAAAACCAAAACGGAGCAACCTAACAGAACGGCCTTCAATGTGTGCGTTCAACTTACAGAGTTAAACTGATGTGTGTTTGCAGGAGTTTCTAAACCCTTTCTGTGAAGAAGCTCAAAACGCCTTTTCCCAGGCAAAAGCCAGCATTTCCCAAATAGCTGTAAATCTCCGTCTGAAACACAAAACGAACGTATCCTTCAGACTGCTCTGCTGGGTGTTCGCATAGCTAAGGGAGTTGAATCTGCCTCTAGATTCAGAGAGTGAGAAGCACGTTGCTTCTCGGAGCTGCGTTTTGATATGCCAGAGTGAATGGGAGTAAACGCGGTTTGGAGAAATATCTGCTTCTAAAACTAAAACGGAGCAACCTAACAGAACGGCCTTCAATGTGTGCGTTCAACTTACAGAGTTAAACTGATGTGTGTTTGCAGGAGTTTCTAAAACCTTTCTGTGAAGAAGCGCAAAACACATTTTCCCAGGCAAAAGCAAGCATTTCCCAAATAGCTTTAAATCTCCGTCTGAAACACAAAACGAACGTATCCTTCAGACTGCTCTGCTCGGTGTTCGCTGACCTAAAAAAGTTGAATCTCCCTCTAGATTCAGAGAGTGAGAAGCACGTTGCTTCTCGGAGCTGCGTTTTGATATGCCAGAGTGAATGGGAGTAAACGCGGTTTGGAGAAATATCTGCTTCTAAAACCAAAACGGAGCAACCTCACAGAACGGCCTTCAATGTGTGCGTTCAACATACAGAGTTAAAATGATGTGTGTTTCCAGGAGTTTCTAAATCCTTTCTGTGAAGAAGCGCAAAACGCATTTTCCCAAGGATAAGCCAGCATTTCCCAAATAGCTGTAAATCTCCGTCTGAAACACAAAACGAAGGTATCCTTCATACTGCTCTGCTGGGTGTTCGCTTAGCTAAGGGAGTTAAATCTGCCTCTAGATTCAGAGAGTGAGAAGCACGTTGCTTCTCGGAGCTGTGTTTTGATATTCCAGAGTGAATGGGAGTAAACGCGATTTGGAGAAATATCTGCTTCTAAAACCAAAACGGAGCAACCTAACAGAACGGCCTTCAATGTGTGCGTTCAACTTACAGAGTTAAACTGATGTGTGTTTGCAGGAGTTTCTAAATCCTTTCTGTGAAGAAGCGCAAAACGCATTTTCCCAGGCAAAAGCAAGATTTCCCAAGTAGCTGTAAATCTCCGTCTGACACACAAAACGAACGTATCCTTCAGACTGCTCTGCTGGGTGTTCGCATAGCTAAGGGAGTTGAATCCGCCTCTAGATTCAGAGAGTGAGAAGCACGTTGCTTCTCGGAGCTCCGTTTTGATATGCCAGAGTGAATGGGAGTAAACGCGGTTTGGAGAAATATCTGCTTCTAAAACTAAAACGGAGCAACCTAACAGAACGGCCTTCAATGTGTGCGTTCAACTTACAGAGTTAAACTGATGTGTGTTTGCAGGAGTTTCTAAACCCTTTCTGTGAAGAAGCGCAAAACGCATTTTCCCAGGCAAAAGCCAGCATTTCCCAAATAGCTGTAAATCTCCGTCTGAAACACAGAACGAACGTATCCTTCAAACTGCTCTGATGGGTGTTCGCTGACCTAAGGGAGTTGAATCGGCCTCTAGATTCAGAGAGTGAGAAGCACGTTGCTTCTCGGAGCTGCGTTTTGTTATGCCAGAGTGAATGGGAGTAAACGCGGTTTGGAGAAATATCTGCTTCTAAAACCAAAACGGAGCAACCTAACAGAACGGCCTTCAATGTGTGCGTTCAACTTACAGAGTTAAACTGATGTATGTTTGCAGGAGTTTCTAAACCCTTTCTGTGAAGAAGCGCAAAACACATTTTCCCAGGCAAAAGCAAGCATTTCCCAAATAGAAGTAAATCTCCGTCTGAAACACAAATCGAACGTATCCTTCAGACTGCTCTGCTCGGTGTTCGCTGACCTAAAAAAGTTGAATCTCCCTCTAGATTCAGAGAGTGAGAAGCACGTTGCTTCTCGGAGCTGCGTTTTGATATGCCAGAGTGAATGGGAGTAAACGCGGTTTGGAGAAATATCTGCTTCTAAAACCAAAACGGAGCAACCTCACAGAACGGCCTTCAATGTGTGCGTTCAACATACAGAGTTAAAATGATGTGTGTTTGCAGGAGTTTCTAAACCCTTTCTGTGAAGAAGCGCAAAACGCATTTTCCCAGGCAAAAGCAAGCATTTCCCAAATAGAAGTAAATCTCCGTCTGAAACACAAAACAAACGTATCCTTCAGACTGCTCTGCTCGGTGTTCGCTGACCTAAAAAAGTTGAATCTCCCTCTAGATTCAGAGAGTGAGAAGCACGTTGCTTCTCGGAGCTGCGTTTTTATATGCCAGAGTGAATGGGAGTAAACGCGGTTTGGAGAAATATCTGCTTCTAAAACCAAAACGGAGCAACCTAACAGAACGGCCTTCAATGTGTGCGTTCAACATACAGAGTTAAAATGATGTGTGTTTGCAGGAGTTTCTAAACCCTTTCTGTGAAGAAGCGCAAAACGCATTTTCCCAGGGATAAGCCAGCATTTCCCAAATAGCTGTAAATCTTTGTCTGAAACACAAAACGAAGGTATCCTTCAGACTGCTCTGCTGGGTGTTCGCTTAGCTAAGGGAGTTGAATCTGCCTCTAGATTCAGAGAGTGAGAAGCACGTTGCTTCTCGGAGCTGTGTTTTGATATGCCAGAGTGAATGGGAGTAAACGCGGTTTGGAGAAATATCTGCTTCTAAAACCAAAACGGAGCAACTTAACAGAACGGCCTTCAATGTGTGCATTCAACTTACAGAGTTAAACTGATGTGTGTTTGCAGGAGTTTCTAAACCCTTTCTGTGAAGAAGCGCAAAACGCATTTTCCCAGGCAAAAGCAAGATTTCCCAAGTAGCTGTAAATCTCCGTCTGACACAAAAAACGATCGTATCCTTCAGACTGCTCTGCTGGGTGTTCGCTTCGCTAAGGGAGTTGAATCTGCCTCTAGATTCAGAGAGTGAGAAGCACGTTGCTTCTCGGAGCTGCGTTTTGATATGCCAGAGTTAATGGGAGTAAACGCGGTTTGGTGAAGTATCTGCTTCTAAAACCAAACGGAGCAACCTAACAGAACGGCCTTCAATGTGTGCGTTCAACTTACAGAGTTAAACTGATGTGTGTTTGCAGGAGTTTCTAAACCCTTTCTGTGAAGAAGCGCAAAACGCATTTTCCCAGGCAAAAGCAAGCATTTCCCAAATCGCTGTAAATCTCCGTCTGAAACACAAAACGAACGTATCCTTCAGACTGCTCTGCTGGGTGTTCGCTTAGCTAAGGCAGTTGAATCGGCCTCTAGATTCAGAGAGTAAGAAGCACGTTGCTTCTCGGAGCTGCGTTTTGATATGCCAGAGTGAATGGGAGTAAACGCGGTTTGGAGAAATATCTGCTTCTAAAACCAAAACGGAGCAACCTAACAGAACGGCCTTCAATGTGTGCGTTCAACTTACAGAGTTAAACTGATGTGTGTTTGCAGGAGTTTCTAAACCCTTTCTGTGAAGAAGCGCAAAACGCATTTTCCCAGGCAAAAGCAAGCATTTCCGAAATAGCTGTAAATCTCCGTCTGAAACACAAAACGAACGTATCCTTCAGACTGCTCTGCTCGGTGTTCGCTGACCTAAAAGAGTTGAATCCGCCTCTAGATTCAGAGAGTGAGAAGCACGTTGCTTCTCGGAGCTGCGTTTTGATATGCCAGAGAGAATGGGAGTAAACGCCGTTTGGAGACATATCTGCTTCTAAAACCAAAACGGAGCAACCTAACAGAACGGCCTTCAATGTGTGCGTTCAACTTACAGAGTTAAACTAATGTGTGTATGCAGGAGTTTCTAAACCCTTTCTGTGAAGAAGCGCTAAACGCATTTTCCCAGGCAAAAGCAAGCATTTCCCAAATAGCTGTAAATCTCCGTCTGAAACACAAAACGAACGTATCCTTCAGACTGCTCTGCTGGGTGTTCGCTTAGCTAAGGGAGTTGAATCTGCCTCTAGATTCAGAGAGTGAGAAGCACGTTCCTTCTCGGAGCTGCGTTTTGATATGCCAGAGTGAATGGGAGTAAACGCGGTTTGGAGAAATATCTCCTTCTAAAACCAAAACGGAGCAAGCTAACAGAACGGCCTTCAATGTGTGCGTTCAACTTACAGAGTTAAACTGATGTGTGTTTGCAGGAGTTTATAAACCCTTTCTGTGAAGAAGCGCAAAACGCATTTTCCCAGGCAAAAGCAGGCATTTCCCAAATATCTGTAAATCTCTGTCTGAAACACAAAACGAACGTATCGTTCATACTGCTCTGCTGGGTGTTCGCTGACCTAAGGGAGTTGAATCGGCCTCTAGATTCAAAAAGTGAGAAGCACGTTGCTTCTCGGAGCTGCGTTTTGATATGCCAGAGTGAATGGGAGTAAACGCGGTTTGGAGAAATATCTGCTTCTAAAACCAAAACGGAGCAACCTAACAGAACGGCCTTCAATGTGTGCGTTCAACTTACAGAGTTAAACTGATGTGTGTTTGCAGGAGTTTCTCAACCCTTTCTGTGAAGAAGCGCAAAACGCATTTTCCCAGGCAAAAGCAAGCATTTCCCAAATAGCTGTAAATCTCCGTCTGAAACACAAAACGAACGTATCCTCCAGACTGCTCTGCTGGGTGTTCGCTGACCTAAAAGAGTTGAATCTGCCTCTAGATTCAGAGAGTGAGAAGCACGTTGCTTCTCGGAGCTGCGTTTTGATATGCCAGAGTGAATGGGAGTAAATGCGGTTTGGAGAAATATCTGCTTCTAAAACCAAAACGGAGCAACCTAACAGAACGGCCTTCAATGTTTGCGTTCAACTTACAGAGTTAAACTGATGTGTGTTTGCAGGAGTTTCTAAACCCTTTCTGTGAAGTAGCGCAAAACGCATTTTCTTAGGCAAAAGCAAGCATTTCCCAAATAGCTGTAAATCTCCGTCTGAAACACAAAACGAACGTATCCTTCAGACTGCTCTGCTGGGTGTTCGCTGACCTAAGGGAGTTTAATCGGCCTGTAGATTCAGAGAGTGAGAAGCACGTTGCTTCTCGGAGCTGCGTTTTGATATGCCAGAGTGAATGGGAGTAAACGCGGATCGAAGAAATATCTGCTTCTAAAACCAAAACGGAGCAACCTAACAGAACGGCCTTCAATGTGTGGGTTCAACTTACAGAGTTAAACTGATGTGTGTTTGCAGGAGTTTCTAAACCCTTGCTCTGAAGAAGCGGAAAACCCATTTTCCCAGGCAAAAGCAAGTATTTCCCAAATAGCTGTAAATCTCCCTCTGAAACACAAAACGAACCTATCCTTCAGACTTCTCTGCTGGCTGTTCGCTGACCTAAGGGAGTTGAATCTGCCTCTAGATTCAGAGAGTGAGAAGCACGTTGCTTCTCTGAGCTGCGTTTTGATATGCCAGAGTGAATGGGAGTAAACCCGGTTTGGAGAAATATCTGCTTCTAAAACCAAAACGGAGCAACGTAACAGAACGGCCTTCAATGTGTGCGTTCAACTTACAGAGTTAAACTGATGTGTGTTTGCAGGAGTTTCTAAACCCTTTCTGTGAAGAAGCGCAAAACGCATTTTCCCAGGCAAAAGCAAGCATTTCCCAAATAGCTGTAAATCTCCGTCTGAAACACAAAACGAACGTATCCTTCAGACTGCTCTGTTTGGTGTTCGCTGACCTAAGGGAGTTGAATCTGCCTCTAGATTCAGAGAGTGAGAAGCACGTTTCTTCTCGGAGCTGCGTTTTTATATGCCAGAGTGAATGGGAGTAAACGCGGTTTGGAGAAATATCTGCTTCTAAAACTAAAACGGAGCAAACTAACAGAACGGCCTTCAATGTGTGCGTTCAACATACAGAGTTAAAATGATGTGTGTTTGCAGGAGTTTCTAAACCCTTTCTGTGAAGAAGCGCAAAACGCATTTTCCCAGGGAAAAGCAAGATTACCCAAGTAGCTGTAAATCTCCGTCTGACACACAAAACGAACGTATCCTTTAGACTGCTCTGCTGGGTGTTCGCTTAGCTAAGGGAGTTGAATCTGCCTCTAGATTCAGAGAGTGAGAAGCACGTTGCTTCTCGGAGCCGTGTTTTGATATGCCAGAGTGAATGGGAGTAAACGCGGTTTGGAGAAATATCTGCTTCTAAAACCAAAACGGAGCAACCTAACAGAACGGCCTTCAATGTGTGCGTTCAACTTACAGAGTTAAACTGATGTGTGTTCGCCGGAGTTTCTAAACCCTTTCTGTGAAGAAGCGCAAAACGCATTTTCCCACGCAAAAGCAAGATTTCCCAAGTAGCTGTAAATCTCCGTCTGACACACAAAACGAACGTATCCTTCAGACTGCTCTGCTGGGTGTTCGCTTAGCTAAGGGAGTTGAATCTGCCTCTAGATTCAGAGAGTGAGAAGCACGTTGCTTCTAGGAACTGCGTTTTGATATGCCAGACTGAATGGGAGTAAGCGCGGTTTGGAGAAATATATGCTTCTAAAACCAAAACGGAGCAACCTAACAGAACGGCCTTCAATGTGTGCGTTCAACTTACAGAGTTAAACTGATGTGTGTTTGCAGGAGTTTCTGAAACCTTTCTGTTAAGAAGCGCAAAACGCATTTTCCCAGGCAAAAGCAAGCATTTCCCAAATAGCAGTAAATCTCCGTCTGAAACACAAAACGAACGTATCCTTCAGACTTCTCTGCTCGGTGTTCGCTGACCTAAAAAAGTTGAATCTCCCTCTAGATTCAGAGAGTGAGAAGCACGTTGCTTCTCGGAGCTGCGTTTTGATATGCCAGAGTGAATGGGAGTAAACGCGGTTTGGAGAAATCTCTGCTTGTAAAACCAAAACGGAGCAACCTAACAGAACGGCCTTGAATGTGTGCGTTCAACATACAGAGTTAAACTGATGTGTGTTTGCAGGAGTTTCTATACCCTTTCTGTGAAGAAGCGCGAAACGCATTTTCCCAGGCAAAAGCAAGCATTTCCCAAATCGCTGTAAATCTCCGTCTGAAACACAAAACAAACGTATCCTTCAGACTGCTCTGCTAGGTGTTGGCTAAGCTAAGGCAGTTGAATCTGCCTCTAGATTCAGAGAGTGAGAAGCACGTTGCTTCTCGGAGCTGCGTTTTGATATGCCAGAGTGAATGGGAGTAAACGCGGTTTGTAGAAATATCTGCTTCTAAAACCAAAACGGAGCAACCTAACAGAACGGCCTTCAATGTGTGCGTTCAACTTACAGAGTTAAACTGATGTGTGTTTGCAGGAGTTTCTAAACCCTTTCTGTGAAGAAGCGCAAAACGCATTTTCCCAGGCAAAAGCAAACATTTCCCAAATAGCTGTAAATCTCCGTCTGAAACACAAAACGAACGTATCCTTCAGACTGCTCTGCTGGGTGTTCGCTTAGCTAAGGGAGTTGAATCTGCCTCTAGATTCAGAGAGTGAGAAGCACGTTGCTTCTCGGAGCTGCGTTTTGATATGCCAGAGTGAATGGTAGTAAACGCGGTTTGGAGAAATATCTGCTTCTAAAACTAAAACGGAGCAACCTAACAGAACGGCCTTCAATGTGTGCGTTCAACTTACAGAGTTAAACTGATGTGTGTTTGCAGGAGTTTCTAAACCCTTTCTGTGAAGACGCGTAAAAGGCATTTTCCCAGTCAAAAGCCAGCATTTCCCAAATAGCTGTAAATCTCCGTCTGAAACACAAAACGAACGTATCCTTCAGACTGCTCTGCTGGGTGTTCGCTGACCTAAGAGAGTTGAATCGGCCTCTAGATTCAGAGAGTGAGAAGCACGTTGCTTCTCGGATCTGCGTTTTGATATGCCAGAGTGAATGGGAGTAAACGCGGTTTGGAGAAACATCTGCTTCTAAAACAAAAACGGAGCAACCTAACAGAACGGCCTTCAATGTGTGCGTTCAACTTACAGAGTTAAACTGATGTGTGTTTGCAGGAGTTTCTAAACCCTTTCTGTGAAGAAGCGCAAAACGCATTTTCCCAGGCAAAAGCAAGCATTTCCCAAATAGAAGTAAATCTCCGTCTGAAACACAAAACGAACGTATCCTTCAGACTGCTCTGCTGGGTGTTCGCTTAGCTAAGGGAGTTGAGTCTGCCTCTAGATTCAGAGAGTGAGAAGCACGTTGCTTCTCGGAGCTGCGTTTTGATATGCCAGAGTGAATGGGAGTAAACGCGGTTTGGAGAATTATCTGCTTCTAAAACCAAAACGGAGCAACCTAACAGAACGGCCTTCAATGTGTGCGTTCAACCTACAGAGTTAAACTGATGTGTGTTTGCAGGAGTTTCTAAACCATTTCGGTGAAGAAGCGCAAAACGCATTTTCCCAGGCAAAAGCAAGCATTTCCGAAATAGCTGTAAATCTCCGTCTGAAACACAAAACGAACGTATCCTTCAGACTGCTCTGCTGGGTGTTCGCTGACCTAAGGGAGTTGAATCGGCCTCTAGATTCAGAGAGTGAGAAGAACGTTGCTTCTCGGAGCTGCGTTTTGATATGCCAGAGTGAATGGGAGTAAACGCGGTTTGGAGAAATATCTGCTTCTAAAACCAAAACGGAGCAACCTAACTGAACGGCCTTCAATGTGTGCGTTCAACATACAGAGTTAAACTGATGTGTGTTTGCAGGAGTTTCTAAACCCTTTCTGTGAAGAATTGCAAAACGCATTTTCCCAGGCAAAAGCAAGCATTTCCCAAATAGCTGTAAATCTCCGTCTGAAACACAAAACGAACGTATCCTTCAGACTGCTCTGCTAGGTGTTCGCTTAGCTAAGAAAGTTGAATCTGCCTCTAGATTCAGAGAGTGAGAAGCACGTTGCTTCTCGGAGCTGTGTTTTGATATGCCAGAGTTAAAGGGAGTAAACGCGGTTTGGAGAAATATCTGCTTCTAAAACCAAAACGGAGCAACCTAACAGAACGGCCTTCAATGTGAGCGTTCAACTTACAGAGTTAAACTGATGTGTGTTTGCAGGAGTTTCTAAACCCTTTCTGTGAAGAAGCGCAAAACGCATTTACCCAGGCAAAAGCCAGCATTTCCCAAATAGCTGTAAATCTCCGTCTGAAACACAAAACGAACGTATCCTTCAGACTGCTCTGTTGGGTGTTCGCTGACCTAAGGGAGTTGAATCTGCCTCTAGATTCAGAGAGTGAGAAGCACGTTGCTTCTCTGAGCTGCGTTTTGATATGCCAGAGTGAATGGGAGTAAACGCGGTTTGGAGAAATATCTGCTTCTAAAACCAAAACGGAGCAAGCTAACAGAACGGCCTTCAATGTGTGCGTTCAACTTACAGAGTTAAACTGATGTGTGTTTGCAGGAGTTTCTAAACCCTTTCTGTGAAGAAGCGCAAAACGCATTTTCCCAGGCAAAAGCAAGCATTTCCCGAATAGCTGTAAATCTCCGTCTGAAACACAAAACGAACGTATCCTTCAGACTGCTCTGCTGGGTGTTCGCTTAGCTAAGGGAGTTGAATCTGCCTCTAGATTCAGAGAGTGAGAAGCACGTTGCTTCTCGGAGCTGCGTTTTGATATGCCAGAGTGAATGGGAGTAAACGCGGTTTGGAGAAATATCTGCTTCTAAAACCAAAACGGAGCAACCTAACAGAACGGCCTTCAATGTGTGCGTTCAACTTACAGAGTTAAACTGATGTGTGTTTGCAGGAGTTTCTAAACCCTTTCTGTGAAGAAGCGCAAAACGCATTTTCCCAGGCAAAAGCAAGCATTTCCCAAATAGCTGTAAATCTCCGTCTGAAACACAAAACGAACGTATCCTTCAGACTGCTCTGCTGGGTGTTCGCTTAGCTAAGGGAGTTGAATCTGCCTCTAGATTCAGAGAGTGAGAAGCACGTTGCTTCTCGGAGCTGCGTTTTGATATGCCAGAGTGAATGGGAGTAAACGCGGTTTGGAGAAATATCTGCTTCTAAAACCAAAACGGAGCAACCTAACAGAACGGCCTTCAATGTGTGCGTTCAACTTACAGAGTTAAACTGATGTGTATCTGCAAGAGTTTCTAAACCCTTTCTGTGAAGAAGCGCAAAACGCATTTTCCCAGGCAAAAGCAGGCATTTCCCAAATAGCTGTAAATCTCCGTCTGAAACACAAAACGAACGTATCCTTCAGACTGCTCTGCTGGGTGTTCGCTTAGCTAAGGGAGTTGAATCTGCCTCTAGATTCAGAGAGTGAAAAGCACGTTGCTTCTCGGAGCTGCGTTTTGATATGCCAGAGTGAATGGGAGTAAACGCGGTTTGGAGAAATATCTGCTTCTAAAACTAAATCGGAGCACCCTAACAGAACGGCCTTCAATGTGTGCGTTCAACTTACAGAGTTAAACTGATGTGTGTTTGCAGGAGTTTCTAAATTCTTTCTGTGAAGAAGCGCAAAACGCATTTTCCCAGGCAAAATCAAGCATTTCCCAAATAGCTGTAAATCTCCGTCTGAAACACAAAACGAACGTATCCTTCAGACTGCTCTGTTGGGTGTTCGCTGACCTAAGGGAGCCGAATCTGCCTCTAGATTCAGAGAATGAGAAGCACGTTGCTTCTCTGAGCTGCGTTTTGATATGCCAGAGTGAATGGGAGTAAACGCGGTTTGGAGAAATATCTGCTTCTAAAACCAAAACGGAGCAAGCTAACAGAACGGCCTTCAACGTGTGCGTTCAACTTACAGAGTAAAACTGATGTGTGTTTGCAGGAGTTTCTAAACCCTTTCTGTGAAGAAGCGCAAAACGCATTTTCCCAGGCAAAAGCAAGCATTTCCCGAATAGCTGTAAATCTCCGTCTGAAACACAAAACGAACATATCCTTCAGACTGCTCTGCTGGGTGTTCGCTTAGCTAAGGGAGTTGAATCTGCCTCTAGATTCAGAGAGTGAGAAGCACGTTGCTTCTCGGAGCTGCGTTTTGATATGCCAGAGTGAATGGGAGTAAACGCGGTTTGGAGAAATATCTGCTTCTAAAACCAAAACGGAGCATCCTAACAGAACGGCCTTCAATGTGTGCGTTCAACTTACAGAGTTAAACTGATGTGTGTTTGCAGGAGTTTCTCAACCCTTTCTGTGAAGAAGCGCAAAACGCATTTTCCCAGGCAAAAGCAAGCATTTCCCAAATAGCTGTAAATCTCCGTCTGAAACACAAAACGAACGTATGTTTCAGACTGCTCTGCTGGGTGTTCGCTTAGCTAAGGGAGTTGAATCTGCCTCTAGATTCAGAGAGTGAGAAGCACGTTGCTTCTCGGAGCTGCGTTTTGATATGCCAGAGTGAATGGGAGTAAACGCGGTTTGGAGGAATATCTGCTTCTAAAACCAAAACGGAGCAACCTAACAGAACGGCCTTCAATGTGTGCGTTCAACTTACAGAGTTAAACTGATGTGTATCTGCAAGAGTTTCTAAACCCTTTCTGTGAAGAAGCGCAAAACGCATTTTCCCAGGCAAAAGCAAGCATTTTCCAAATAGCTGTAAATCTCCGTCTGAAACACAAAACGAACGTATCATTCATACTGCTCTGCTGGGTGTTCGCTGACCTAAGGGAGTTGAATCGGCCTCTAGATTCAGAGAGTGAGAAGCATGTTGCTTCTCGGAGCTGCGTTTTGATATGCCAGAGTGAATGGGAGTAAACGCGGTTTGGAGAAATATCTGCTTCTAAAATTAAAACGCAGCAACCTAACAGAACGGCCTTCAATGTGTGCGTTCAACTTACAGAGTTAAACTGATGTGTGTTTGCAGGAGTTTCTCAACCCTTTCTGTGAAGAAGCGCAAAACGCATTTTCCCAGGCAAAAGCAAGCATTCCCCAAATAGCTGTAAATCTCCGTCTGAAACACAAAACGAACGTATCCTTCAGACTGCTCTGCTGGGTGTTCGCTTAGCTAAGGGAGTTGAATCTGCCTCTAGATTCAGAGAGTGAGAAGCACGTTGCTTCTCGGAGCTGCGTTTTGATATGCCAGAGTGAATGGTAGTAAACGCGGTTTGGAGAAATATCTGCTTCTAAAACTAAAACGGAGCAACCTAACAGAACGGCCTTCAATGTGTGCGTTCAACTTACAGAGTTAAACTGATGTGTGTTTGCAGGAGTTTCTAAACCCTTTCTGTGAAGACGCGTAAAAGGCATTTTCCCAGTCAAAAGCCAGCATTTCCCAAATAGCTGTAAATCTCCGTCTGAAACACAAAACGAACGTATCCTTCAGACTGCTCTGCTGGGTGTTCGCTGACCTAAGAGAGTTGAATCGGCCTCTAGATTCAGAGAGTGAGAAGCACGTTGCTTCTCGGATCTGCGTTTTGATATGCCAGAGTGAATGGGAGTAAACGCGGTTTGGAGAAACATCTGCTTCTAAAACAAAAACGGAGCAACCTAACAGAACGGCCTTCAATGTGTGCGTTCAACTTACAGAGTTAAACTGATGTGTGTTTGCAGGAGTTTCTAAACCCTTTCTGTGAAGAAGCGCAAAACGCATTTTCCCAGGCAAAAGCAAGCATTTCCCAAATAGAAGTAAATCTCCGTCTGAAACACAAAACGAACGTATCCTTCAGACTGCTCTGCTGGGTGTTCGCTTAGCTAAGGGAGTTGAGTCTGCCTCTAGATTCAGAGAGTGAGAAGCACGTTGCTTCTCGGAGCTGCGTTTTGATATGCCAGAGTGAATGGGAGTAAACGCGGTTTGGAGAATTATCTGCTTCTAAAACCAAAACGGAGCAACCTAACAGAACGGCCTTCAATGTGTGCGTTCAACCTACAGAGTTAAACTGATGTGTGTTTGCAGGAGTTTCTAAACCATTTCGGTGAAGAAGCGCAAAACGCATTTTCCCAGGCAAAAGCAAGCATTTCCGAAATAGCTGTAAATCTCCGTCTGAAACACAAAACGAACGTATCCTTCAGACTGCTCTGCTGGGTGTTCGCTGACCTAAGGGAGTTGAATCGGCCTCTAGATTCAGAGAGTGAGAAGAACGTTGCTTCTCGGAGCTGCGTTTTGATATGCCAGAGTGAATGGGAGTAAACGCGGTTTGGAGAAATATCTGCTTCTAAAACCAACACGGAGCAACCTAACTGAACGGCCTTCAATGTGTGCGTTCAACATACAGAGTTAAACTGATGTGTGTTTGCAGGAGTTTCTAAACCCTTTCTGTGAAGAATTGCAAAACGCATTTTCCCAGGCAAAAGCAAGCATTTCCCAAATAGCTGTAAATCTCCGTCTGAAACACAAAACGAACGTATCCTTCAGACTGCTCTGCTAGGTGTTCGCTTAGCTAAGAAAGTTGAATCTGCCTCTAGATTCAGAGAGTGAGAAGCACGTTGCTTCTCGGAGCTGTGTTTTGATATGCCAGAGTTAAAGGGAGTAAACGCGGTTTGGAGAAATATCTGCTTCTAAAACCAAAACGGAGCAACCTAACAGAACGGCCTTCAATGTGAGCGTTCAACTTACAGAGTTAAACTGATGTGTGTTTGCAGGAGTTTCTAAACCCTTTCTGTGAAGAAGCGCAAAACGCATTTACCCAGGCAAAAGCCAGCATTTCCCAAATAGCTGTAAATCTCCGTCTGAAACACAAAACGAACGTATCCTTCAGACTGCTCTGTTGGGTGTTCGCTGACCTAAGGGAGTTGAATCTGCCTCTAGATTCAGAGAGTGAGAAGCACGTTGCTTCTCTGAGCTGCGTTTTGATATGCCAGAGTGAATGGGAGTAAACGCGGTTTGGAGAAATATCTGCTTCTAAAACCAAAACGGAGCAAGCTAACAGAACGGCCTTCAATGTGTGCGTTCAACTTACAGAGTTAAACTGATGTGTGTTTGCAGGAGTTTCTAAACCCTTTCTGTGAAGAAGCGCAAAACGCATTTTCCCAGGCAAAAGCAAGCATTTCCCGAATAGCTGTAAATCTCCGTCTGAAACACAAAACGAACGTATCCTTCAGACTGCTCTGCTGGGTGTTCGCTTAGCTAAGGGAGTTGAATCTGCCTCTAGATTCAGAGAGTGAGAAGCACGTTGCTTCTCGGAGCTGCGTTGTGATATGCCAGAGTGAATGGGAGTAAACGCGGTTTGGAGAAATATCTGCTTCTAAAACCAAAACGGAGCAACCTAACAGAACGGCCTTCAATGTGTGCGTTCAACTTACAGAGTTAAACTGATGTGTGTTTGCAGGAGTTTCTAAACCCTTTCTGTGAAGAAGCGCAAAACGCATTTTCCCAGGCAAAAGCAAGCATTTCCCAAATAGCTGTAAATCTCCGTCTGAAACACAAAACGAACGTATCCTTCAGACTGCTCTGCTGGGTGTTCGCTTAGCTAAGGGAGTTGAATCTGCCTCTAGATTCAGAGAGTGAGAAGCACGTTGCTTCTCGGAGCTGCGTTTTGATATGCCAGAGTGAATGGGAGTAAACGCGGTTTGGAGAAATATCTGCTTCTAAAACCAAAACGGAGCAACCTAACAGAACGGCCTTCAATGTGTGCGTTCAACTTACAGAGTTAAACTGATGTGTATCTGCAAGAGTTTCTAAACCCTTTCTGTGAAGAAGCGCAAAACGCATTTTCCCAGGCAAAAGCAGGCATTTCCCAAATAGCTGTAAATCTCCGTCTGAAACACAAAACGAACGTATCCTTCAGACTGCTCTGCTGGGTGTTCGCTTAGCTAAGGGAGTTGAATCTGCCTCTAGATTCAGAGAGTGAAAAGCACGTTGCTTCTCGGAGCTGCGTTTTGATATGCCAGAGTGAATGGGAGTAAACGCGGTTTGGAGAAATATCTGCTTCTAAAACTAAATCGGAGCACCCTAACAGAACGGCCTTCAATGTGTGCGTTCAACTTACAGAGTTAAACTGATGTGTGTTTGCAGGAGTTTCTAAATTCTTTCTGTGAAGAAGCGCAAAACGCATTTTCCCAGGCAAAATCAAGCATTTCCCAAATAGCTGTAAATCTCCGTCTGAAACACAAAACGAACGTATCCTTCAGACTGCTCTGTTGGGTGTTCGCTGACCTAAGGGAGCCGAATCTGCCTCTAGATTCAGAGAATGAGAAGCACGTTGCTTCTCTGAGCTGCGTTTTGATATGCCAGAGTGAATGGGAGTAAACGCGGTTTGGAGAAATATCTGCTTCTAAAACCAAAACGGAGCAAGCTAACAGAACGGCCTTCAACGTGTGCGTTCAACTTACAGAGTAAAACTGATGTGTGTTTGCAGGAGTTTCTAAACCCTTTCTGTGAAGAAGCGCAAAACGCATTTTCCCAGGCAAAAGCAAGCATTTCCCGAATAGCTGTAAATCTCCGTCTGAAACACAAAACGAACATATCCTTCAGACTGCTCTGCTGGGTGTTCGCTTAGCTAAGGGAGTTGAATCTGCCTCTAGATTCAGAGAGTGAGAAGCACGTTGCTTCTCGGAGCTGCGTTTTGATATGCCAGAGTGAATGGGAGTAAACGCGGTTTGGAGAAATATCTGCTTCTAAAACCAAAACGGAGCATCCTAACAGAACGGCCTTCAATGTGTGCGTTCAACTTACAGAGTTAAACTGATGTGTGTTTGCAGGAGTTTCTCAACCCTTTCTGTGAAGAAGCGCAAAACGCATTTTCCCAGGCAAAAGCAAGCATTTCCCAAATAGGTGTAAATCTCCGTCTGAAACACAAAACGAACGTATGTTTCAGACTGCTCTGCTGGGTGTTCGCTTAGCTAAGGGAGTTGAATCTGCCTCTAGATTCAGAGAGTGAGAAGCACGTTGCTTCTCGGAGCTGCGTTTTGATATGCCAGAGTGAATGGGAGTAAACGCGGTTTGGAGGAATATCTGCTTCTAAAACCAAAACGGAGCAACCTAACAGAACGGCCTTCAATGTGTGCGTTCAACTTACAGAGTTAAACTGATGTGTATCTGCAAGAGTTTCTAAACCCTTTCTGTGAAGAAGCGCAAAACGCATTTTCCCAGGCAAAAGCAAGCATTTTCCAAATAGCTGTAAATCTCCGTCTGAAACACAAAACGAAAGTATCATTCATACTGCTCTGCTGGGTGTTCGCTGACATAAGGGAGTTGAATCGGCCTCTAGATTCAGAGAGTGAGAAGCATGTTGCTTCTCGGAGCTGCGTTTTGATATGCCAGAGTGAATGGGAGTAAACGCGGTTTGGAGAAATATCTGCTTCTAAAATTAAAACGCAGCAACCTAACAGAACGGCCTTCAATGTGTGCGTTCAACTTACAGAGTTAAACTGATGTGTGTTTGCAGGAGTTTCTCAACCCTTTCTGTGAAGAAGCGCAAAACGCATTTTCCCAGGCAAAAGCAAGCATTCCCCAAATAGCTGTAAATCTCCGTCTGAAACACAAAACGAACGTATCCTTCAGACTGCTCTGCTGGGTGTTCGCTTAGCTAAGGGAGTTGAATCTGCCTCTAGATTCAGAGAGTGAGAAGCACGTTGCTTCTCGGAGCTGCGTTTTGATATGCCAGAGTGAATGGGAGTAAACGCGGTTTGGAGAAATATCTGCTTCTAAAACCAAAACGGAGCAACCTAACAGAACGGCCTTCAATGTGTGCGTTCAACTTACAGAGTTAAACTGATGTGTGTTTGCAGGAGTTTCTAAACCCTTTCTGTGAAGAAGCTCAAAACGCATTTTCCCAGGCAAAAGCAAGCATTTCCCAAATAGCTGTAAATCTCCGTCTGAAACACAAAACGAACGTATCCTTCAGACTGCTCTGCTGGGTGTTCGCATAGCTAAGGGAGTTGAATCTGCCTCTAGATTCAGAGAGTGAGAAGCACGTTGCTTCTCGTAGCTGCGTTTTGATATGCCAGAGTGAATGGGAGTAAACGCGGTTTGGAGAAATATCTGCTTCTAAAACTAAAACGGAGCAACCTAACAGAACGGCCTTCAATGTGTGCGTTCAACTTACAGAGTTAAACTGATGTGTGTTTGCAGGAGTTTCTAAACCCTTTCTGTGAAGAAGCGCAAAACGCATTTTCCCAGGCAAAAGCCAGCATTTCCCAAATAGCTGTAAATCTCCGTCTGAAACACAAGACGAACGTATCCTTCAGACTGCTCTGCTGGGTGTTCGCTGACCTAAGGGAGTTGAATCGGCCTCTAGATTCAGAGAGTGAGAAGCACGTTGCTTCTCGGAGCTGCGTTTTGATATGCCAGAGTGAATGGGAGTAAACGCGGTTTGGAGAAATATCTGCTTCTAAAACCAAAACGGAGCAACCTAACAGAACGGCCTTCAATGTGTGCGTTCAACTTACAGAGTTAAACTAATGTGTGTTTGCAGGAGTTTCTAAAACCTTTCTGTGAAGAAGCGCAAATCGCATTTTCCCAGGCAAATGCAAGCATTTCCCAAATAGAAGTAAATCTCCGTATGAAACACAAAACGAAGGTATCCTTCAGACTGCTCTGCTCGGTGTTCGCTGACCTAAAAAAGTTGAATCTCCCTCTAGATTCAGAGAGTGAGAAGCACGTTGCTTCTCGGAGCTGCGTTTTGATATGCCAGAGTGAATGGGAGTAAACGCGGTTTGGAGAAATATCTGCTTCTAAAACCAAAACGGAGCAAGCTAACAGAACGGCCTTCATTGTGTGCGTTCAACTTACAGAGTTAAACTGATGTGTGTTTTCAGGAGTTTCTAAACCCTTTCTGTGAAGAAGCGCAAAACGAATTTCCCCAGGCAAAAGCAAGCATTTCCCAAATAGCTGTAAATCTCCGTCTGAAACACAAAACGAACGTATCCTTCAGACTGCTCTGCATGGTGTTCGCTGACATAAGGGAGTTGAATCTGCCTCTAGATTCAGAGAGTGAGAAGCACGTTGCTTCTCTGAGCTGCGTTTTGATATGCCAGAGTGAATGGGAGTAAACGCGGTTTGGAGAAATATCTGCTTCTAAAACCAAAACGGAGCAACCTAACAGAACGGCCTTCAATGTGTGCGTTCAACTTACAGAGTTAAACTGATGTGTGTTTGCAGGAGTTTCTAAACCCTTTCTGTGAAGAAGCGCAAAACGCATTTTCCCAGGCAAAAGCAAGCATTTCCCAAATAGCTGTAAATCTCCGTCTGAAACACAAAACGAACGTATCCTTCAGACTGCTCTGCTGGGTGTTCGCTTAGCTAAGGGAGTTGAATCTGCCTCTAAATTCAGAGAGTGAGAAGCACGTTGCTTCTCGGAGCTGTGTTTTGATATGCCGGAGTGAATGGGAGTAAACGCGGTTTGGAGAAATATCTGCTTCTAAAACCAAAACGGAGCAACCTAACAGAACGGCCTTCAAAATGTGCGTTCAACTTACAGAGTTAAACTGATTGTGTTTGCAGGAGTTTCTAAACCCTTTCTGTGAAGAAGCGCAAAACGCATTTTCCCTGGCAAAAGCAAGCATTTCCGAAATAGCTGTAAATCTCCGTCTGAAACCAAAACGAACGTATCCTTCAGACTGCTCTGCTGGGTGTTCGCTGACCTAAGGGAGTTGAATCTGCCTCTAGATTCAGAGAGTGAGAAGCACGTTGCTTCTCGGAGCTGCGTTTTGATATGCCAGAGTGAATGGGAGTAAACGCGGTTTGGAGAAATATCTGCTTCTAAAACCAAAACGGAGCAACCTAACAGAACGGCCTTCAATGTGTGCGTTCAACTTACAGAGTTAAACTGATGTGTGTTTGCAGGAGTTTCTAAACCCTTTCTGTGAAGAAGCGCAAAACGCATTTTCCCAGGCAAAAGCAAGCATTCCCCAAATAGCTGTAAATCTCCGTCTGAAACACAAAACGAACGTATCCTTCAGACTGCTCTGCTGGGTGTTCGCTTAGCTAAGGGAGTTGAATCTGCCTCTAGATTCAGAGAGTGAGAAGCACGTTGCTTCTCGGAGCTGCGTTTTGATATGCCAGAGTGAATGGGTGTAAACGCGGTTTGGAGAAATATCTGCTTCTAAAACCAAAACGGAGCAACCTAACAGAACGGCCTTCAATGTGTGCGTTCAACTTACAGAGTTAAACTCATGTGTATCTGCAAGAGTTTCTAAACCCTTTCTGTGAAGAAGCGCAAAACGCATTTTCCCAGGCAAAAGCAAGCATTTTCCAAATAGCTGTAAATCTCCGTCTGAAACACAAAACGAACGTATCATTCATACTGCTCTGCTGGGTGTTCGCTGACCTAAGGGAGTTGAATCGGCCTCTAGATTCAGAGAGTGAGAAGCATGTTGCTTCTCGGAGCTGCGTTTTGATATGCCAGAGTGAATGGGATAAACGCGGTTTGGAGAAATATCTGCTTCTAAAATTAAAACGCAGCAACCTAACAGAACGGCCTTCAATGTGTGCGTTCAACTTACAGAGTTAAACTGATGTGTGTTTGCAGGAGTTTCTCAACCCTTTCTGTGAAGAAGCGCAAAACGCATTTTCCCAGGCAAAAGCAAGCATTCCCCAAATAGCTGTAAATCTCCGTCTGAAACACAAAACGAACGTATCCTTCAGACTGCTCTGCTGGGTGTTCGCTTAGCTAAGGGAGTTGAATCTGCCTCTAGATTCAGAGAGTGAGAAGCACGTTGCTTCTCGGAGCTGCGTTTTGATATGCCAGAGTGAATGGGAGTAAACGCGGTTTGGAGAAATATCTGCTTCTAAAACCAAAACGGAGCAACCTAACAGAACGGCCTTCAATGTGTGCGTTCAACTTACAGAGTTAAACTGATGTGTGTTTGCAGGAGTTTCTAAACCCTTTCTGTGAAGAAGCTCAAAACGCATTTTCCCAGGCAAAAGCAAGCATTTCCCAAATAGCTGTAAATCTCCGTCTGAAACACAAAACGAACGTATCCTTCAGACTGCTCTGCTGGGTGTTCGCATAGCTAACGGAGTTGAATCTGCCTCTAGATTCAGAGAGTGAGAAGCACGTTGCTTCTCGGAGCTGCGTTTTGATATGCCAGAGTGAATGGGAGTAAACGCGGTTTGGAGAAATATCTGCTTCTAAAACTAAAACGGAGCAACCTAACAGAACGGCCTTCAATGTGTGCGTTCAACTTACAGAGTTAAACTGATGTGTGTTTGCAGGAGTTTCTAAACCCTTTCTGTGAAGAAGCGCAAAACGCATTTTCCCAGGCAAAAGCCAGCATTTCCCAAATAGCTGTAAATCTCCGTCTGAAACACAAGACGAACGTATCCTTCAGACTGCTCTGCTGGGTGTTCGCTTAGCTAAGGGAGTTGAATCTGCCTCTAAATTCAAAGAGTGAGGAGCACGTTGCTTCTCGGAGCTGTGTTTTGATATGCCGGAGTGAATGGGAGTAAACGCGGTTTGGAGAAATATCTGCTTCTAAAACCAAAACGGAGCAACCTAACAGAACGGCCTTCAAAATGTGCGTTCAACTTACAGAGTTAAACTGATTGTGTTTGCAGGAGTTTCTAAACCCTTTCTGTGAAGAAGCGCAAAACGCATTTTCCCTGGCAAAAGCAAGCATTTCCGAAATAGCTGTAAATCTCCGTCTGAAACCAAAACGAACGTATCCTTCAGACTGCTCTGCTGGGTGTTCGCTGACCTAAGGGAGTTGAATCGGCCTCTAGATTGAGAGAGTGAGAAGCACGTTGCTTCTCGGAGCTGCGTTTTGATATGCCAGAGTGAATGGGAGTAAACGCGGTTTGGAGAAATATCTGCTTCTAAAACCAAAACGGAGCAAGCTAACAGAACGGCCTTCAATGTGTGCGTTCAACTTACAGAGTTAAACTGATGTGTGTTTGCAGGAGTTTCTAAACCCTTTCTGTGAAGAAGCGCAAAACGCATTTTCCCAGGCAAAAGCAAGCATTCCCCAAATAGCTGTAAATCTCCGTCTGAAACACAAAACGAACGTATCCTTCAGACTGCTCTGCTGGGTGTTCGCTTAGCTAAGGGAGTTGAATCTGCCTCTAGATTCAGAGAGTGAGAAGCACGTTGCTTCTCGGAGCTGCGTTTTGATATGCCAGAGTGAACGGGTGTAAACGCGGTTTGGAGAAATATCTGCTTCTAAAACTAAAACGGAGCAACCTAACAGAACGGCCTTCAATGTGTGCGTTCAACTTACAGAGTTAAACTGATGTGTATCTGCAAGAGTTTCTAAACCCTTTCTCTGAAGAAGCGCAAAACGCATTTTCCCAGGCAAAAGCAAGCATTTTCCAAATAGCTGTAAATCTCCGTCTGAAACACAAAACGAACGTATCATTCATACTGCTCTGCTGGGTGTTCGCTGACCTAAGGGACTTGAATCGGCCTCTAGATTCAGAGAGTGAGAAGCATGTTGCTTCTCGGAGCTGCGTTTTGATATGCCAGAGTGAATGGGAGTAAACGCGGTTTGGAGAAATATCTGCTTCTAAAATTAAAACGCAGCAACCTAACAGAACGGCCTTCAATGTGTGCGTTCAACTTACAGAGTTAAACTGATGTGTGTTTGCAGGAGTTTTTAAACCCTTTCTGTGAAGAAACTCAAAACGCATTTTCCCAGGCAAAAGCAAGCATTTCCCAAATAGCTGTAAATCTCCGTCTGAAACACAAAACGAACGTATCCTTCAGACTGCTCTGCTGGGTGTTCGCATAGCTAACGGAGTTGAATCTGCCTCTAGATTCAGAGAGTGAGAAGCACGTTGCTTCTCGTAGCTGCGTTTTGATATGCCAGAGTGAATGGGAGTAAACGCGGTTTGGAGAAATATCTGCTTCTAAAACTAAAACGGAGCAACCTAACAGAACGGCCTTCAATGTGTGCGTTCAACTTACAGAGTTAAACTGATGTGTGTTTGCAGGAGTTTCTAAACCCTTTCTGTGAAGAAGCGCAAAACGCATTTTCCCAGGCAAAAGCCAGCATTTCCCAAATAGCTGTAAATCTCCGTCTGAAACACAAGACGAACGTATCCTTCAGACTGCTCTGCTGGGTGTTCGCTTAGCTAAGGGAGTTGAATCTGCATCTAAATTCAGAGAGTGAGAAGCACGCTGCTTCTCGGAGCTGTGTTTTGATATGCCGGAGTGAATGGGAGTAAACGCGGTTTGGAGAAATATCTGCTTCTAAAACTAAAACGGAGCAACCTAACAGAACGGCCTTCAAAATGTGCGTTCAACTTACAGAGTTAAACTGATAGTGTTTGGAGGAGTTTCTAAACCCTTTCTGTGAAGAAGCGCAAAACGCATTTTCCCTGGCAAAAGCAAGCATTTCCGAAATAGCTGTAAATCTCCGTCTGAAACCAAAACGAACGTATCCTTCAGACTGCTCTGCTGGGTGTTCGCTGACCTAAGGGAGTTGAATCGGCCTCTAGATTCAGAGAGTGAGAAGCACGTTGCTTCTCGGAGCTGCGTTTTGATATGCCAGAGTGAATGGGAGTAAACGCGGTTTGGAGAAATATCTGCTTCTAAAACCAAAACGGAGCAAGCTAACAGAACGGCCTTCAATGTGTGCGTTCAACTTACAGAGTTAAACTGATGTGTGTTTGCAGGAGTTTCTAAACCCTTTCTGTGAAGAAGCGCAAAACGCATTTTCCCAGGCAAAAGCAAGCATTCCCCAAATAGCTGTAAATCTCCGTCTGAAACACAAAACGAAGGTATCCTTCAGACTGCTCTGCTGGGTGTTCGCTTAGCTAAGGGAGTTGAATCTGCCTCTAGATTCAGAGAGTGAGAAGCACGTTGCTTCTCGGAGCTGCGTTTTGATATGCCAGAGTGAACGGGTGTAAACGCGGTTTGGAGAAATATCTGCTTCTAAAACCAAAACGGAGCAACCTAACAGAACGGCCTTCAATGTGTGCGTTCAACTTACAGAGTTAAACTGATGTGTATCTGCAAGAGTTTCTAAACCCTTTCTCTGAAGAAGCGCAAAACGCATTTTCCCAGGCAAAAGCAAGCATTTTCCAAATAGCTGTAAATCTCCGTCTGAAACACAAAACGAACGTATCATTCATACTGCTCTGCTGGGTGTTCGCTGACCTAAGGGAGTTGAATCGGCCTCTAAATTCAGAGAGTGAGAAGCATGTTGCTTCTCGGAGCTGCGTTTTGATATGCCAGATTGAATGGGAGTAAACGCGGTTTGGAGAAATATCTGCTTCTAAAACCAAAACGCAGCAACCTAACAGAACGGCCTTCAATGTGTGCGTTCAACTTACAGAGTTAAACTGATGTGTGTTTGCAGGAGTTTCTCAACCCTTTCTGTGAAGAAGCGCAAAACGCATTTTCCCAGGCAAAAGCAAGCATTTCCCAAATAGCTGTAAATCTCCGTCTGAAACACAAAACGAACGTATCCTCCAGACTGCTCTGCTGGGTGTTCGCTGACGTAAAAGAGTTGAATCTGCCTCTAGATTCAGAGAGTGAGAAGCACGTTGCTTCTCGGAGCTGCGTTTTGATATGCCAGAGTGAATGGGAGTAAACGCGGTTTGGAGAAATATCTGCTTCTAAAACCAAAACGGAGCAACCTAACAGAACGGCCTTCAATGTGTGCGTTCAACTTACAGAGTCAAACTGATGTGTGTTTGCAGGAGTTTCTAAACCCTTTCTGTGAAGAAGCGCAAAACGCATTTTCCCAGGCAAAAGCAAGCATTTCCCAAATAGCTGTAAATCTCCGTCTGAAACACAAAACGAACGTATCCTTCAGACTGCTCTGCTGGGTGTTCGCTTAGCTAAGGGAGTTGAATCTGCCTCTAGATTCAGAGAGTGAGAAGCACGTTGCTTCTCGGAGCTGTGTTTTGATATGCCAGAGTGAATGGGAGTAAACCCGGTTTGGAGAAATATCTGCTTCTAAAACCAAAACGGAGCAACCTAACAGAACGGCCTTCAAAATGTGCGTTCAAATTACAGAGTTAAACTGATTGTGTTTGCAGGAGTTTCTAAACCCTTTCTGTGAAGAAGCGCAAAACGCATTTTCCCAGGCAAAAGCAAGCATTTCCCAAATCGCTGTAAATCTCCGTCTGAAACACAAAACGAACGTATCCTTCAGACTGCTCTTTTGGGTGTTCGCTGACCTAAGGCAGTTGAATCTGCCTCTAGATTCAGAGAGTGAGAAGCACGTTGCTTCTCGGAGCAGCGTTTTGATATGCCAGAGTGAAAGGGAGTAAACGCGGTTTGGAGAAATATCTGCTTCTAAAACCAAAACGGAGCAACCTAACAAAACGGCCTTCAATGTGTGCGTTCAACATACAGAGTTAAACTGATATGTGTTTGCAGGAGTTTCTAAACCCTTTCTGTGAAGAAGCGCAAAACGCATTTACCCAGGCAAAAGCCAGCATTTCCCAAATAGCTGTAAATCTCCGTCTGAAACACAAAACGAACGTATCCTTCAGACTGCTCTGCTGGGTGTTCGCTGACCTAAGGGAGTTGAATCTGCCTCTAGATTCAGAGAGTGAGAAGCACGTTGCTTCTCTGAGCTGCGTTTTGATATGCCAGAGTGAATGGAAGTAAACGCGGTTTGGAGAAATATCTGCTTCTAAAACCAAAACGGAGCAACCTAACAGAACGGCCTTCAATGTGTGCGTTCAACTTACAGAGTTAAACTGATGTGTGTTTGCAGGAGTTTCTAAACCCTTTCTGTGACGAAGCGCAAAACGCATTTTCCCAGGCAAAAGCAAGCATTTCCCAAATAGCTGTAAATTTCCGTCTGAAACACAAAACGAACGTATCCTTCAGACTGCTCTGCTGGGTGTTCGCTTAGCTAAGGGAGTTGAATCTGCCTCTAGATTCAGAGAGTGAGAAGCACGTTGCTTCTCGGAGCTGTGTTTTGATATGCCAGAGTGAATGGGAGTAAACGCGGTTTGGAGAAATATCTGCTTCTAAAACCAAAACGGAGCAACCTAACAGAACGGCCTTCAAAATGTGCGTTCAACTTACAGAGTTAAACTGATTGTGTTTGCAGGAGTTTCTAAACCCTTTCTGTGAAGAAGCGCAAAACGCATTTTCCCAGGCAAAAGCAAGCATTTCCCAAATCGCTGTAAATCTCCGTCTGAAACACAAAACGAACGTATCCTTCAAACTGCTCTGTTGGGTGTTCGCTGACCTAAGGGAGTTGAATCTGCCTCCAGATTCAGAGAGTGAGAAGCACGTTGCTTCTCGGAGCTGCGTTTTGATATGCCAGAGTGAATGGGAGTAAACGCGGTTTGGAGAAATATCTGCTTCTAAAACCAAAACGGAGCAAGCTAACAGAACGGCCTTCAATGTGTGCGTTCAACTTACAGAGTTAAACTGATGTGTGTTTGCAGGAGTTTCTAAACCCTTTCTGTGAAGAAGCGCAAAACGCATTTTCCCAGGCAAAAGCAAGCATTTCCCAAATAGCTGTTAATCTCCGTCTGAAACACAAAACGAACGTATCCTTCAGACTGCTCTGCTGGGTGTTCGCTGACCTAAGGGAGTTGAATCTGCCTCTAGATTCAGAGAGTGAGAAGCACGTTGCTTCTCTGAGCTGCGTTTTGATATGGCAGAGTGAATGGGAGTAAACGCGGTTTGGAGAAATATCTGCTTCTAAAACCAAAACGGAGCAAGCTAACAGAACGGCCTTCAATGTGTGCGTTCAACTTACAGAGTTAAACTGATGTGTGTTTGCAGGAGTTTCTAAACCCTTTCTGTGAAGAAGCGCAAAACGCATTTTCCCAGGCAAAAGCAAGCATTTCCCGAATAGCTGTAAATCTCCGTCTGAAACACAAAACGAACGTATCCTTCAGACTGCTCTGCTGGTGTTCGCTTAGCTAAGGGAGTTGAATCTGCCTCTAGATTCAGAGAGTGAGAAGCACGCTGCTTCTCGGAGCTGCGTTTTGATATGCCAGAGTGAATGGGAGTAAACGCGGTTTGGAGTAATATCTGCTTCTAAAACCAAAACGGAGCAACCTAACAGAACGGCCTTCAATGTGTGCGTTCAACTTACAGAGTTAAACTGATGTGTATCTGCAAGAGTTTCTAAACCCTTTCTGTGAAGAAGCGCAAAACGCATTTTCCCATGCAAAAGCAAGCATTCTCCAAATAGAAGTAAATCTCCGTCTGAAACACAAAACGAACGTATACTTCAGACTGCTCTGCTCGGTGTTCGCTGACCTAAAAAAGTTGAATCTCCCTCTAGATTCAGACAGTGAGAAGCACGTTGCTTCTCGGAGCTGCGTTTTGATATGCCAGAGTGAATGGGAGTAAACGCGGTTTCGAGAAATATCTGCTTCTAAAACCAAAACGGAGCAACCTAACAGAACGGCCTTCAATGTGTGCGTTCAACATACAGAGTTTAAGTGATGTGTGTTTGCAGGAGTTTCTAAACCCTTTCTGTGAAGAAGCGCAAAAGGCAGTTTCCCAAGTTTAAGCCAGCATTTCCCAAATAGCTGTAAATCTCCGTCTGAAACACAAAACGAAGGTATCCTTCAGACTGCTCTGCTGGGTGTTCGCTTAGCTAAGGGAGTTGAATCTGCCTCTAGATTCAGAGAGTGAGAAGCACGTTGCTTCTCGGAGCTGTGTTTTGATATGCCAGAGTGAATGGGAGTAAACGTGATTTGGAGAAATATCTGCTTCTAAAACCAAAACGGAGCAACCTAACAGAACGGCCTTCAATGTGTGCGTTCAACTTACAGAGTTAAACTGATGTGTGTTTGCAGGAGTTTCTAAATCCTTTCTGTGAAGAAGCGCAAAACGCATTTTCCCAGGCAAAAGCAAGATTTCCCAAGTAGCTGTAAATCTCCGTCTGACACACAAAACGAACGTATCCTTCAGACTGCTCTGCTGGGTGTTCGCTTAGCTAAGGGAGTTGAATCTGCCTCTAGATTCAGAGAGTGAGAAGCACGTTGCTTCTCGGAGCTGCGTTTTGATATGCCAGAGTGAATGGGAGTAAACGCGGTTTGGAGAAATATCTGCTTCTAAAACCAAAACGGAGCAACCTAACAGAACGGCCTTCAACGTGTGCGTTCAACTTACAGAGTTAAACTGATGTGTGTTTGCAGGAGTTTCTAAACCCTTTCTGTGAAGAAGCGCAAAACGCATTTTCCCAGGCAGAAGCAAGCATTTCCCAAATAGCTGTAGATCTCCGTCTGAAACAAAAAACGAACGTATCCTTCAGACTGCTCTGCTGGGTGCTCGCTTAGCTAAGGGAGTTGAATCTGCCTCTAGATTCAGAGAGCGAGAAGCACGTTGCTTCTCGGAGCTGTGTTTTGATATGCCAGAGTGAATGGGAGTAAACGCGGTTTGGAGAAATATCTGCTTCTTAAACCAAAACGGAGCAACCTAACAGAACGGCCTTCAATGTGTGCGTTCAACTTACAGAGTTAAACTGATGTGTGTTTGCAGGAGTTTCTGAACCCTTTCTGTTAAGAAGCGCAAAACGCATTTTCCCAGGCAAAAGCGAGCATTTCCCAAATAGCTGTAAATCTCCGTCTGAAACACAAAACGAACGTATCCTTCAGACTGCTCTGCTGGGTGTTCGCTTAGCTAAGGGAGTTAAATCTGCCTCTATATTAAGAGAGTGAGAAGCACGTTGCTTCTCGGAGCTGTGTTTTGATATGCCAGAGTGAATGGGAGTAAACGCGGTTTGGAGAAATATCTGCTTCTAAAACCAAAACGGAGCAACCTAACAGAACGGCCTTCAAAATGTGCGTTCAACTTACAGAGTTAAACTGATGTGTGTTTGCAGGAGTTTCTAAACCCTTTCTGTGAAGAAGCGCAAAACGCATTTTCCCAGGCAAAAGCAAGCATTTCCCAAATAGCTGTAAATCTCCGTCTGAAACACAAAACGAACGTATCCTTCAGACTGCTCTGCTGGGTGTTCGCTGACCTAAGGGAGTTGAATCTGCCTCTAGATTCAGAGAGTGAGAAGCACGTTGCTTCTCTGAGCTGCGTTTTGATATGCCAGAGTGAATGGGAGTAAACGCGGTTTGGAGAAATATCTGCTTCTAAAACCAAAACGGAGCAACCTAACAGAACGGCCTTCAATGTGTGCGTTCAACTTACAGAGTTAAACTGATGTGTGTTTGCAGGAGTTTCTAAACCCTTTCTGTGAAGAAGCGCAAAACGCATTTTTTCAGGCAAAAGCAAGCATATCCCAAATAGCTGTAAATCTCCGTCTGAAACACAAAACGAACGTATCCTTCAGACTGCTCTGCTGGGTGTTCGCTTAGCTAAGGGAGTTGAATCTGCCTCTAGATTCAGAGAGTGAGAAGCACGTTGCTTCTCGGAGCTGTGTTTTGATATGCCAGAGTGAATGGGAGTAAACGCGGTTTGGAGAAATATCTGCTTCTAAAACCAAAAGGGAGCTACCTAACAGAAAGGCCTTCAAAATGTGCGTTCAACTTACAGAGTTAAACTGATTGTGTTTGCAGGAGTTTCTAAACCCTTTCTGTGAAGAAGCGCAAAACGCATTTTCCCAGGCAAAAGCAAGCATTTCCGAAATAGCTGTAAATCTATGTCTGAAACACAAAACGAACGTATCCTACAGACTGCTCTGCTGGGTGTTCGCTGACCTAAGGATGTTGAATCTGCCTCTAGATTCAGAGAGTGAGAAGCACGTTGCTTCTCTGAGCTGCGTTTTGATATGCCAGAGTGAATGGGAGTAAACGCGGTTTGGAGAAATATCTGCTTCTAAAACCAAAACGGAGCAACCTAACAGAACGGCCTTCAATGTGTGCGTTCAACTTACAGAGTTAAACTGATGTGTGTTTGCAGGAGTTTGTAAACCCTTTCTGTGAAGAAGCGCAAAACGCATTTTCCCAGGCAAATGCAAGCATTTCCCAAATAGCAGTAAATCTCCGTCTGAAACACAAAACGAACGTATCCTTCAGACTGCTCTGCTGGGTGTTCGCTTAGCTAAGGGAGTTGAATGTGCCTCTAGATTCAGAGAGTGAGAAGCACGTTGCTTCTCGGAGCTGCGTTTTGATATGCCAGAGTGAATGGGAGTAAACGCGGTTTGGAGAAATATCTGCTTCTAAAACCAAAACGGAGCAACCTAACAGAACGGCCTTCAATGTGTGCGTTCAACATACAGAGTTAAAATGATGTGTGTTTGCAGGAGTTTCTATACCCTTTCTCTGAAGAAGCGCAAAACGCATTTTCCCAGGGATAAGCCAGCATTTCCCAAATAGCTGTAAATCTCCGTCTGAAACACAAAACGAAGGTATCCTTCAGACTGCTCTGCTGGGTGTTCGCTTAGCTAAGGGAGTTGAATCTGCCTCTAGATTCAGAGAGTGAGAAGCACGTTGCTTCTCGGAGCTGTGTTTTGATATGCCAGAGTGAATGGGAGTAAACGCGGTTTGGAGAAATATCTGCTTCTAAAACCAAAACGGAGCAACCTAACAGAACGGCCTTCAATGTGTGCGTTCAACGTACAGAGTTAAACTGATGTGTGTTTGCAGGAGTTTCTAAACCCTTTCTGTGAAGAAGCGCAAAACGCATTTTCCCAGGCAAAAGCAAGATTTCCCAAGTAGCTGTAAATCTCCGTCTGACACACAAAACGAACGTATCCTTCAGACTGCTCTGCTGGGTGTTCGCTTAGCTAAGAAAGTTGAATCTGCCTCTAGATTCAGAGAGTGAGAAGCACGTTGCTTCTCGGAGCTGCGTTTTGATATGCCAGAGTGAATGGGAGTAAACGCGGTTTCGAGAAGTATCTGCTTCTAAAACCAAAACGGAGCAACCTAACAGAACGGCCTTCAATGTGTGCGTTCAACTTACAGAGTTAAACTGATGTGTGTTTGCAGGAGTTTCTAAACCCTTTCTGTGAAGAAGCGCAAAACGCATTTTCCCAGGCAAAAGCAAGCATTTCCCAAATAGAAGTAAATCTCCGTCTGAAACACAAAACGAACGTATCCTTCAGACTGCTCTGCTCGGTCTTCGCTGACCTAAAAAAGTTGAATCTCCCTCTAGATTCAGAGAGTGAGAAGCACGTTGCTTCTCGGAGCTGCGTTTTGATATGCCAGAGTGAATGGGAGTAAACGCGGTTTGGAGAAATATCTGCTTCTAAAACCAAAACGGAGCAACCTAACAGAACGGCCTTCAATGTGTGCGTTCAACATACAGAGTTAAAATGATGTGTGTTTGCAGGAGTTTCTAAACCCTTTCTGTGAAAAGCGCAAAACGCATATTCCCAGGGATAAGCCAGCATTTCCCAAATAGCTGTAAATCTCCGTCTGAAACACAAAACGAACGTATCCTTCAGACTGCTCTGCTGGGTGTCCGCTTAGCTAAGAGAGTTGAATCTGCCTCTAGATTCAGAGAGTGAGAAGCACGTTGCTTCTCGGAGCTGTGTTTTGATATGCCAGAGTGAATGGGAGTAAACGCGGTTTGGAGAAATATCTGCTTCTAAAACCAAAACGGAGCAACCTAACAGAACGGCCTTCAATGTGTGCGTTCAACTTACAGAGTTAAACTGATGTGTGTTTGCAGGAGTTTCTAAACCCTTTCTGTGAAGAAGCGCAAAACGCATTTTCCCAGGCAAAAGCAAGATTTCCCAAGTAGCTGTAAATCTCCGTCTGACACACAAAACGAACGTATCCTTCAGACTGCTCTGCTGGGTGTTCGCTTAGCTAAGGGAGTTGAATCTGCCTCTAGATTCAGAGAGTGAGAAGCACGTTGCTTCTCGGAGCTGCGTTTTGATATGCCAGAGTGAATGGGAGTAAACGCGGTTTGGTGAAGTATCTGCTTCTAAAACCAAACGGAGCAACCTAACAGAACGGCCTTCAATGTGTGCGTTCAACTTACAGAGTTAAACAGATGTGTGTTTGCAGGAGTTTCTAAACCCTTTCTGTGAAGAAGCGCAAAACGCATTTTCCCAGGCAAAAGCAAGCATTTCCGAAATAGCTGTAAATCTCCGTTTGAAACACAAAACAAACGTATCCTTCAGACTGCTCTGCTGGGTGTTCGCTGACCTAAGGGAGTTGAATCGGCCTCTAGATTCAGAGAGTGAGAAGCACGTTTCTTCTCGGAGCTGCGTTTTGATATTCCAGAGTGAATGGGAGTAAACGCGGTTTGGAGAAATATCTGCTTCTAAAACCAAAACAAAGCAACCTAACAGAACGGCCTTCAATGTGTGCGTTCAACTTACAGAGTTAAAGTGATGTGTGTTTGCAGGAGTTTCTGAACCCTTTCTGTTAAGAAGCGCAAAACGCATTTTCCCAGGCAAAAGCGAGCATTTCCCAAATAGCTGTAAATCTCCGTCTGAAACACAAAACGAACGTATCCTTCAGACTGCTCTGCTGGGTGTTCGCTTAGCTAAGGGAGTTGAATCTGCCTCTATATTAAGAGAGTGAGAAGCACGTTGCTTCTCGGAGCTGTGTTTTGATATGCCAGAGTGAATGGGAGTAAACGCGGTTTGGAGAAATATCTGCTTCTAAAACCAAAACGGAGCAACCTAACAGAACGGCCTTCAAAATGTGCGTTCAACTTACAGAGTTAAACTGATGTGTGTTTGCAGGAGTTTCTAAACCCTTTCTGTGAAGAAGCGCAAAACGCATTTTCCCAGGCAAAAGCAAGCATTTCCCAAATAGCTGTAAATCTCCGTCTGAAACACAAAACGAACGTATCCTTCAGACTGCTCTGCTGGGTGTTCGCTGACCT
Source organism: Callithrix jacchus (assembly GCF_049354715.1). Taxonomy (NCBI): domain Eukaryota; kingdom Metazoa; phylum Chordata; class Mammalia; order Primates; family Cebidae; genus Callithrix; species Callithrix jacchus. The sequence continues at coordinate 24,245,451 of NC_133523.1, forward strand.
AAGGGAGTTGAATCTGCCTCTAGATTCAGAGAGTGAGAAGCACGTTGCTTCTCTGAGCTGCGTTTTGATATGCCAGAGTGAATGGGAGTAAACGCGGTTTGGAGAAATATCTGCTTCTAAAACCAAAACGGAGCAACCTAACAGAACGGCCTTCAATGTGTGCGTTCAACTTACAGAGTTAAACTGATGTGTGTTTGCAGGAGTTTCTAAACCCTTTCTGTGAAGAAGCGCAAAACGCATTTTTTCAGGCAAAAGCAAGCATATCCCAAATAGCTGTAAATCTCCGTCTGAAACACAAAACGAACGTATCCTTCAGACTGCTCTGCTGGGTGTTCGCTTAGCTAAGGGAGTTGAATCTGCCTCTAGATTCAGAGAGTGAGAAGCACGTTGCTTCTCGGAGCTGTGTTTAGATATGCCAGAGTGAATGGGAGTAAACGCGGTTTGGAGAAATATCTGCTTCTAAAACCAAAAGGGAGCTACCTAACAGAAAGGCCTTCAAAATGTGCGTTCAACTTACAGAGTTAAACTGATTGTGTTTGCAGGAGTTTCTAAACCCTTTCTGTGAAGAAGCGCAAAACGCATTTTCCCAGGCAAAAGCAAGCATTTCCGAAATAGCTGTAAATCTATGTCTGAAACACAAAACGAACGTATCCTACAGACTGCTCTGCTGGGTGTTCGCTGACCTAAGGATGTTGAATCTGCCTCTAGATTCAGAGAGTGAGAAGCACGTTGCTTCTCTGAGCTGCGTTTTGATATGCCAGAGTGAATGGGAGAAAACGCGGTTTGGAGAAATATCTGCTTCTAAAACCAAAACGGAGCAACCTAACAGAACGGCCTTCAATGTGTGCGTTCAACTTACAGAGTTAAACTGATGTGTGTTTGCAGGAGTTTCTAAACCCTTTCTGTGAAGAAGCGCAAAACGCATTTTCCCAGGCAAAAGCAAGCATTTCCCAAATAGCAGTAAATCTCCGTCTGAAACACAAAACGAACGTATCCTTCAGACTGCTCTGCTGGGTGTTCGCTTAGCTAAGGGAGTTGAATGTGCCTCTAGATTCAGAGAGTGAGAAGCACGTTGCTTCTCGGAGCTGCGTTTTGATATGCCAGAGTGAATGGGAGTAAACGCGGTTTGGAGAAATATCTGCTTCTAAAACCAAAACGGAGCAACCTAACAGAACGGCCTTCAATGTGTGCGTTCAACATACAGAGTTAAAATGATGTGTGTTTGCAGGAGTTTCTATACCCTTTCTCTGAAGAAGCGCAAAACGCATTTTCCCAGGGATAAGCCAGCATTTCCCAAATAGCTGTAAATCTCCGTCTGAAACACAAAACGAAGGTATCCTTCAGACTGCTCTGCTGGGTGTTCGCTTAGCTAAGGGAGTTGAATCTGCCTCTAGATTCAGAGAGTGAGAAGCACGTTGCTTCTCGGAGCTGTGTTTTGATATGCCAGAGTGAATGGGAGTAAACGCGGTTTGGAGAAATATCTGCTTCTAAAACCAAAACGGAGCAACCTAACAGAACGGCCTTCAATGTGTGCGTTCAACGTACAGAGTTAAACTGATGTGTGTTTGCAGGAGTTTCTAAACCCTTTCTGTGAAGAAGCGCAAAACGCATTTTCCCAGGCAAAAGCAAGATTTCCCAAGTAGCTGTAAATCTCCGTCTGACACACAAAACGAACGTATCCTTCAGACTGCTCTGCTGGGTGTTCGCTTAGCTAAGAAAGTTGAATCTGCCTCTAGATTCAGAGAGTGAGAAGCACGTTGCTTCTCGGAGCTGCGTTTTGATATGCCAGAGTGAATGGGAGTAAACGCGGTTTCGAGAAGTATCTGCTTCTAAAACCAAAACGGAGCAACCTAACAGAACGGCCTTCAATGTGTGCGTTCAACTTACAGAGTTAAACTGATGTGTGTTTGCAGGAGTTTCTAAACCCTTTCTGTGAAGAAGCGCAAAACGCATTTTCCCAGGCAAAAGCAAGCATTTCCCAAATAGAAGTAAATCTCCGTCTGAAACACAAAACGAACGTATCCTTCAGACTGCTCTGCTCGGTCTTCGCTGACCTAAAAAAGTTGAATCTCCCTCTAGATTCAGAGAGTGAGAAGCACGTTGCTTCTCGGAGCTGCGTTTTGATATGCCAGAGTGAATGGGAGTAAACGCGGTTTGGAGAAATATCTGCTTCTAAAACAAAAACGGAGCAACCTAACAGAACGGCCTTCAATGTGTGCATTCAACATACAGAGTTAAAATGATGTGTGTTTGCAGGAGTTTCTAAACCCTTTCTGTGAAAAGCGCAAAACGCATATTCCCAGGGATAAGCCAGCATTTCCCAAATAGCTGTAAATCTCCGTCTGAAACACAAAACGAAGGTATCCTTCAGACTGCTCTGCTGGGTGTTCGCTTAGCTAAGAGAGTTGAATCTGCCTCTAGATTCAGAGAGTGAGAAGCACGTTGCTTCTCGGAGCTGTGTTTTGATATGCCAGAGTGAATGGGAGTAAACGCGGTTTGGAGAAATATCTGCTTCTAAAACCAAAAGGGAGCTACCTAACAGAAAGGCCTTCAAAATGTGCGTTCAACTTACAGAGTTAAACTGATTGTGTTTGCAGGAGTTTCTAAACCCTTTCTGTGAAGAAGCGCAAAACGCATTTTCCCAGGCAAAAGCAAGCATTTCCGAAATAGCTGTAAATCTCCGTCTGAAACACAAAACGAACGTATCCTACAGACTGCTCTGCTGGGTGTTCGCTGACCTAAGGATGTTGAATCTGCCTCTAGATTCAGAGAGTGAGAAGCACGTTGCTTCTCTGAGCTGCGTTTTGATATGCCAGAGTGAATGGGAGTAAACGCGGTTTGGAGAAATATCTGCTTCTAAAACCAAAACGGAGCAACCTAACAGAACGGCCTTCAATGTGTGCGTTCAACTTACAGAGTTAAACTGATGTGTGTTTGCAGGAGTTTCTAAACCCTTTCTGTGAACAAGCGCAAAACGCATTTTTCCAGGCAAAAGCCAGCATTTCCCAAATAGCTGTAAATCTCCGTCTGAAACACAAAACGAACGTATCCTTCAGACTGCTCTGCTGGGTGTTCGCTGACCTAAGGGAGTTGAATCTGCCTCTAGATTCAGAGAGTGAGAAGCACGTTGCTTCTCGAAACTGCGTTTTGATATTCCAGAGTGAATGGGAGTAAACGCGGTTTGGAGAAATATCTGCTTCTAAAAACAAAACGGAGCAACCTAACAGAACGGCCTTCAATGTGTGCGTTCAACTTACAGAGTTAAACTGATGTGTGTTTGCAGGAGTTTCTAAACCCTTTCTGTGAAGAAGCGCAAAACGCATTTTCCCAGGCAAAAGCAAGCATTTCCCAAATAGCAGTAAATCTCCGTCTGAAACACAAAACGAACGTATCCTTCAGACTGCTCTGCTGGGTGTTCGCTTAGCTAAGGGAGTTGAATGTGCCTCTAGATTCAGAGAGTGAGAAGCACGTTGCTTCTCGGAGCTGCGTTTTGATATGCCAGAGTGAATGGGAGTAAACGCGGTTTGGAGAAATATCTGCTTCTATAAACAAAACGGAGCAACCTAACAGAACGGCCTTCAATGTGTGCGTTCAACTTACAGAGTTAAACTGATGTGTATCTGCAAGAGTTTCTAAACCCTTTCTGTGAAGAAGCGCAAAACGCATTTTCCCAGGGATAAGACAGCATTTCCCAAATAGCTGTAAATCTCCGTCTGAAACACAAAACGAAGGTATCCTTCAGACTGCTCTGCTGGGTGTTCGCTTAGCTAAGGGAGTTGAATCTGCCTCTAGATTCAGAGAGTGAGAAGCACGTTGCTTCTCGGAGCTGTGTTTTGATATGCCAGAGTGAATGGGAGTAAACGCGGTTTGGAGAAATATCTGCTTCTAAAACCAAAACGGAGCAACCTAACAGAACGGCCTTCAATGTGTGCGTTCAACTTACAGAGTTAAACTGATGTGTGTTTGCAGGAGTTTCTAAACCCTTTCTGTGAAGAAGCGCAAAACGCATTTTCCCAGGCAAAAGCAAGATTTCCCAAGTAGCTGTAAATCTTTGTCTGACACACAAAACGAACGTATCCTTCAGACTGCTCTGCTGGGTGTTCGCTTAGCTAAGGGAGTTGAATCTGCCTCTAGATTCAGAGAGTGAGAAGCACGTTGCTTCTCGGAGCTGCGTTTTGATATGCCAGAGTGAATGGGAGTAAACGCGGTTTCGAGAAGTATCTGCTTCTAAAATTAAAACGGAGCAACCTAAAAGAACGGCCTTCAATGTGTGCGTTCAACTTACAGAGTTAAACTGATGTGTGTTTGCAGGAGTTTCTAAACCCTTTCTGTGAAGAAGCGCAAAACGCATTTTCCCAGGCAAAAGCAAGCATTTCCGAAATAGCTGTAAATCTCCGTCTGAAACACAAAACAAACGTATCCTTCAGACTGCTCTGCTGGGTGTTCGCTGACCTAAGGGAGTTGAATCTGCCTCTAGATTCAGAGAGTGAGAAGCACGTTGCTTCTCGGAGCTGCGTTTTGATATGCCAGAGTGAATGGGAGTAAACGCGGTTTGGAGAAATATCTGCTTCTAAAACCAAAACGGAGCAACCTAACAGAACGGCCTTCAATGTGTGCGTTCAACTTACAGAGTTAAACTGATGTGTGTTTGCAGGAGTTTCTGAACCCTTTCTGTTAAGAAGCGCAAAACGCATTTTCCCAGGCAAAAGCAAGCATTTCCCAAATAGCAGTAAATCTCCGTCTGAAACACAAAACGAACGTATCCTTCAGACTTCTCTGCTCGGTGTTCGCTGACCTAAAAAAGTTGAATCTCCCTCTAGATTCAGAGAGTGAGAAGCACGTTGCTTCTCGGAGCTGCGTTTTGATATGCCAGAGTGAATGGGAGTAAACGCGGTTTGGAGAAATCTCTGCTTGTAAAACCAAAACGGAGCAACCTAACAGAACGGCCTTGAATGTGTGCGTTCAACATACAGAGTTGAACTGATGTGTGTTTGCAGGAGTTTCTAAACCCTTTCTGTGAAGAAGCGCAAAACGCATTTTCCCAGGCAAAAGCAAGCATTTCCCAAATCGCTGTAAATCTCCGTCTGAAACACAAAACGAACGTATCCTTCAGACTGCTCTGCTGGGTGTTCGCTTAGCTAAGGCAGTTGAATCTGCCTCTAGATTCAGAGAGTAAGAAGCACGTTAATTCTCGGAGCTGCGTTTTGATATGCCAGAGTGAATGGGAGTAAACGCGGTTTGGAGAAATATCTGCTTCTAAAACCAAAACGGAGCAACCTAACAGAACGGCCTTCAATGTGTGCGTTCAACTTACAGAGTTAAACTGATGTGTGTTTGCAGGAGTTTCTAAACCCTTTCTGTGAAGAAGCGCAAAACGCATTTTCCCAGGCAAAAGCAAGCATTTCCGAAATAGCTGTAAATCTCCGTCTGAAACACAAAACGAACGTATCCTTCAGACTGCTCTGCTCTGTGTTCGCTGACCTAAAAGAGTTGAATCTGCCTCTAGATTCAGAGAGTGAGAAGCACGTTGCTTCTCGGAGCTGCGTTTTGATATGCCAGAGAGAATGGGAGTAAACGCGGTTTGGAGAAATATCTGCTTCTAAAACCAAAACGGAGCAACCTAACAGAACGGACTTCAATGTGTGCGTTCAACTTAGAGTTAAACTAATGTGTGTTTGCAGGAGTTTCTAAACCCTTTCTGTGAAGAAGCGCTAAACGCATTTTCCCAGGCAAAAGCAAGCATTTCCCAAATAGCTGTAAATCTCCGTCTGAAACACAAAACGAACGTATCCTTCAGACTGCTCTGCTGGGTGTTCGCTTAGCTAAGGGAGTTGAATCTTCCTCTAGATTCAGAAAGTGAGAAGCACGTTCCTTCTCGGAGCTGCGTTTTGATATGCCAGAGTGAATGGGAGTAAACGCGGTTTGGAGAAATATCTCCTTCTAAAACCAAAACGGAGCAAGCTAACAGAACGGCCTTCAATGTGTGCGTTCAACTTACAGAGTTAAACTGATGTGTGTTTGCAGGAGTTTCTAAACCCTTTCTGTGAAGAAGCGCAAAACGCATTTTCCCAGGCAAAAGCAGGCATTTCCCAAATAGCTGTAAATCTTTGTCTGAAACACAAAACGAACGTATCATTCATACTGCTCTGCTGGGTGTTCGCTGACCTAAGGGAGTTGAATCGGCCTCTAGATTCAGAGAGTGAGAAGCACGTTGCTTCTCGGAGCTGCGTTTTGATATGCCAGAGTGAATGGGAGTAAACGCGGTTTGGAGAAATATCTGCTTCTAAAACCAAAACGGAGCAACCTAACAGAACGGCCTTCAATGTGTGCGTTCAACTTACAGAGTTAAACTGATGTGTGTTTGCAGGAGTTTCTCAACCCTTTCTGTGAAGAAGCGCAAAACGCATTTTCCCAGGCAAAAGCAAGCATTTCCCAAATAGCTGTAAATCTCCGTCTGAAACACAAAACCAACGTATCCTCCAGACTGCTCTGCTGGGTGTTCGCTGACCTAAAAGAGTTGAATCTGCCTCTAGATTCAGAGAGTGAGAAGCACGTTGCTTCTCGGAGCTGCGTTTTGATATGCCAGAGTGAATGGGAGTAAACGCGGTTTGGAGAAATATCTACTTCTAAAACCAAAACGGAGCAACCTAACAGAACGGCCTTCAATGTTTGCGTTCAACTTACAGAGTTAAACTGATTTGTGTTTGCAGGAGTTTCTAAACCCTTTCTTTGAAGAAGCTCAAAACGCATTTTCCCAGGCAAAAGCAAGCATTTCCCAAATAGCTGTAAATCTCCGTCTGAAACACAAAACGAACGTATCCTTCAGACTGCTCTGCTGGGTGTTCGCTGACCTAAGGGAGTTGAATCTGCCTCTAGATTCAGAGAGTGAGAAGCACGTTGCTTCTCGGAGCTGCGTTTTGATATGCCAGAGTGAATGGGAGTAAACGCGGTTTGGAGAAATATCTGCTTCTAAAACTAAATCGGAGCACCCTAACAGAACGGCCTTCAATGTGTGCGTTCAACTTACAGAGTTAAACTGATGTGTGTTTGCAGAAGTTTCTAAATTCTTTCTGTGAAGTAGCGCAAAACGCATTTTCCCAGGCAAAAGCAAGCATTTCCCAAATAGCTGTAAATCTCCGTCTGAAACACAAAACGAACGTATCCTTCAGACTGCTCTCCTGGGTGTTCGCTGACCTAAGGGAGTTTAATCGGCCTCTAGATTCAGAGAGTGAGAAGCACGTTGCTTCTCGGAGCTGCGTTTTGATATGCCAGAGTGAATGGGAGTAAACGCGGTTCGGAGAAATATCTGCTTCTAAAACCAAAACGGAGCAACCTAACAGAACGGCCTTCAATGTGTGCGTTCAACTTACAGAGTTAAACTGATGTGTGTTTGCAGGAGTTTCTAAACCCTTGCTCTGAAGAAGCGGAAAACCCACTTTCCCAGGCAAAAGCAAGTATTTCCCGAATAGCTGTAAATCTCCCTCTGAAACACAAAACGAACCTATCCTTCAGACTTCTCTGCTGGCTGTTCGCTGACCTAAGGGAGTTGAATCTGCCTCTAGATTCAGAGAGTGAGAAGCACGTTGCTTCTCGGAGCTGCGTTTTGATATGCCAGAGTGAATGGGAGTAAACGCGGTTTGGAGAAATATCTGCTTCTAAAACCAAAACGGAGCAACCTAACAGAACGGCCTTCAATGTGTGCGTTCAACTTACAGAGTTAAACTGATGTGTATTTGCAGGAGTTTCTAAACCCTTTCTTTGAAGAAGCGCAAAACGCATTTTCCCAGGCAAAAGCCAGCATTTCCCAAATAGCTGTAAATCTCCGTCTGAAACACAAAACGAACGTATCCTTCAGACTGCTCTGCTCGGTGTTCGCTGACCTAAGGGAGTTGAATCGGCCTCTAGATTCAGAGAGTGAGAAGCACGTTGCTTCTCGGAGCTGCGTTTTGATATGCCAGAGTGAATGGGAGTAAACGCGGTTTGGAGAAATATCTGCTTCTAAAACCAAAACGGAGCAACCTAACAGAACGGCCTTCAATGTGTGCGTTCAACTTACAGAGTTAAACTGATGTGTGTTTGCAGGAGTTTCTAAACCCTTTCTGTGAAGAAGCGCAAAACGCATTTTCCCAGGCAAAAGCAAGCATTTGCCAAATAGAAGTAAATCTCCGTCTGAAACACAAAACGAACGTATCCTTCAGACTGCTCTGCTCGGTCTTCGCTGACCTAAAAAAGTTGAATCTACCTCTAGATTCAGAGAGTGAGAAGCACGTTGCTTCTCGGAGCTGCGTTTTGATATGCCAGAGTGAATGGGAGTAAACGCGGTTTGGAGAAATATCTGCTTCTAAAACCAAAACGGAGCAACCTAACAGAACGGCCTTCAATGTGTGCGTTCAACATACAGAGTTAAAATGATGTGTGTTTGCAGGAGTTTCTAAACCCTTTCTGTGAAGAAGCGCAAAACGCATTTTCCCAAGGATAAGCCAGCATTTCCCAAATAGCTGTAAATCTCCGTCTGAAACACAAAACGAAGGTATCCTTCAGACTGCTCTGCTGGGTGTTCGCTTAGCTAAGGGAGTTGAATCTGCCTCTAGATTCAGAGAGTGAGAAGCACGTTGCTTCTCGGAGCTGTGTTTTGATATGCCAGAGTGAATGGGAGTAAACGCGGTTTGGAGAAATATCTGCTTCTAAAACCAAAACGGAGCAACCTAACAGAACGGCCTTCAATGTGTGCGTTCAACTTACAGAGTTAAACTGATTTGTGTTTGCAGGAGTTTCTAAACCCTTTCTGTGAAGAAGCTCAAAACGCATTTTCCCAGGCAAAAGCCAGCATTTCCCAAATAGCTGTAAATCTCCGTCTGAAACACAAAACGAACGTATCCTTCAGACTCCTCTGCTGGGTGTTCGCTGACCTAAGGCAGTTGAATCTGCCTCTAGATTCAGAGAGTGAGAAGCACGTTGCTTCTCGGAGCAGCGTTTTGATATGCCAGAGTGAAAGGGAGTAAACGCGGTTTGGAGAAATATCTGCTTCTAAAACCAAAACGGAGCAACCTAACAGAACGGCCTTCAATGTGTGCGTTCAACATACAGAGTTAAACTGATGTGTGTTTGCAGGAGTTTCTAAACCCTTTCTGTGAAGAAGCGCAAAACGCATTTACCCAGGCAAAAGCCAGCATTTCCCAAATAGCTGTAAATCTCCGTCTGAAACACAAAACGAACGTATCCTTCAGACTGCTCTGTTGGGTGTTCGCTGACCTAAGGAAGTTGAATCTGCCTCTAGATTCAGAGAGTGAGAAGCACGTTGCTTCTCGGAGCTGCGTTTTGAAATGCCAGAGTGAATGGGAGTGAACGCGGTTTGGAGAAATATCTGCTTCTAAAACCAAAACGGAGAAAGCTAACAGAACGGCCTTCAAGGTGTGCGTTCAACTTACAGAGTTAAACTGATGTGTGTTTGCAGGAGTTTCTAAACCCTTTCTGTGAAGAAGCGCAAAACGAATTTTCCCAGGCAAAAGCAAGCATTTCCCAAATAGCTGTAAATCTCCGTCTGAAACACAAAACGAACGTATCCTTCAGACTGCTCTGCTGGGTGTTCGCTGACCTAAGGGAGTTGAATCTGCCTCTAGATTCAGAGAGTGAGAAGCACGTGTCTTCTCTGAGCTGCGTTTTGATATGCCAGAGTGAATGGGAGTAAACGCGGTTTGGAGAAATATCTGCTTCTAAAACCAAAACGGAGCAACCTAACAGAACGGCCTTCAATGTGTGCGTTCAACTTACAGAGTTAAACTGATGTGTGTTTGCAGGAGTTTCTAAACCCTTTCTGTGAAGAAGCGCAAAACGCATTTTCCCAGGCAAAAGCAAGCATTTCCCAAATAGCTGTAAATCTCCGTCTGAAACACAAAACGAACGTATCCTTCAGACTGCTCTGCTGGGTGTTCGCTTAGCTAAGGGAGTTCAATGTGCCTCTAGATTCAGAGAGTGAGAAGCACGTTGCTTCTCGGAGCTGCGTTCTGATATGCCAGAGTGAATGGGAGTAAACGCGGTTTGGAGAAATATCTGCTTCTAAAACCAAAACGGAGCAACCTAACAGAACGGCCTTCAATGTGTGCGTTCAACTTACAGAGTTAAACTGATGTGTGTTTGCAGGAGTTTCTAAACCCTTTCTGTGAAGTAGCGCAAAACGCATTTTCCCAGGAAAAGCAAGCATTTCCCAAATAGCTGTAAATCTCCGTCTGAAACACAAAACGAACGTATCCTTCAGACTGCTCTGCTGGGTGTTCGCTGACCTAAGGGAGTTGAATCGGCCTCTAGATTCAGAGAGTGAGAAGCACGTTGCTTCTCGGAGCTGCGTTTTGATATGCCAGAGTGAATGGGAGTAAACGCGGTTCGGAGAAATATCTGCTTCTAAAACCAAAACGGAGCAACCTAACAGAACGGCCTTCAATGTGTGCGTTCAACTTACAGAGTTAAACTGATGTGTGTTTGCAGGAGTTTCTAAACCCTTGCTCTGAAGAAGCGGAAAACCCATTTTCCCAGGCAAAAGCAAGTATTTCCCGAATAGCTGTAAATCTCCCTCTGAAACACAAAACGAACCTATCCTTCCGACTTCTCTGCTGGCTGTTCGCTGACCTAAGGGAGTTGAATCTGCCTCTAGATTCAGAGAGTGAGAAGCACGTTGCTTCTCGGAGCTGCGTTTTGATATGCCAGAGTGAATGGGAGTAAACCCGGTTTGCAGAAATATCTGCTTCTAAAACCAAAACGGAGCAACGTAACAGAACGGCCTTCAATGTGTGCGTTCAACTTACAGAGTTAAACTGATGTGTGTTTGCAGGAGTTTCTAAACCCTTTCTGTGAAGAAGCGCAAAACGCATTTTCCCAGGCAAAAGCAAGCATTTCCCAAATAGCTGTAAATCTCCGTCTGAAACACAAAACGAACGTATCCTTCAGACTGCTCTGCTCGGTGTTCGCTGACCTAAAAGAGTTGAATCTCCCTATAGATTCAGAGAGTGAGAAGGAGGTTGCTTCTCGGAGCTGCGTTTTGATATGCCAGAGTGAATGGGAGTAAACGCGGTTTGGAGAAATATCTGCAAAACGGAGCAACCTAAGAGAACAACCTTCAATGTGTGCATTCAATTTACAGAGTTAAACTGATGTGTGTTTGCAGGAGTTTCTAAACCCTTTCTGTAAAGAAGCGCAAAATGCATTTTCCCAGGCAAAAGCAAGCATTTCCCAAATAGCTGTAAATCTCCGTCTGAAACACATAACGAACGTATCCTTCAGACTGCTCTGCTCGGTGTACGCTGACCTAAAAGAGTTGAATCTGCCTCTAGATTCAAAGAGTGAGAAGCACGTTGCTTCTCGGAGCTGCGTTTTGATATGCCACAGTGAATGGGAGTAAAGGCGGTTTGTAGAAATATCTGCTTCTAAAACCAAAACGGAGCAACCTAACAGAACGGCCTTCAATGTGTTCGTTCAAGTTACAGAGTTAAACTGATGTGTGTTTGCAGGAGTATCTAAATTCTTTCTGTGAAGAAGCGCAAAACGCAGTTTCCCAGGCAAAAGCAAGCATTTCCCAAATAGCTGTAAATCTCCGTTTGAAACACAAAACGAACGTATCCTTCAGACTGCTCTGCTGGGTGGTCGCTTACCTAAAGGAGTTGAATCTGCCTCTAGATTCAGAGAGTTAGAAGCACGTTGCTTCTCGGAGCTGCGTTTTGATATGCCAGAGTGAATCGGAGTAAACGCGGTTTGGAGAAATATCTGCTTCTAAAACCAAAACGGAGCAACCTAACAGAACGGCCTTCAATGTGTGCGTTCAACTTACAGAGTTAAACTGATGTGTGTTTGCAGGAGTTTCTAAACCCTTTCTGTGAAGAAGCGCAAAACCCATTTTCCCAGGCAAAAGCCAGCATTTCACAAATAGCTGTAAATCTCCGTCTGAAACACGAAACGAACGTATCCTTCAGACTGCTCTGCTCGGTGTTCGCTGACCTAAGGGAGTTGAATCTGCCTCTAGATTCAGAGAGTGAGAAGCACGTTGCTTCTCGGAGCAGCGTTTTGATATGCCGGAGTGAAAGGGAGTAAACGCGGTTTGGAGAAATATCTGCTTCTAAAACCAAAACGGAGCAACCTAACAGAACGGCCTTCAATGTGTGCGTTCAACTTACAGAGTTAAACTGATGTGTGTTTGCAGGAGTTTCTAAACACTTTCTGTCAAGAAGCGCAAAACGCATTTACCCAGGCAAAAGCCAGCATTTCCCAAATAGCTGTAAATCTCCGTCTGAAACACAAAACGAACGTATCATTCATACTGCTCTGCTGGGTGTTCGCTGACCTAAGGGAGTTGAATCGGCCTCTAGATTCAGAGAGTGAGAAGCATGTTGCTTCTCGGAGCTGCGTTTTGATATGCCAGAGTGAATGGGATAAACGCGGTTTGGAGAAATATCTGCTTCTAAAATTAAAACGCAGCAACCTAACAGAACGGCCTTCAATGTGTGCGTTCAACTTACAGAGTTAAACTGATGTGTGTTTGCAGGAGTTTCTCAACCCTTTCTGTGAAGAAGCGCAAAACGCATTTTCCCAGGCAAAAGCAAGCATTCCCCAAATAGCTGTAAATCTCCGTCTGAAACACAAAACGAACGTATCCTTCAGACTGCTCTGCTGGGTGTTCGCTTAGCTAAGGGAGTTGAATCTGCCTCTAGATTCAGAGAGTGAGAAGCACGTTGCTTCTCGGAGCTGCGTTTTGATATGCCAGAGTGAATGGGAGTAAACGCGGTTTGGAGAAATATCTGCTTCTAAAACCAAAACGGAGCAACCTAACAGAACGGCCTTCAATGTGTGCGTTCAACTTACAGAGTTAAACTGATGTGTGTTTGCAGGAGTTTCTAAACCCTTTCTGTGAAGAAGCTCAAAACGCATTTTCCCAGGCAAAAGCAAGCATTTCCCAAATAGCTGTAAATCTCCGTCTGAAACACAAAACGAACGTATCCTTCAGACTGCTCTGCTGGGTGTTCGCATAGCTAACGGAGTTGAATCTGCCTCTAGATTCAGAGAGTGAGAAGCACGTTGCTTCTCGTAGCTGCGTTTTGATATGCCAGAGTGAATGGGAGTAAACGCGGTTTGGAGAAATATCTGCTTCTAAAACTAAAACGGAGCAACCTAACAGAACGGCCTTCAATGTGTGCGTTCAACTTACAGAGTTAAACTGATGTGTGTTTGCAGGAGTTTCTAAACCCTTTCTGTGAAGAAGCGCAAAACGCATTTTCCCAGGCAAAAGCCAGCATTTCCCAAATAGCTGTAAATCTCCGTCTGAAACACAAGACGAACGTATCCTTCAGACTGCTCTGCTGGGTGTTCGCTTAGCTAAGGGAGTTGAATCTGCCTCTAAATTCAAAGAGTGAGGAGCACGTTGCTTCTCGGAGCTGTGTTTTGATATGCCGGAGTGAATGGGAGTAAACGCGGTTTGGAGAAATATCTGCTTCTAAAACCAAAACGGAGCAACCTAACAGAACGGCCTTCAAAATGTGCGTTCAACTTACAGAGTTAAACTGATTGTGTTTGCAGGAGTTTCTAAACCCTTTCTGTGAAGAAGCGCAAAACGCATTTTCCCTGGCAAAAGCAAGCATTTCCGAAATAGCTGTAAATCTCCGTCTGAAACCAAAACGAACGTATCCTTCAGACTGCTCTGCTGGGTGTTCGCTGACCTAAGGGAGTTGAATCGGCCTCTAGATTGAGAGAGTGAGAAGCACGTTGCTTCTCGGAGCTGCGTTTTGATATGCCAGAGTGAATGGGAGTAAACGCGGTTTGGAGAAATATCTGCTTCTAAAACCAAAACGGAGCAAGCTAACAGAACGGCCTTCAATGTGTGCGTTCAACTTACAGAGTTAAACTGATGTGTGTTTGCAGGAGTTTCTAAACCCTTTCTGTGAAGAAGCGCAAAACGCATTTTCCCAGGCAAAAGCAAGCATTCCCCAAATAGCTGTAAATCTCCGTCTGAAACACAAAACGAACGTATCCTTCAGACTGCTCTGCTGGGTGTTCGCTTAGCTAAGGGAGTTGAATCTGCCTCTAGATTCAGAGAGTGAGAAGCACGTTGCTTCTCGGAGCTGCGTTTTGATATGCCAGAGTGAACGGGTGTAAACGCGGTTTGGAGAAATATCTGCTTCTAAAACTAAAACGGAGCAACCTAACAGAACGGCCTTCAATGTGTGCGTTCAACTTACAGAGTTAAACTGATGTGTATCTGCAAGAGTTTCTAAACCCTTTCTCTGAAGAAGCGCAAAACGCATTTTCCCAGGCAAAAGCAAGCATTTTCCAAATAGCTGTAAATCTCCGTCTGAAACACAAAACGAACGTATCATTCATACTGCTCTGCTGGGTGTTCGCTGACCTAAGGGACTTGAATCGGCCTCTAGATTCAGAGAGTGAGAAGCATGTTGCTTCTCGGAGCTGCGTTTTGATATGCCAGAGTGAATGGGAGTAAACGCGGTTTGGAGAAATATCTGCTTCTAAAATTAAAACGCAGCAACCTAACAGAACGGCCTTCAATGTGTGCGTTCAACTTACAGAGTTAAACTGATGTGTGTTTGCAGGAGTTTTTAAACCCTTTCTGTGAAGAAACTCAAAACGCATTTTCCCAGGCAAAAGCAAGCATTTCCCAAATAGCTGTAAATCTCCGTCTGAAACACAAAACGAACGTATCCTTCAGACTGCTCTGCTGGGTGTTCGCATAGCTAACGGAGTTGAATCTGCCTCTAGATTCAGAGAGTGAGAAGCACGTTGCTTCTCGTAGCTCCGTTTTGATATGCCAGAGTGAATGGGAGTAAACGCGGTTTGGAGAAATATCTGCTTCTAAAACTAAAACGGAGCAACCTAACAGAACGGCCTTCAATGTGTGCGTTCAACTTACAGAGTTAAACTGATGTGTGTTTGCAGGAGTTTCTAAACCCTTTCTGTGAAGAAGCGCAAAACGCATTTTCCCAGGCAAAAGCCAGCATTTCCCAAATAGCTGTAAATCTCCGTCTGAAACACAAGACGAACGTATCCTTCAGACTGCTCTGCTGGGTGTTCGCTTAGCTAAGGGAGTTGAATCTGCCTCTAAATTCAGAGAGTGAGAAGCACGCTGCTTCTCGGAGCTGTGTTTTGATATGCCGGAGTGAATGGGAGTAAACGCGGTTTGGAGAAATATCTGCTTCTAAAACCAAAACGGAGCAACCTAACAGAACGGCCTTCAAAATGTGCGTTCAACTTACAGAGTTAAACTGATAGTGTTTGGAGGAGTTTCTAAACCCTTTCTGTGAAGAAGCGCAAAACGCATTTTCCCTGGCAAAAGCAAGCATTTCCGAAATAGCTGTAAATCTCCGTCTGAAACCAAAACGAACGTATCCTTCAGACTGCTCTGCTGGGTGTTCGCTGACCTAAGGGAGTTGAATCGGCCTCTAGATTCAGAGAGTGAGAAGCACGTTGCTTCTCGGAGCTGCGTTTTGATATGCCAGAGTGAATGGGAGTAAACGCGGTTTGGAGAAATATCTGCTTCTAAAACCAAAACGGAGCAAGCTAACAGAACGGCCTTCAATGTGTGCGTTCAACTTACAGAGTTAAACTGATGTGTGTTTGCAGGAGTTTCTAAACCCTTTCTGTGAAGAAGCGCAAAACGCATTTTCCCAGGCAAAAGCAAGCATTCCCCAAATAGCTGTAAATCTCCGTCTGAAACACAAAACGAACGTATCCTTCAGACTGCTCTGCTGGGTGTTCGCTTAGCTAAGGGAGTTGAATCTGCCTCTAGATTCAGAGAGTGAGAAGCACGTTGCTTCTCGGAGCTGCGTTTTGATATGCCAGAGTGAACGGGTGTAAACGCGGTTTGGAGAAATATCTGCTTCTAAAACCAAAACGGAGCAACCTAACAGAACGGCCTTCAATGTGTGCGTTCAACTTACAGAGTTAAACTGATGTGTATCTGCAAGAGTTTCTAAACCCTTTCTCTGAAGAAGCGCAAAACGCATTTTCCCAGGCAAAAGCAAGCATTTTCCAAATAGCTGTAAATCTCCGTCTGAAACACAAAACGAACGTATCATTCATACTGCTCTGCTGGGTGTTCGCTGACCTAAGGGAGTTGAATCGGCCTCTAGATTCAGAGAGTGAGAAGCATGTTGCTTCTCGGATCTGCGTTTTGATATGCCAGATTGAATGGGAGTAAACGCGGTTTGGAGAAATATCTGCTTCTAAAACCAAAACGCAGCAACCTAACAGAACGGCCTTCAATGTGTGCGTTCAACTTACAGAGTTAAACTGATGTGTGTTTGCAGGAGTTTCTCAACCCTTTCTGTGAAGAAGCGCAAAACGCATTTTCCCAGGCAAAAGCAAGCATTTCCCAAATAGCTGTAAATCTCCGTCTGAAACACAAAACGAACGTATCCTCCAGACTGCTCTGCTGGGTGTTCGCTGACGTAAAAGAGTTGAATCTGCCTCTAGATTCAGAGAGTGAGAAGCACGTTGCTTCTCGGAGCTGCGTTTTGATATGCCAGAGTGAATGGGAGTAAACGCGGTTTGGAGAAATATCTGCTTCTAAAACCAAAACGGAGCAACCTAACAGAACGGCCTTCAATGTGTGCGTTCAACTTACAGAGTCAAACTGATGTGTGTTTGCAGGAGTTTCTAAACCCTTTCTGTGAAGAAGCGCAAAACGCATTTTCCCAGGCAAAAGCAAGCATTTCCCAAATAGCTGTAAATCTCCGTCTGAAACACAAAACGAACGTATCCTTCAGACTGCTCTGCTGGGTGTTCGCTTAGCTAAGGGAGTTGAATCTGCCTCTAGATTCAGAGAGTGAGAAGCACGTTGCTTCTCGGAGCTGTGTTTTGATATGCCAGAGTGAATGGGAGTAAACCCGGTTTGGAGAAATATCTGCTTCTAAAACCAAAACGGAGCAACCTAACAGAACGGCCTTCAAAATGTGCGTTCAAATTACAGAGTTAAACTGATTGTGTTTGCAGGAGTTTCTAAACCCTTTCTGTGAAGAAGCGCAAAACGCATTTTCCCAGGCAAAAGCAAGCATTTCCCAAATCGCTGTAAATCTCCGTCTGAAACACAAAACGAACGTATCCTTCAGACTGCTCTTTTGGGTGTTCGCTGACCTAAGGCAGTTGAATCTGCCTCTAGATTCAGAGAGTGAGAAGCACGTTGCTTCTCGGAGCAGCGTTTTGATATGCCAGAGTGAAAGGGAGTAAACGCGGTTTGGAGAAATATCTGCTTCTAAAACCAAAACGGAGCAACCTAACAAAACGGCCTTCAATGTGTGCGTTCAACATACAGAGTTAAACTGATATGTGTTTGCAGGAGTTTCTAAACCCTTTCTGTGAAGAAGCGCAAAACGCATTTACCCAGGCAAAAGCCAGCATTTCCCAAATAGCTGTAAATCTCCGTCTGAAACACAAAACGAACGTATCCTTCAGACTGCTCTGCTGGGTGTTCGCTGACCTAAGGGAGTTGAATCTGCCTCTAGATTCAGAGAGTGAGAAGCACGTTGCTTCTCTGAGCTGCGTTTTGATATGCCAGAGTGAATGGAAGTAAACGCGGTTTGGAGAAATATCTGCTTCTAAAACCAAAACGGAGCAACCTAACAGAACGGCCTTCAATGTGTGCGTTCAACTTACAGAGTTAAACTGATGTGTGTTTGCAGGAGTTTCTAAACCCTTTCTGTGACGAAGCGCAAAACGCATTTTCCCAGGCAAAAGCAAGCATTTCCCAAATAGCTGTAAATTTCCGTCTGAAACACAAAACGAACGTATCCTTCAGACTGCTCTGCTGGGTGTTCGCTTAGCTAAGGGAGTTGAATCTGCCTCTAGATTCAGAGAGTGAGAAGCACGTTGCTTCTCGGAGCTGTGTTTTGATATGCCAGAGTGAATGGGAGTAAACGCGGTTTGGAGAAATATCTGCTTCTAAAACCAAAACGGAGCAACCTAACAGAACGGCCTTCAAAATGTGCGTTCAACTTACAGAGTTAAACTGATTGTGTTTGCAGGAGTTTCTAAACCCTTTCTGTGAAGAAGCGCAAAACGCATTTTCCCAGGCAAAAGCAAGCATTTCCCAAATCGCTGTAAATCTCCGTCTGAAACACAAAACGAACGTATCCTTCAAACTGCTCTGTTGGGTGTTCGCTGACCTAAGGGAGTTGAATCTGCCTCCAGATTCAGAGAGTGAGAAGCACGTTGCTTCTCGGAGCTGCGTTTTGATATGCCAGAGTGAATGGGAGTAAACGCGGTTTGGAGAAATATCTGCTTCTAAAACCAAAACGGAGCAAGCTAACAGAACGGCCTTCAATGTGTGCGTTCAACTTACAGAGTTAAACTGATGTGTGTTTGCAGGAGTTTCTAAACCCTTTCTGTGAAGAAGCGCAAAACGCATTTTCCCAGGCAAAAGCAAGCATTTCCCAAATAGCTGTTAATCTCCGTCTGAAACACAAAACGAACGTATCCTTCAGACTGCTCTGCTGGGTGTTCGCTGACCTAAGGGAGTTGAATCTGCCTCTAGATTCAGAGAGTGAGAAGCACGTTGCTTCTCTGAGCTGCGTTTTGATATGGCAGAGTGAATGGGAGTAAACGCGGTTTGGAGAAATATCTGCTTCTAAAACCAAAACGGAGCAAGCTAACAGAACGGCCTTCAATGTGTGCGTTCAACTTACAGAGTTAAACTGATGTGTGTTTGCAGGAGTTTCTAAACCCTTTCTGTGAAGAAGCGCAAAACGCATTTTCCCAGGCAAAAGCAAGCATTTCCCGAATAGCTGTAAATCTCCGTCTGAAACACAAAACGAACGTATCCTTCAGACTGCTCTGCTGGTGTTCGCTTAGCTAAGGGAGTTGAATCTGCCTCTAGATTCAGAGAGTGAGAAGCACGCTGCTTCTCGGAGCTGCGTTTTGATATGCCAGAGTGAATGGGAGTAAACGCGGTTTGGAGTAATATCTGCTTCTAAAACCAAAACGGAGCAACCTAACAGAACGGCCTTCAATGTGTGCGTTCAACTTACAGAGTTAAACTGATGTGTATCTGCAAGAGTTTCTAAACCCTTTCTGTGAAGAAGCGCAAAACGCATTATCCCAGGCAAAAGCAAGCATTTTCCAAATAGCTGTAAATCTTCGTCTGAAACACAAAACGAACGTATCATTCATACTGCTCTGCTGGGTGTTCGCTGACCTAAGGGAGTTGAATCGGCTTCTAGATTCAGAGAGTGAGAAGCACGTTGCTTCTCGGAGCTGCGTTTTGATATGCCAGAGTGAATGGGAGTAAACGCGGTTTGGAGAAATATCTGCTTCTAAAACCAAAACGGAGCAAGCTAACAGAACGGCCTTCAATGTGTGCGTTCAACTTACAGAGTTAAACTGATGTGTGTTTGCAGGAGTTTCTAAACCCTTTCTGTGAAGAAGCGCAAAACGCATTTTCCCAGGCAAAAGCAAGCATTTCCCAAATAGCTGTAAATATTTGTCTGAAACACAAAACGAACGTATCCTTCAGACTGCTCTGCTGGGTGTTCGCTGACCTAAGGGAGTTGAATCTGCCTCTAGATTCAGAGAGCGAGAAGCACGTTGCTTCTCTGAGCTGCGTTTTGATATGCCAGAGTGAATGGGAGTAAACGCGTTTTATAGAAATATCTGCTTCTAAAACCAAAACGGAGCAACCTAACAGAACGGCCTTCAATGTGTGCGTTCAACTTAAAGAGTTAAACTGATGTGTGTTTGCAGGAGTTTCTAAACCCTTTCTGTGAAGAAGCGCTAAACGCACTTTCCCAGGCAAAAGCAAGCATTTCCCAAATAGCTGTAAATCTCCGTCTGAAACACAAAACGAACTTATCCTTCAGACTGCTCTGCTGGGTGTTCGCTTAGCTAAGGGAGTTGAATCTGCCTCTAGATTCAGAGAGTGAGAAGCACGTTGCTTCTCGGAGCTGCGTTTTGATATGCCAGAGTGAATGGGAGTAAACGCGGTTTGGAGAAATATCTGCTTCTAAAACCAAAACGGAGCAACATAACAGAACGGCCTTCAATGTGTGCGCTCAACTTACAGAGTTAAACTCATGTGTGTTTGCAGGAGTTTCTCAACCCTTTCTGTGAAGAAGCGCAAAACGCATTTTCCCAGGCAAAAGCAAGAATTTCCCAAATAGCTGTAAATCTCCGTCTGAAACACAAAACGAACGTATCCTTCAGACTGCTCTGCTGGGTGTTCGGTGACCTAAGGGAGTTGAATCTGCCTCTAGATTCAGAGAGTGAGAAGCACGTTGCTTCTCGGAGCTGCGTTTTGATATGCCAGAGTGAATGGGAGTAAACGCGGTTTGGAGAAATATCTGCTTCTAAAACTAAAACGGAGCAACCTAACAGAACGGCCTTCAATGTGTGCGTTCAACATAAAGAGTTAAACTGATGTGTGTTTGCAGGAGTTTCTAAACCCTTTCTGTGAAGAAGCGCAAAACGCATTTTCCCAGGCAAAAGCCAGCATTTCCGAAATAGCTGTAAATCTCCGTCTGAAACACAAAACGAACGTATCCTTCAGACTGCTCTGCTGGGTGTTCGCTGACCTAAGGGAGTTGAATCGGCCTCTAGATTCAGAGAGTGAGAAGCACGTTGCTTCTCGGAGCTGCGTTTTGATATGCCAGAGTGAATGGGAGTAAACGCGGTTTGGAGAAATATCTGCTTCTAAAACAAAAACGGAGCAACCTAACAGAACGGCCTTCAATGTGTGCGTTCAACTTACAGAGTTAAACTGATGTGTGTTTGCAGGAGTTTCTAAACCCTTTCTGTGAAGAAGCGCAAAACGCATTTTCCCATGCAAAAGCAAGCATTCTCCAAATAGAAGTAAATCTCCGTCTGAAACACAAAACGAACGTATACTTCAGACTGCTCTGCTCGGTGTTCGCTGACCTAAAAAAGTTGAATCTCCCTCTAGATTCAGACAGTGAGAAGCACGTTGCTTCTCGGAGCTGCGTTTTGATATGCCAGAGTGAATGGGAGTAAACGCGGTTTCGAGAAATATCTGCTTCTAAAACCAAAACGGAGCAACCTAACAGAACGGCCTTCAATGTGTGCGTTCAACATACAGAGTTTAAGTGATGTGTGTTTGCAGGAGTTTCTAAACCCTTTCTGTGAAGAAGCGCAAAAGGCAGTTTCCCAAGTTTAAGCCAGCATTTCCCAAATAGCTGTAAATCTCCGTCTGAAACACAAAACGAACGTATCCTTCAGACTGCTCTGCTGGGTGTTCGCTTAGCTAAGGGAGTTGAATCTGCCTCTAGATTCAGAGAGTGAGAAGCACGTTGCTTCTCGGAGCTGTGTTTTGATATGCCAGAGTGAATGGGAGTAAACGTGATTTGGAGAAATATCTGCTTCTAAAACCAAAACGGAGCAACCTAACAGAACGGCCTTCAATGTGTGCGTTCAACTTACAGAGTTAAACTGATGTGTGTTTGCAGGAGTTTCTAAATCCTTTCTGTGAAGAAGCGCAAAACGCATTTTCCCAGGCAAAAGCAAGATTTCCCAAGTAGCTGTAAATCTCCGTCTGACACACAAAACGAACGTATCCTTCAGACTGCTCTGCTGGGTGTTCGCTTAGCTAAGGGAGTTGAATCTGCCTCTAGATTCAGAGAGTGAGAAGCACGTTGCTTCTCGGAGCTGCGTTTTGATATGCCAGAGTGAATGGGAGTAAACGCGGTTTGGAGAAATATCTGCTTCTAAAACCAAAACGGAGCAACCTAACAGAACGGCCTTCAACGTGTGCGTTCAACTTACAGAGTTAAACTGATGTGTGTTTGCAGGAGTTTCTAAACCCTTTCTGTGAAGAAGCGCAAAACGCATTTTCCCAGGCAGAAGCAAGCATTTCCCAAATAGCTGTAGATCTCCGTCTGAAACAAAAAACGAACGTATCCTTCAGACTGCTCTGCTGGGTGCTCGCTTAGCTAAGGGAGTTGAATCTGCCTCTAGATTCAGAGAGCGAGAAGCACGTTGCTTCTCGGAGCTGTGTTTTGATATGCCAGAGTGAATGGGAGTAAACGCGGTTTGGTGAAGTATCTGCTTCTAAAACCACACGGAGCAACCTAACAGAACGGCCTTCAATGTGTGCGTTCAACTTACAGAGTTAAACAGATGTGTGTTTGCAGGAGTTTCTAAACCCTTTCTGTGAAGAAGCGCAAAACGCATTTTCCCAGGCAAAAGCAAGCATTTCCGAAATAGCTGTAAATCTCCGTTTGAAACACAAAACAAACGTATCCTTCAGACTGCTCTGCTGGGTGTTCGCTGACCTAAGGGAGTTGAATCGGCCTCTAGATTCAGAGAGTGAGAAGCACGTTGCTTCTCGGAGCTGCGTTTTGATATTCCAGAGTGAATGGGAGTAAACGCGGTTTGGAGAAATATCTGCTTCTTAAACCAAAACGGAGCAACCTAACAGAACGGCCTTCAATGTGTGCGTTCAACTTACAGAGTTAAACTGATGTGTGTTTGCAGGAGTTTCTGAACCCTTTCTGTTAAGAAGCGCAAAACGCATTTTCCCAGGCAAAAGCGAGCATTTCCCAAATAGCTGTAAATCTCCGTCTGAAACACAAAACGAACGTATCCTTCAGACTGCTCTGCTGGGTGTTCGCTTAGCTAAGGGAGTTAAATCTGCCTCTATATTAAGAGAGTGAGAAGCACGTTGCTTCTCGGAGCTGTGTTTTGATATGCCAGAGTGAATGGGAGTAAACGCGGTTTGGAGAAATATCTGCTTCTAAAACCAAAACGGAGCAACCTAACAGAACGGCCTTCAAAATGTGCGTTCAACTTACAGAGTTAAACTGATGTGTGTTTGCAGGAGTTTCTAAACCCTTTCTGTGAAGAAGCGCAAAACGCATTTTCCCAGGCAAAAGCAAGCATTTCCCAAATAGCTGTAAATCTCCGTCTGAAACACAAAACGAACGTATCCTTCAGACTGCTCTGCTGGGTGTTCGCTGACCTAAGGGAGTTGAATCTGCCTCTAGATTCAGAGAGTGAGAAGCACGTTGCTTCTCTGAGCTGCGTTTTGATATGCCAGAGTGAATGGGAGTAAACGCGGTTTGGAGAAATATCTGCTTCTAAAACCAAAACGGAGCAACCTAACAGAACGGCCTTCAATGTGTGCGTTCAACTTACAGAGTTAAACTGATGTGTGTTTGCAGGAGTTTCTAAACCCTTTCTGTGAAGAAGCGCAAAACGCATTTTTTCAGGCAAAAGCAAGCATATCCCAAATAGCTGTAAATCTCCGTCTGAAACACAAAACGAACGTATCCTTCAGACTGCTCTGCTGGGTGTTCGCTTAGCTAAGGGAGTTGAATCTGCCTCTAGATTCAGAGAGTGAGAAGCACGTTGCTTCTCGGAGCTGTGTTTAGATATGCCAGAGTGAATGGGAGTAAACGCGGTTTGGAGAAATATCTGCTTCTAAAACCAAAAGGGAGCTACCTAACAGAAAGGCCTTCAAAATGTGCGTTCAACTTACAGAGTTAAACTGATTGTGTTTGCAGGAGTTTCTAAACCCTTTCTGTGAAGAAGCGCAAAACGCATTTTCCCAGGCAAAAGCAAGCATTTCCGAAATAGCTGTAAATCTATGTCTGAAACACAAAACGAACGTATCCTACAGACTGCTCTGCTGGGTGTTCGCTGACCTAAGGATGTTGAATCTGCCTCTAGATTCAGAGAGTGAGAAGCACGTTGCTTCTCTGAGCTGCGTTTTGATATGCCAGAGTGAATGGGAGTAAACGCGGTTTGGAGAAATATCTGCTTCTAAAACCAAAACGGAGCAACCTAACAGAACGGCCTTCAATGTGTGCGTTCAACTTACAGAGTTAAACTGATGTGTGTTTGCAGGAGTTTGTAAACCCTTTCTGTGAAGAAGCGCAAAACGCATTTTCCCAGGCAAAAGCAAGCATTTCCCAAATAGCAGTAAATCTCCGTCTGAAACACAAAACGAACGTATCCTTCAGACTGCTCTGCTGGGTGTTCGCTTAGCTAAGGGAGTTGAATGTGCCTCTAGATTCAGAGAGTGAGAAGCACGTTGCTTCTCGGAGCTGCGTTTTGATATGCCAGAGTGAATGGGAGTAAACGCGGTTTGGAGAAATATCTGCTTCTAAAACCAAAACGGAGCAACCTAACAGAACGGCCTTCAATGTGTGCGTTCAACATACAGAGTTAAAATGATGTGTGTTTGCAGGAGTTTCTATACCCTTTCTCTGAAGAAGCGCAAAACGCATTTTCCCAGGGATAAGCCAGCATTTCCCAAATAGCTGTAAATCTCCGTCTGAAACACAAAACGAAGGTATCCTTCAGACTGCTCTGCTGGGTGTTCGCTTAGCTAAGGGAGTTGAATCTGCCTCTAGATTCAGAGAGTGAGAAGCACGTTGCTTCTCGGAGCTGTGTTTTGATATGCCAGAGTGAATGGGAGTAAACGCGGTTTGGAGAAATATCTGCTTCTAAAACCAAAACGGAGCAACCTAACAGAACGGCCTTCAATGTGTGCGTTCAACGTACAGAGTTAAACTGATGTGTGTTTGCAGGAGTTTCTAAACCCTTTCTGTGAAGAAGCGCAAAACGCATTTTCCCAGGCAAAAGCAAGATTTCCCAAGTAGCTGTAAATCTCCGTCTGACACACAAAACGAACGTATCCTTCAGACTGCTCTGCTGGGTGTTCGCTTAGCTAAGAAAGTTGAATCTGCCTCTAGATTCAGAGAGTGAGAAGCACGTTGCTTCTCGGAGCTGCGTTTTGATATGCCAGAGTGAATGGGAGTAAACGCGGTTTCGAGAAGTATCTGCTTCTAAAACCAAAACGGAGCAACCTAACAGAACGGCCTTCAATGTGTGCGTTCAACTTACAGAGTTAAACTGATGTGTGTTTGCAGGAGTTTCTAAACCCTTTCTGTGAAGAAGCGCAAAACGCATTTTCCCAGGCAAAAGCAAGCATTTCCCAAATAGAAGTAAATCTCCGTCTGAAACACAAAACGAACGTATCCTTCAGACTGCTCTGCTCGGTCTTCGCTGACCTAAAAAAGTTGAATCTCCCTCTAGATTCAGAGAGTGAGAAGCACGTTGCTTCTCGGAGCTGCGTTTTGATATGCCAGAGTGAATGGGAGTAAACGCGGTTTGGAGAAATATCTGCTTCTAAAACCAAAACGGAGCAACCTAACAGAACGGCCTTCAATGTGTGCGTTCAACATACAGAGTTAAAATGATGTGTGTTTGCAGGAGTTTCTAAACCCTTTCTGTGAAAAGCGCAAAACGCATATTCCCAGGGATAAGCCAGCATTTCCCAAATAGCTGTAAATCTCCGTCTGAAACACAAAACGAACGTATCCTTCAGACTGCTCTGCTGGGTGTCCGCTTAGCTAAGAGAGTTGAATCTGCCTCTAGATTCAGAGAGTGAGAAGCACGTTGCTTCTCGGAGCTGTGTTTTGATATGCCAGAGTGAATGGGAGTAAACGCGGTTTGGAGAAATATCTGCTTCTAAAACCAAAACGGAGCAACCTAACAGAACGGCCTTCAATGTGTGCGTTCAACTTACAGAGTTAAACTGATGTGTGTTTGCAGGAGTTTCTAAACCCTTTCTGTGAAGAAGCGCAAAACGCATTTTCCCAGGCAAAAGCAAGATTTCCCAAGTAGCTGTAAATCTCCGTCTGACACACAAAACGAACGTATCCTTCAGACTGCTCTGCTGGGTGTTCGCTTAGCTAAGGGAGTTGAATCTGCCTCTAGATTCAGAGAGTGAGAAGCACGTTGCTTCTCGGAGCTGCGTTTTGATATGCCAGAGTGAATGGGAGTAAACGCGGTTTGGTGAAGTATCTGCTTCTAAAACCAAACGGAGCAACCTAACAGAACGGCCTTCAATGTGTGCGTTCAACTTACAGAGTTAAACAGATGTGTGTTTGCAGGAGTTTCTAAACCCTTTCTGTGAAGAAGCGCAAAACGCATTTTCCCAGGCAAAAGCAAGCATTTCCGAAATAGCTGTAAATCTCCGTTTGAAACACAAAACAAACGTATCCTTCAGACTGCTCTGCTGGGTGTTCGCTGACCTAAGGGAGTTGAATCGGCCTCTAGATTCAGAGAGTGAGAAGCACGTTTCTTCTCGGAGCTGCGTTTTGATATTCCAGAGTGAATGGGAGTAAACGCGGTTTGGAGAAATATCTGCTTCTAAAACCAAAACAAAGCAACCTAACAGAACGGCCTTCAATGTGTGCGTTCAACTTACAGAGTTAAACTGATGTGTGTTTGCAGGAGTTTCTGAACCCTTTCTGTTAAGAAGCGCAAAACGCATTTTCCCAGGCAAAAGCGAGCATTTCCCAAATAGCTGTAAATCTCCGTCTGAAACACAAAACGAACGTATCCTTCAGACTGCTCTGCTGGGTGTTCGCTTAGCTAAGGGAGTTGAATCTGCCTCTATATTAAGAGAGTGAGAAGCACGTTGCTTCTCGGAGCTGTGTTTTGATATGCCAGAGTGAATGGGAGTAAACGCGGTTTGGAGAAATATCTGCTTCTAAAACCAAAACGGAGCAACCTAACAGAACGGCCTTCAAAATGTGCGTTCAACTTACAGAGTTAAACTGATGTGTGTTTGCAGGAGTTTCTAAACCCTTTCTGTGAAGAAGCGCAAAACGCATTTTCCCAGGCAAAAGCAAGCATTTCCCAAATAGCTGTAAATCTCCGTCTGAAACACAAAACGAACGTATCCTTCAGACTGCTCTGCTGGGTGTTCGCTGACCTAAGGGAGTTGAATCTGCCTCTAGATTCAGAGAGTGAGAAGCACGTTGCTTCTCTGAGCTGCGTTTTGATATGCCAGAGTGAATGGGAGTAAACGCGGTTTGGAGAAATATCTGCTTCTAAAACCAAAACGGAGCAACCTAACAGAACGGCCTTCAATGTGTGCGTTCAACTTACAGAGTTAAACTGATGTGTGTTTGCAGGAGTTTCTAAACCCTTTCTGTGAAGAAGCGCAAAACGCATTTTTTCAGGCAAAAGCAAGCATATCCCAAATAGCTGTAAATCTCCGTCTGAAACACAAAACGAACGTATCCTTCAGACTGCTCTGCTGGGTGTTCGCTTAGCTAAGGGAGTTGAATCTGCCTCTAGATTCAGAGAGTGAGAAGCACGTTGCTTCTCGGAGCTGTGTTTAGATATGCCAGAGTGAATGGGAGTAAACGCGGTTTGGAGAAATATCTGCTTCTAAAACCAAAAGGGAGCTACCTAACAGAAAGGCCTTCAAAATGTGCGTTCAACTTACAGAGTTAAACTGATTGTGTTTGCAGGAGTTTCTAAACCCTTTCTGTGAAGAAGCGCAAAACGCATTTTCCCAGGCAAAAGCAAGCATTTCCGAAATAGCTGTAAATCTATGTCTGAAACACAAAACGAACGTATCCTACAGACTGCTCTGCTGGGTGTTCGCTGACCTAAGGATGTTGAATCTGCCTCTAGATTCAGAGAGTGAGAAGCACGTTGCTTCTCTGAGCTGCGTTTTGATATGCCAGAGTGAATGGGAGAAAACGCGGTTTGGAGAAATATCTGCTTCTAAAACCAAAACGGAGCAACCTAACAGAACGGCCTTCAATGTGTGCGTTCAACTTACAGAGTTAAACTGATGTGTGTTTGCAGGAGTTTCTAAACCCTTTCTGTGAAGAAGCGCAAAACGCATTTTCCCAGGCAAAAGCAAGCATTTCCCAAATAGCAGTAAATCTCCGTCTGAAACACAAAACGAACGTATCCTTCAGACTGCTCTGCTGGGTGTTCGCTTAGCTAAGGGAGTTGAATGTGCCTCTAGATTCAGAGAGTGAGAAGCACGTTGCTTCTCGGAGCTGCGTTTTGATATGCCAGAGTGAATGGGAGTAAACGCGGTTTGGAGAAATATCTGCTTCTAAAACCAAAACGGAGCAACCTAACAGAACGGCCTTCAATGTGTGCGTTCAACATACAGAGTTAAAATGATGTGTGTTTGCAGGAGTTTCTATACCCTTTCTCTGAAGAAGCGCAAAACGCATTTTCCCAGGGATAAGCCAGCATTTCCCAAATAGCTGTAAATCTCCGTCTGAAACACAAAACGAAGGTATCCTTCAGACTGCTCTGCTGGGTGTTCGCTTAGCTAAGGGAGTTGAATCTGCCTCTAGATTCAGAGAGTGAGAAGCACGTTGCTTCTCGGAGCTGTGTTTTGATATGCCAGAGTGAATGGGAGTAAACGCGGTTTGGAGAAATATCTGCTTCTAAAACCAAAACGGAGCAACCTAACAGAACGGCCTTCAATGTGTGCGTTCAACGTACAGAGTTAAACTGATGTGTGTTTGCAGGAGTTTCTAAACCCTTTCTGTGAAGAAGCGCAAAACGCATTTTCCCAGGCAAAAGCAAGATTTCCCAAGTAGCTGTAAATCTCCGTCTGACACACAAAACGAACGTATCCTTCAGACTGCTCTGCTGGGTGTTCGCTTAGCTAAGAAAGTTGAATCTGCCTCTAGATTCAGAGAGTGAGAAGCACGTTGCTTCTCGGAGCTGCGTTTTGATATGCCAGAGTGAATGGGAGTAAACGCGGTTTCGAGAAGTATCTGCTTCTAAAACCAAAACGGAGCAACCTAACAGAACGGCCTTCAATGTGTGCGTTCAACTTACAGAGTTAAACTGATGTGTGTTTGCAGGAGTTTCTAAACCCTTTCTGTGAAGAAGCGCAAAACGCATTTTCCCAGGCAAAAGCAAGCATTTCCCAAATAGAAGTAAATCTCCGTCTGAAACACAAAACGAACGTATCCTTCAGACTGCTCTGCTCGGTCTTCGCTGACCTAAAAAAGTTGAATCTCCCTCTAGATTCAGAGAGTGAGAAGCACGTTGCTTCTCGGAGCTGCGTTTTGATATGCCAGAGTGAATGGGAGTAAACGCGGTTTGGAGAAATATCTGCTTCTAAAACAAAAACGGAGCAACCTAACAGAACGGCCTTCAATGTGTGCATTCAACATACAGAGTTAAAATGATGTGTGTTTGCAGGAGTTTCTAAACCCTTTCTGTGAAAAGCGCAAAACGCATATTCCCAGGGATAAGCCAGCATTTCCCAAATAGCTGTAAATCTCCGTCTGAAACACAAAACGAAGGTATCCTTCAGACTGCTCTGCTGGGTGTTCGCTTAGCTAAGAGAGTTGAATCTGCCTCTAGATTCAGAGAGTGAGAAGCACGTTGCTTCTCGGAGCTGTGTTTTGATATGCCAGAGTGAATGGGAGTAAACGCGGTTTGGAGAAATATCTGCTTCTAAAACCAAAAGGGAGCTACCTAACAGAAAGGCCTTCAAAATGTGCGTTCAACTTACAGAGTTAAACTGATTGTGTTTGCAGGAGTTTCTAAACCCTTTCTGTGAAGAAGCGCAAAACGCATTTTCCCAGGCAAAAGCAAGCATTTCCGAAATAGCTGTAAATCTCCGTCTGAAACACAAAACGAACGTATCCTACAGACTGCTCTGCTGGGTGTTCGCTGACCTAAGGATGTTGAATCTGCCTCTAGATTCAGAGAGTGAGAAGCACGTTGCTTCTCTGAGCTGCGTTTTGATATGCCAGAGTGAATGGGAGTAAACGCGGTTTGGAGAAATATCTGCTTCTAAAACCAAAACGGAGCAACCTAACAGAACGGCCTTCAATGTGTGCGTTCAACTTACAGAGTTAAACTGATGTGTGTTTGCAGGAGTTTCTAAACCCTTTCTGTGAAGAAGCGCAAAACGCATTTTCCCAGGCAAAAGCAAGCATTTCCCAAATAGCAGTAAATCTCCGTCTGAAACACAAAACGAACGTATCCTTCAGACTGCTCTGCTGGGTGTTCGCTTAGCTAAGGGAGTTGAATGTGCCTCTAGATTCAGAGAGTGAGAAGCACGTTGCTTCTCGGAGCTGCGTTTTGATATGCCAGAGTGAATGGGAGTAAACGCGGTTTGGAGAAATATCTGCTTCTATAAACAAAACGGAGCAACCTAACAGAACGGCCTTCAATGTGTGCGTTCAACTTACAGAGTTAAACTGATGTGTATCTGCAAGAGTTTCTAAACCCTTTCTGTGAAGAAGCGCAAAACGCATTTTCCCAGGGATAAGACAGCATTTCCCAAATAGCTGTAAATCTCCGTCTGAAACACAAAACGAAGGTATCCTTCAGACTGCTCTGCTGGGTGTTCGCTTAGCTAAGGGAGTTGAATCTGCCTCTAGATTCAGAGAGTGAGAAGCACGTTGCTTCTCGGAGCTGTGTTTTGATATGCCAGAGTGAATGGGAGTAAACGCGGTTTGGAGAAATATCTGCTTCTAAAACCAAAACGGAGCAACCTAACAGAACGGCCTTCAATGTGTGCGTTCAACTTACAGAGTTAAACTGATGTGTGTTTGCAGGAGTTTCTAAACCCTTTCTGTGAAGAAGCGCAAAACGCATTTTCCCAGGCAAAAGCAAGATTTCCCAAGTAGCTGTAAATCTTTGTCTGACACACAAAACGAACGTATCCTTCAGACTGCTCTGCTGGGTGTTCGCTTAGCTAAGGGAGTTGAATCTGCCTCTAGATTCAGAGAGTGAGAAGCACGTTGCTTCTCGGAGCTGCGTTTTGATATGCCAGAGTGAATGGGAGTAAACGCGGTTTCGAGAACTATCTGCTTCTAAAATTAAAACGGAGCAACCTAAAAGAACGGCCTTCAATGTGTGCGTTCAACTTACAGAGTTAAACTGATGTGTGTTTGCAGGAGTTTCTAAACCCTTTCTGTGAAGAAGCGCAAAACGCATTTTCCCAGGCAAAAGCAAGCATTTCCGAAATAGCTGTAAATCTCCGTCTGAAACACAAAACAAACGTATCCTTCAGACTGCTCTGCTGGGTGTTCGCTGACCTAAGGGAGTTGAATCTGCCTCTAGATTCAGAGAGTGAGAAGCACGTTGCTTCTCGGAGCTGCGTTTTGATATGCCAGAGTGAATGGGAGTAAACGCGGTTTGGAGAAATATCTGCTTCTAAAACCAAAACGGAGCAACCTAACAGAACGGCCTTCAATGTGTGCGTTCAACTTACAGAGTTAAACTGATGTGTGTTTGCAGGAGTTTCTGAACCCTTTCTGTTAAGAAGCGCAAAACGCATTTTCCCAGGCAAAAGCAAGCATTTCCCAAATAGCAGTAAATCTCCGTCTGAAACACAAAACGAACGTATCCTTCAGACTTCTCTGCTCGGTGTTCGCTGACCTAAAAAAGTTGAATCTCCCTCTAGATTCAGAGAGTGAGAAGCACGTTGCTTCTCGGAGCTGCGTTTTGATATGCCAGAGTGAATGGGAGTAAACGCGGTTTGGAGAAATCTCTGCTTGTAAAACCAAAACGGAGCAACCTAACAGAACGGCCTTGAATGTGTGCGTTCAACATACAGAGTTGAACTGATGTGTGTTTGCAGGAGTTTCTAAACCCTTTCTGTGAAGAAGCGCAAAACGCATTTTCCCAGGCAAAAGCAAGCATTTCCCAAATCGCTGTAAATCTCCGTCTGAAACACAAAACGAACGTATCCTTCAGACTGCTCTGCTGGGTGTTCGCTTAGCTAAGGCAGTTGAATCTGCCTCTAGATTCAGAGAGTAAGAAGCACGTTAATTCTCGGAGCTGCGTTTTGATATGCCAGAGTGAATGGGAGTAAACGCGGTTTGGAGAAATATCTGCTTCTAAAACCAAAACGGAGCAACCTAACAGAACGGCCTTCAATGTGTGCGTTCAACTTACAGAGTTAAACTGATGTGTGTTTGCAGGAGTTTCTAAACCCTTTCTGTGAAGAAGCGCAAAACGCATTTTCCCAGGCAAAAGCAAGCATTTCCGAAATAGCTGTAAATCTCCGTCTGAAACACAAAACGAACGTATCCTTCAGACTGCTCTGCTCTGTGTTCGCTGACCTAAAAGAGTTGAATCTGCCTCTAGATTCAGAGAGTGAGAAGCACGTTGCTTCTCGGAGCTGCGTTTTGATATGCCAGAGAGAATGGGAGTAAACGCGGTTTGGAGAAATATCTGCTTCTAAAACCAAAACGGAGCAACCTAACAGAACGGACTTCAATGTGTGCGTTCAACTTAGAGTTAAACTAATGTGTGTTTGCAGGAGTTTCTAAACCCTTTCTGTGAAGAAGCGCTAAACGCATTTTCCCAGGCAAAAGCAAGCATTTCCCAAATAGCTGTAAATCTCCGTCTGAAACACAAAACGAACGTATCCTTCAGACTGCTCTGCTGGGTGTTCGCTTAGCTAAGGGAGTTGAATCTTCCTCTAGATTCAGAAAGTGAGAAGCACGTTCCTTCTCGGAGCTGCGTTTTGATATGCCAGAGTGAATGGGAGTAAACGCGGTTTGGAGAAATATCTCCTTCTAAAACCAAAACGGAGCAAGCTAACAGAACGGCCTTCAATGTGTGCGTTCAACTTACAGAGTTAAACTGATGTGTGTTTGCAGGAGTTTCTAAACCCTTTCTGTGAAGAAGCGCAAAACGCATTTTCCCAGGCAAAAGCAGGCATTTCCCAAATAGCTGTAAATCTTTGTCTGAAACACAAAACGAACGTATCATTCATACTGCTCTGCTGGGTGTTCGCTGACCTAAGGGAGTTGAATCGGCCTCTAGATTCAGAGAGTGAGAAGCACGTTGCTTCTCGGAGCTGCGTTTTGATATGCCAGAGTGAATGGGAGTAAACGCGGTTTGGAGAAATATCTGCTTCTAAAACCAAAACGGAGCAACCTAACAGAACGGCCTTCAATGTGTGCGTTCAACTTACAGAGTTAAACTGATGTGTGTTTGCAGGAGTTTCTCAACCCTTTCTGTGAAGAAGCGCAAAACGCATTTTCCCAGGCAAAAGCAAGCATTTCCCAAATAGCTGTAAATCTCCGTCTGAAACACAAAACCAACGTATCCTCCAGACTGCTCTGCTGGGTGTTCGCTGACCTAAAAGAGTTGAATCTGCCTCTAGATTCAGAGAGTGAGAAGCACGTTGCTTCTCGGAGCTGCGTTTTGATATGCCAGAGTGAATGGGAGTAAACGCGGTTTGGAGAAATATCTGCTTCTAAAACCAAAACGGAGCAACCTAACAGAACGGCCTTCAATGTTTGCGTTCAACTTACAGAGTTAAACTGATTTGTGTTTGCAGGAGTTTCTAAACCCTTTCTTTGAAGAAGCTCAAAACGCATTTTCCCAGGCAAAAGCAAGCATTTCCCAAATAGCTGTAAATCTCCGTCTGAAACACAAAACGAACGTATCCTTCAGACTGCTCTGCTGGGTGTTCGCTGACCTAAGGGAGTTGAATCTGCCTCTAGATTCAGAGAGTGAGAAGCACGTTGCTTCTCGGAGCTGCGTTTTGATATGCCAGAGTGAATGGGAGTAAACGCGGTTTGGAGAAATATCTGCTTCTAAAACTAAATCGGAGCACCCTAACAGAACGGCCTTCAATGTGTGCGTTCAACTTACAGAGTTAAACTGATGTGTGTTTGCAGAAGTTTCTAAATTCTTTCTGTGAAGTAGCGCAAAACGCATTTTCCCAGGCAAAAGCAAGCATTTCCCAAATAGCTGTAAATCTCCGTCTGAAACACAAAACGAACGTATCCTTCAGACTGCTCTCCTGGGTGTTCGCTGACCTAAGGGAGTTTAATCGGCCTCTAGATTCAGAGAGTGAGAAGCACGTTGCTTCTCGGAGCTGCGTTTTGATATGCCAGAGTGAATGGGAGTAAACGCGGTTCGGAGAAATATCTGCTTCTAAAACCAAAACGGAGCAACCTAACAGAACGGCCTTCAATGTGTGCGTTCAACTTACAGAGTTAAACTGATGTGTGTTTGCAGGAGTTTCTAAACCCTTGCTCTGAAGAAGCGGAAAACCCACTTTCCCAGGCAAAAGCAAGTATTTCCCGAATAGCTGTAAATCTCCCTCTGAAACACAAAACGAACCTATCCTTCAGACTTCTCTGCTGGCTGTTCGCTGACCTAAGGGAGTTGAATCTGCCTCTAGATTCAGAGAGTGAGAAGCACGTTGCTTCTCGGAGCTGCGTTTTGATATGCCAGAGTGAATGGGAGTAAACGCGGTTTGGAGAAATATCTGCTTCTAAAACCAAAACGGAGCAACCTAACAGAACGGCCTTCAATGTGTGCGTTCAACTTACAGAGTTAAACTGATGTGTATTTGCAGGAGTTTCTAAACCCTTTCTTTGAAGAAGCGCAAAACGCATTTTCCCAGGCAAAAGCCAGCATTT
Organism: Callithrix jacchus; assembly: GCF_049354715.1. Lineage (NCBI taxonomy): Eukaryota > Metazoa > Chordata > Mammalia > Primates > Cebidae > Callithrix > Callithrix jacchus. Next base: position 24,279,632 of record NC_133523.1, read on the forward strand.
CCCAAATAGCTGTAAATCTCCGTCTGAAACACAAAACGAACGTATCCTTCAGACTGCTCTGCTCGGTGTTCGCTGACCTAAGGGAGTTGAATCGGCCTCTAGATTCAGAGAGTGAGAAGCACGTTGCTTCTCGGAGCTGCGTTTTGATATGCCAGAGTGAATGGGAGTAAACGCGGTTTGGAGAAATATCTGCTTCTAAAACAAAAACGGAGCAACCTAACAGAACGGCCTTCAATGTGTGCGTTCAACTTACAGAGTTAAACTGATGTGTGTTTGCAGGAGTTTCTAAACCCTTTCTGTGAAGAAGCGCAAAACGCATTTTCCCAGGCAAAAGCAAGCATTTGCCAAATAGAAGTAAATCTCCGTCTGAAACACAAAACGAACGTATCCTTCAGACTGCTCTGCTCGGTCTTCGCTGACCTAAAAAAGTTGAATCTACCTCTAGATTCAGAGAGTGAGAAGCACGTTGCTTCTCGGAGCTGCGTTTTGATATGCCAGAGTGAATGGGAGTAAACGCGGTTTGGAGAAATATCTGCTTCTAAAACCAAAACGGAGCAACCTAACAGAACGGCCTTCAATGTGTGCGTTCAACATACAGAGTTAAAATGATGTGTGTTTGCAGGAGTTTCTAAACCCTTTCTGTGAAGAAGCGCAAAACGCATTTTCCCAAGGATAAGCCAGCATTTCCCAAATAGCTGTAAATCTCCGTCTGAAACACAAAACGAAGGTATCCTTCAGACTGCTCTGCTGGGTGTTCGCTTAGCTAAGGGAGTTGAATCTGCCTCTAGATTCAGAGAGTGAGAAGCACGTTGCTTCTCGGAGCTGTGTTTTGATATGCCAGAGTGAATGGGAGTAAACGCGGTTTGGAGAAATATCTGCTTCTAAAACCAAAACGGAGCAACCTAACAGAACGGCCTTCAATGTGTGCGTTCAACTTACAGAGTTAAACTGATTTGTGTTTGCAGGAGTTTCTAAACCCTTTCTGTGAAGAAGCTCAAAACGCATTTTCCCAGGCAAAAGCCAGCATTTCCCAAATAGCTGTAAATCTCCGTCTGAAACACAAAACGAACGTATCCTTCAGACTCCTCTGCTGGGTGTTCGCTGACCTAAGGCAGTTGAATCTGCCTCTAGATTCAGAGAGTGAGAAGCACGTTGCTTCTCGGAGCAGCGTTTTGATATGCCAGAGTGAAAGGGAGTAAACGCGGTTTGGAGAAATATCTGCTTCTAAAACCAAAACGGAGCAACCTAACAGAACGGCCTTCAATGTGTGCGTTCAACATACAGAGTTAAACTGATGTGTGTTTGCAGGAGTTTCTAAACCCTTTCTGTGAAGAAGCGCAAAACGCATTTACCCAGGCAAAAGCCAGCATTTCCCAAATAGCTGTAAATCTCCGTCTGAAACACAAAACGAACGTATCCTTCAGACTGCTCTGTTGGGTGTTCGCTGACCTAAGGAAGTTGAATCTGCCTCTAGATTCAGAGAGTGAGAAGCACGTTGCTTCTCGGAGCTGCGTTTTGAAATGCCAGAGTGAATGGGAGTGAACGCGGTTTGGAGAAATATCTGCTTCTAAAACCAAAACGGAGAAAGCTAACAGAACGGCCTTCAAGGTGTGCGTTCAACTTACAGAGTTAAACTGATGTGTGTTTGCAGGAGTTTCTAAACCCTTTCTGTGAAGAAGCGCAAAACGAATTTTCCCAGGCAAAAGCAAGCATTTCCCAAATAGCTGTAAATCTCCGTCTGAAACACAAAACGAACGTATCCTTCAGACTGCTCTGCTGGGTGTTCGCTGACCTAAGGGAGTTGAATCTGCCTCTAGATTCAGAGAGTGAGAAGCACGTGTCTTCTCTGAGCTGCGTTTTGATATGCCAGAGTGAATGGGAGTAAACGCGGTTTGGAGAAATATCTGCTTCTAAAACCAAAACGGAGCAACCTAACAGAACGGCCTTCAATGTGTGCGTTCAACTTACAGAGTTAAACTGATGTGTGTTTGCAGGAGTTTCTAAACCCTTTCTGTGAAGAAGCGCAAAACGCATTTTCCCAGGCAAAAGCAAGCATTTCCCAAATAGCTGTAAATCTCCGTCTGAAACACAAAACGAACGTATCCTTCAGACTGCTCTGCTGGGTGTTCGCTTAGCTAAGGGAGTTCAATGTGCCTCTAGATTCAGAGAGTGAGAAGCACGTTGCTTCTCGGAGCTGCGTTCTGATATGCCAGAGTGAATGGGAGTAAACGCGGTTTGGAGAAATATCTGCTTCTAAAACCAAAACGGAGCAACCTAACAGAACGGCCTTCAATGTGTGCGTTCAACTTACAGAGTTAAACTGATGTGTGTTTGCAGGAGTTTCTAAACCCTTTCTGTGAAGTAGCGCAAAACGCATTTTCCCAGGAAAAGCAAGCATTTCCCAAATAGCTGTAAATCTCCGTCTGAAACACAAAACGAACGTATCCTTCAGACTGCTCTGCTGGGTGTTCGCTGACCTAAGGGAGTTGAATCGGCCTCTAGATTCAGAGAGTGAGAAGCACGTTGCTTCTCGGAGCTGCGTTTTGATATGCCAGAGTGAATGGGAGTAAACGCGGTTCGGAGAAATATCTGCTTCTAAAACCAAAACGGAGCAACCTAACAGAACGGCCTTCAATGTGTGCGTTCAACTTACAGAGTTAAACTGATGTGTGTTTGCAGGAGTTTCTAAACCCTTGCTCTGAAGAAGCGGAAAACCCATTTTCCCAGGCAAAAGCAAGTATTTCCCGAATAGCTGTAAATCTCCCTCTGAAACACAAAACGAACCTATCCTTCCGACTTCTCTGCTGGCTGTTCGCTGACCTAAGGGAGTTGAATCTGCCTCTAGATTCAGAGAGTGAGAAGCACGTTGCTTCTCGGAGCTGCGTTTTGATATGCCAGAGTGAATGGGAGTAAACCCGGTTTGCAGAAATATCTGCTTCTAAAACCAAAACGGAGCAACGTAACAGAACGGCCTTCAATGTGTGCGTTCAACTTACAGAGTTAAACTGATGTGTGTTTGCAGGAGTTTCTAAACCCTTTCTGTGAAGAAGCGCAAAACGCATTTTCCCAGGCAAAAGCAAGCATTTCCCAAATAGCTGTAAATCTCCGTCTGAAACACAAAACGAACGTATCCTTCAGACTGCTCTGCTCGGTGTTCGCTGACCTAAAAGAGTTGAATCTCCCTATAGATTCAGAGAGTGAGAAGGAGGTTGCTTCTCGGAGCTGCGTTTTGATATGCCAGAGTGAATGGGAGTAAACGCGGTTTGGAGAAATATCTGCAAAACGGAGCAACCTAAGAGAACAACCTTCAATGTGTGCATTCAATTTACAGAGTTAAACTGATGTGTGTTTGCAGGAGTTTCTAAACCCTTTCTGTAAAGAAGCGCAAAATGCATTTTCCCAGGCAAAAGCAAGCATTTCCCAAATAGCTGTAAATCTCCGTCTGAAACACATAACGAACGTATCCTTCAGACTGCTCTGCTCGGTGTACGCTGACCTAAAAGAGTTGAATCTGCCTCTAGATTCAAAGAGTGAGAAGCACGTTGCTTCTCGGAGCTGCGTTTTGATATGCCACAGTGAATGGGAGTAAAGGCGGTTTGTAGAAATATCTGCTTCTAAAACCAAAACGGAGCAACCTAACAGAACGGCCTTCAATGTGTTCGTTCAAGTTACAGAGTTAAACTGATGTGTGTTTGCAGGAGTATCTAAATTCTTTCTGTGAAGAAGCGCAAAACGCAGTTTCCCAGGCAAAAGCAAGCATTTCCCAAATAGCTGTAAATCTCCGTTTGAAACACAAAACGAACGTATCCTTCAGACTGCTCTGCTGGGTGGTCGCTTACCTAAAGGAGTTGAATCTGCCTCTAGATTCAGAGAGTTAGAAGCACGTTGCTTCTCGGAGCTGCGTTTTGATATGCCAGAGTGAATCGGAGTAAACGCGGTTTGGAGAAATATCTGCTTCTAAAACCAAAACGGAGCAACCTAACAGAACGGCCTTCAATGTGTGCGTTCAACTTACAGAGTTAAACTGATGTGTGTTTGCAGGAGTTTCTAAACCCTTTCTGTGAAGAAGCGCAAAACCCATTTTCCCAGGCAAAAGCCAGCATTTCACAAATAGCTGTAAATCTCCGTCTGAAACACGAAACGAACGTATCCTTCAGACTGCTCTGCTCGGTGTTCGCTGACCTAAGGGAGTTGAATCTGCCTCTAGATTCAGAGAGTGAGAAGCACGTTGCTTCTCGGAGCAGCGTTTTGATATGCCGGAGTGAAAGGGAGTAAACGCGGTTTGGAGAAATATCTGCTTCTAAAACCAAAACGGAGCAACCTAACAGAACGGCCTTCAATGTGTGCGTTCAACTTACAGAGTTAAACTGATGTGTGTTTGCAGGAGTTTCTAAACACTTTCTGTCAAGAAGCGCAAAACGCATTTACCCAGGCAAAAGCCAGCATTTCCCAAATAGCTGTAAATCTCCGTCTGAAACACAAAACGCACGTATCCTTCAGTCTGCTCTGTTGGGTGATCGCTGACCTAAGGGAGTTGAATCTGCCTCTAGATTCAGAGAGTGAGAAGCACGTTTCTTCTCGGAGCTGCGTTTTGATATGCCAGAGTGAATGGGAGTAAACGCGGTTTGGAGAAATATCTGCTTCTAAAACCAAAACGGAGCAACCTAACAGAACGGCCTTCAATGTGTGCGTTCAACTTACAGAGTTAAATTGATGTGTGTTTGCAGGAGTTTCTAAACCCTTTCTGTGAAGAAGCTCAAAACGCCTTTTCCCAGGCAAAAGCCAGCATTTCCCAAATAGCTGTAAATCTCCGTCTGAAACACAAAACGAACGTATCCTTCAGACTGCTCTGCTGGGTGTTCGCATAGCTAAGGGAGTTGAATCTGCCTCTAGATTCAGAGAGTGAGAAGCACGTTGCTTCTCGGAGCTGCGTTTTGATATGCCAGAGTGAATGGGAGTAAACGCGGTTTGGAGAAATATCTGCTTCTAAAACTAAAACGGAGCAACCTAACCGAACGGCCTTCAATGTGTGCGTTCAACTTACAAAGTTAAAGGGATGTGTGTTTGCAGGAGTTTCTAAACCCTTTCTGTGAAGAAGCGCAAAACGCATTTTCCCAGGCAAAAGCCAGCATTTCCCAAATAGCTGTAAATCTCCGTCTGAAACACAAAACGAACGTATCCTTCAGACTGCTCTGCTGGGTGTTCGCTGACCTAAGGGAGTTGAATCGGCCTCTAGATTCAGAGAGTGAGAAGCACGTTGCTTCTCGGAGCTGCGTTTTGATATGCCAGAGTGAATGGGAGTAAACGCGGTTTGGAGAAATATCTGCTTCTAAAACCAAAACGGAGCAACCTAACAGAACGGCCTTCAATGTGTGCGTTCAACTTACAGAGGTAAACTGATGTGTGTTTGCAGGAGTTTCTAAACCCTTTCTGTGAAGAAGCGCAAAACGCATTTTCCCAGGCAAAAGCAAGCATTTCCCAAACAGAAGTAAATCTCCGTCTGAAACACAAAACGAACGTATCCTTCAGACTGCTCTGCTGGGTGTTCGCTGACCTAAGGGAGTTGAATCTGCCTCTAGATTCAGAGAGTGAGAAGCACGTTGCTTCTCGGAGCAGCGTTTTGATATACCAGAGTGAATGGGAGTAAACGCGGTTTGGAGAAATATCTGCTTCTAAAACAAAAACGGAGCAACCTAACAGAACGGCCTTCAATGTGGGCGTTCAACTTACAGAGTTAAACTGATGTGTGTTTGCAGGAGTTTCTAAACCCTTTCTGTGAAAAAGCGCAAAACCCATTTTTCCTGGCAAAAGCAAGCATTTCCCAAATAGCTGTAAATCTCCGTCTGAAACACAAAACGAACGTATCCTTCAGACTGCTCTGCTGGGTGTTCGCTGACCTAAGGGAGTTGAATCTGCCTCTAGATTCAGAGAGTGAGAAGCACGTTGCTTCTCGGAGCAGCGTTTTGATATACCAGAGTGAATGGGAGTAAACGCGGTTTGGAGAAATATCTGCTTCTAAAACAAAAACGGAGCAACCTAACAGAACGGCCTTCAAAGTGTGCGTTCAACTTACAGAGTTAAACTGATGTGTGTTTGCAGGAGTTTCTAAACCCTTTCTGTGAAGAAGCGCAAAACGCATTTACCCAGGAAAAAGCCAGCATTTCCCAAATAGCTGTAAATCTCCGTCTGAAACACAAAACGAACGTATCCTTCAGACTGCTCTTTTGGGTGTTCACTGACCTAAGGGAGTTGAATCTGCCTCTAGATTCAGAGAGTGAGAAGCACGTTGCTTCTCGGAGCTGCGTTTTGATATGCCAGAGTGAATGGGAGTAAACGCGGTTTGGAGAAATATCTGCTTCTAAAACAAAAACGGAGCAAGCTAACAGAACGGCCTTCAATGTGTGCGTTCAACTTACAGAGTTAAACTGATGTGTGTTTGCAGGAGTTTCTAAACCCTTTCTGTGAAGAAGCGCAAAACGCATTTTCCCAGGCAAAAGCAAGATTTCCCAAGTAGCTGTAAATCTCCGTCTGACACACAAAACGAACGTATCCTTCAGACTGCTCTGCTGGGTGTTCGCTCAGCTAAGGGAGTTGAATCTGCCTCTAGATTCAGAGAGTGAGAAGCACGTTGATTCTCGGAGCTGCGTTTTGATATGCCAGAGTGAATGGGAGTAAACGCGGTTTGGAGAAGTATCTGCTTCTAAAACCAAAACGGAGCAACCTAACAGAACGGCCTTCAATGTGTGCGTTCAACTTACAGAGTTAAACTGATGTGTGTTTGCAGGAGTTTCTAAACCCTTTCTGTGAAGAAGCGCAAAACGCATTTTCCCAGGCAAAAGCAAGCATTTTCGAAATAGCTGTAAATCTCCGTCTGAAACACAAAACGAACGTATTCTTCAGACTGCTCTGCTCGGTGTTCGCTGACCTAAAAGAGTTGAATCTGCCTCTAGATTCAGAGAGTGAGAAGCACGTTGCTTCTCGGAGCTGCGTTTTGATATGCCAGAGAGAATGGGAGTAAACGCGGTTTTGAGAAATATCTGCTTCTAAAACCAAAACGGAGCAACCTAACAGAACGGCCTTCAATGTGTGCGTTCAACTTACAAAGTTCAACTGATGTGTGTTTGCAGGAGTTTCTAAACCCTTTCTGTGAAGAAGCGCAAAACGCATTTTCCCAGGCAAAAGCAAGCATTTCCCAAATAGCTGTAAATCTCCGTCTGAAACACAAAACGAACGTATCCTTCAGACTGCTCTGCTGGGTGTTCGCTGACCTAAGGGAGTTGAATCTGCCTCTAGATTCAGAGAGTGAGAAGCACGTTGCTTCTCGGAGCTGCGTTTTGATATGCCAGAGTGAATGGGAGTAAACGCGGTTTGGAGAAATATCTGCTTCTAAAACCAAAACGGAGCAACCTAACAGAACGGCCTTCAATGTGTGCGTTCAACTTACAGAGTTAAACTGATGTGTGTTTGTAGGAGTTTCTAAACCCTTTCTGTGAAGAAGCGCAAAACGCATTTTCCCAGGCAAAAGCCAGTATTTCCCAAATAGCTGTAAATCTCCGTCTGAAACACGAAACGAACATATACTTCAGACTACTCTGCTGGGTGTTCGCTGACCTAAAAGAGTTGAATCTGCCTCTAGATTCAAAGAGTGAGAAGCACGTTGCTTCTCGGAGCTGCGTTTTGATATGCCAGAGTGAATGGGAGTAAACGCGGTTTGGAGAAATATCTGCTTCTAAAACCAAAACGGAGCACCCTAACAGAACGGCCTTCAATGTGTGCGTTCAACTTACAGAGTTAAACTGATGTGTGTTTGCAGGAGTTTCTCAACCCTTTCTGTGAAGAAGCGCAAAACGCATTTTCCCAGGCAAAAGCAAGCATTTCCCAAATAGCTGTAAATCTCCGTCTGAAACACAAAACGAACGTATCCTTCAGACTGCTCTGCTGGGTGTTCGCTTAGCTAAGGGAGTTGAATCTGCCTCTAGATTCAGAGAGTGAGAAGCACGTTGCTTCTCGGAGCTGCGTTTTGATATGCCAGAGTGAATGGAAGTAATCGCGGTTTGGAGAAATATCTGCTTCTAAAACCAAAACGGAGCAACCTAACCGAACGGCCTTCAATGTGTGCGTTCAACTTACAGAGATATATTGATGTGTGTTTGCATGAGTTTCTAAAGTTTCTGTGAAGAAGCGCAAAACGCATTTTCCCAGGGAAAAGCAAGCATTTCCCAAATAGCTGTAAATATCCGTCTGAAACACAAAACGAACGTATCCTTCAGACTGCTCTGCTGGGTGTTCCCTTAGCTAAGGGAGTTGAATCTGCCTCTAGATTCAGAGAGTGAGAAGCACGGTGCTTCTCAAAGCTGCGTTTTGATATGCCAGAGTGAATGGGAGTAAACGCGGTTTGGAGAAATATCTGCTTCTAAAACCAAAACGGAGCAACCTAACAGAACGGCCTTCAATGTGTTCGTTCAACTTACAGAGTTAACCTGATGTGTGTTTGCAGGAGTTTCTAAACCCTTTCTGTGAAGAAGCGCAAAACGCATTTACCCAGGCAAAAGCCAGCATTTCCCAAATAGCTGTAAATCTCCGTCTGAAACACAAAACGAACGTATCCTTCAGACTGCTCTGCTGGGTGTTCGCTGACCTAAAAGAGTTGAATCTCCCTATAGATTCAGAGAGTGAGAAGCAGGGTGCTTCTCGGAGCTGCGTTTTGATATGCCAGAGTGAATCGGAGTAAACGCGGTTTGGAGAAATATCTGCTTCTAAAACCAAAACGGAGCAACCTAACAGAACGGCCTTCAATGCGTGCGTTCAACTTACAGAGTTAAACTGATGTGTGTTTGCAGGAGTTTCTAAACCCTTTCTGTGAAGAAGCGCAAAACGCATTTTCCCAGGCAAAAGCAAGCATTTCCCAAATAGCTGTTAATCTCCCTCTGAAACACAAAACGAACGTATCATTCAGACTGCTCTGCTGGGTTTTCGCGTAGCTAAGGGAGTGGAATCTGCCTTTAGATTCAGAGAGTGAGAAGCACATTGCTTCTCCGAGCTGTGTTTTGATATGCCAGAGTTAATGGGAGTAAACGCGGTTTGGAGAAATATCTGCTTTTAAAACCAAAACCGAGCAACCTAACAGAACGGCCTTCAATGTGTGCGTTCAACTTACAGAGTTAAACTGAGGTTTGTTTGCAGGAGTTTCTTAACCCTTTCTGTGAAGAAGCGCAAAACGCATTTTCCCAAGAAAAAGCAAGCATTTTTTAATTAGCTGTAAATCTGTGTCTGAAACACAAAACGAACGTATCCTTCAGAATGCTTTGCTGGGTGTTCGCTTACCTAAAAGAGTTGAATCTGCCTCTAGATTCAGAGAGTGAGAAGCACGTTGCTTCTCGGAGCTGCGTTTTGATATGCCAGAGTGAATGGAAGTAAGAGCGGTTGGAAAAATATCTGCTTCTAAAACCAAAACGGAGCAACCTAACAGAACGGCCTTCAATGTGTGCGTTCATCTTACAGAGCTAAACTGATGTGTGTTTGCAGGAGTTTCTAAACCTTTTCTGTGACGAAGCGCGAAACGCATTTTCCCAGGCAAAAGCAAGCATTTCCCAAATAGATGTAAATCTCCGTCCGAAATACAAAACGAACGTATCCTTTATACTGCTCTCCTGGGTGTTCGCTGACCTAAGGGAGTTGAATCTGCGTCTAGATTCAGAAAGCGAGAAGCCCCTTGCTTCTAGGAGCTGCGTTTTGATATGCCAGAGTGAATGGGAGTAAACGCGGTTTGGAGAAATATCTGCTTCTAAAACCAAAACGGAGCAACGTGACAGATCGGCCTTAAATGTGTGCGTTCAACATACAGAGTTAATCTGCTTCTAAAACCAGAACGGAGCAACGTAACAGATCGGCCTTCAATGTGTGCGTTCAACATACAGAGTTAAACTGATGTGTGTTTGCAGGAGTTTCTGAACACTTTCTGTGAAGAAGCGCAAAACGCATTTTCCCAGGCAAAAGCAAGCATTTCCCAAATAGCTGTAAATCTCCGTCTGAAACACAAAACGAAGGTATCCTTCAGACTGCCCTGCTGGGTGTTCGCTGACCTAAGGGAGTTGAATCTGCCTCTAGATTCAGAGAGTGAGAAGCACGTTGCTTCTCGGAGCTGCGTTTTGATATGCCAGAGTGAATGGGAGTAAACGCGGTTCGGAGAAATATCTGGTTCTAAAACCAAAACGGAGCAACCTAACAGAACGGCCTTCAATGTGTGCGTTTAACTTACAGAGTTAAACTGATGTGTGTTTGCAGGAGTTTCTAAACCCTTTCTGTGAAGAATCGCAAAACGCATTTTCCCAGGCAAAAGCAAGCATTTCCCAAGTAGCTGTAAATCTCTGTCTGAAACACAAAACGAACGTATGCTTCAGACTGCTCTGCTGGGTGTTCGCTTACCTAAGGGAGTTGAATCTGTCTCTAGATTCAGAGAGTGAGAAGCACGTTGCTTCTCGGAGCTTCGTTTTGATATGCCAGAGTGAATGGGAGTAAACGCGGTTTGGAGAAATATCTGCTTCTAAAACCAAAACGGAGCAACCTAACAAAACGGCCTTCAATGTTCCCGTTCAACTTACAGAGTTAAATTGATGTGTGTTTGCAGGAGTTTCTAAACCCTTTCTGTGAAGAAGCGCAAAACGCATTTTCCCAGGCAAAAGCAAGCATTTCCTAAATAGATGGTAATCTCTGTCTGAAACACAAAACGAACGTATCATTCAGACTGCTCTGCTGGGTGTTCGCGTAGCTAAGGGAGTTGAATCTGCCTCTAAATTCAGAGAGTGAGAAGCACGTTGCTTCTCGGAGCTGCGTTTTGATATGCCAGAGTGAATGGGAGTAAGCGCGGTTTGGAGAAATATCTGCTTCTAAAACCAAAACGGAGCAACCTAACAGAACGGCCTTCAATGTGTGCGTTCAACTTACAGAGGTAAACTGAGGTGTGTTTGCAGAAGTTTCTAAACCCTTTCTGTGAAGAAGCGCAAAACGCATATTCCAAGGCAAAAGCAAGCATTTCGCAAATAGATGTAAATCTCAGTCTGAAACACAAAACGAACCTATCCTTCAGACTGCTCTGCTAGGTGTTCGCTGACCTAAGGGAGTTGAATCTGCCTCTAGATTCAGAGAGTGAGAAGCACGTTGCTTCTCGGAGCTGCGTTTTGATATGCCAGAGTGAATGGGAATAAACGCAGTTTGGAGAAATATCTGCTTCTAAAACCAAAACGGAGCAACCTAACAGAACGTCCTTCTATGTGTGCGTTCAACTTACAGAGTAAAACTGATGTGTGTTTGCAGGAGTTTCTAAACCCTTTCTGTGAAGAACCGCAAAACGCATTTTCCCAGGAAAAAGCAAGGATTTTTCAAATAGCTGTAAATCTCTGTCTGAAACACAAAACGAACGTATCCTTCAGACTGCTCTGCTTGGTGTTCGCTGACCTAAGGGAGTTGAATCTGCCTCTAGATTCAGAGAGTGAGAAGCACGTTGCTTCTCGGAGCTGCGTTTTGATATGCCAGAATGAATGGCAGTAAACGCGGTTTAAAGAATTATCTTCTTCTAAAACCAAAACGGAGCAACCTAACAGAACCGCCTTCAATGTGTGGGTTCAACTTACAGAGTAAAACTGATGTGTGTTTGCAGGAGTTTCTAAACCCTTTCTGTGAAGAAGCGCAAAACGCATTTTCCCAGTCAAATTCGGTCATTTCCCAAATAGGTGTAAATCTCCGTCTGAAACAGAAAACGAAATTATCCTTCAGACTGCTCTGCTGGGTGTTCGGTTACCTAAGGGAGTTGAATCTGCATCTAGATTCAGAGAGTGAGAAGCACGTTTCTTTTCGGAGCTGCGTTTTGATATGACAGAGTGAATGGGAGTAAACGCGGTTTGGAGAAATATCTGTTTCTAAAACCAAAACGGAGCAACGAGATTGAACGGCCTTCAATGTGTGCGTTCAATTTACAGAGTCAAACTGACGTGCCTTTGCAGGAGTTTTTAAACCCTTTCGGTGAAGGAGCGGAAACCGCATTTTTTCAGCCAAATTCAAGCATTTCCCAAATCGCTGTAAATCTTCTTCTAAAACACAAAACGAACGTATCAGGGAAGCCCAACAGACTCACAGCAGATCTCTCAGCAGAAACGCTACAAGCCAGAAGGGAATGAGGGCCTCTAGTCAACATTCTTAAAGAAAAGAACTTTCAACCCAGAATTTCATATCCAGCCAAACTGTGCTTCAGAAGTGAAGGAAAAATAAAATCCTTTGCGAACAAGCAAGTAGTTAGAGATTTTGTCACCACCAGGCATGCTTTACAAGAGCTCCTAAAAGAGGCACTACACATAGATAGGATCAACAAGTACCAGCCATTTCAAAATCACACTGAATGCTAAAGAGCTTCAACATAATGAAGAATCTACAACAACTAACAGGCAAAACAGCCACTTAGCATCAGAATGGCAGTATCAAATTCACACATAACAATATTAACCCTAAATGTAAATGGACTAAATGCACCAATCAAAAGACACAGACTCGCAAATTGGATAAAAATCCAAAACCCATCAGTGTGCTGTATCCAGGAAACCCATCTCACATGCAAGGATACACAAAGGCTCAAAATAAAGGGTTGGAGGAAGATTTACAAAGCTAATGGAAAGCAAAATAGCAGGAGTTTCAATTCTCATCTCTGATAAAGTAGACTTTAAAGCAACAGAGATCAAAAGAGACAAAGAAGGCCATTACATAATGGTAAAACGATCAATACAACAAGAAGAGCTAGCGATCCTAGACATATATGGACCCAATGCAGGAGCACCCAGATACATAAGGCAAGTTCTTAATGACTTACAAAAGGACTTAGACTCCCACACAATAATAGTGGGAGACTTTAACACTCCACTGTCAATACTAGACAGATCAACCAGACAGAAAATCAACAAGGATATCCAGGGCTTGAACTCAGACCTGGAGCAAGCAAACCTGATAGACATTTACAGAACTCTCCACCCCAAATCCACAGAATACACATTCTTCTCAGCACCACATCACACCTACTCTAAAATTGACCACATAATTGGAAGTAAAGCACTGCTGAACAAACGCAAAACAACTGAAATCATAACAAACAGCCTCTCAGACCATAGTGCAATCAAGTTAGAACTCAGAATTCAAACCGACCCAGAACCACACAGCTTCATGGAAACTGAACAACTGGCTCTTGAATGTTGACTGGGTAAACAACGAAATGAAAGCAGAAATAAAGAAGTTCTTCGAAACCAATGAGAACGAAGACACAACGTGCCAGAACCTCTGGGACACATTTAAAGCAGTCTCTAGTGGAAAGTATATAGCAATAAGTGCCCATATGAGGAGAATGGAGAGATCCAAAATTGACACCCTATCGTCAAAATTGAAAGAGGTAGAGGAGCAAGATCAAAAAAACTCAAAACCCAGCAGAAGACAAGAAATTACTAAGAGCAGAGCTGAACTGATGGAGATTGAGACACGAAAAACCCTCCAAAAAATCAATAAATCCAAGAGCTGGTTTTTTGAGAAGATCAACAAAATACACAGACCACTAGCAAGATTGATTAAAAATAAAAGAGAGCAACCAAATAGATGCAATAGAAAATGATAAAGGGGAAATCACCTCAGATTCCACAGAAATTCAAACCATCATCAGAGAATATTACAAACAACTCTATGCACATAAACTAGTAAACCTGGAAGAAATGGATAAATTCCTGGACTCCTGTGTCCTCCCATGCCTAAACCAGGAGGAAGCTGAAACTATGAATAGACCAATAACAAGGTCTGAAATTGAGGCAGCAATTAACAGCCTACCACACAAATAAAGCCCAGGTCCAGATGGGTTCACAACCGAATTCTACCAGACACACAAGGAGGAGCTGGTACTATTCCTTCTAAAACTATTTCAAACAATCCAAAAAGAGGGATTCCTTCCCAAATCATTTTATGAGACCAACATCATCCGGATACCAAAACCCGGCAGAGACCCAACGAGAAAAGAAAACTTCAGGCCAATATCCATGATGAACATAGATGCAAAAATCTTCAATAAAATATTGGCAAGCCGATTGCAACAGCAAATCAAAAAACTTATTCATCATGATCAAGTAGGATTCATCCCGGGGATGCAAGGCTGGTTCAACATACGCAAGTCTATCAACGTAATTCACCACATAAACAGAACCAAAAACAAAAACCACATGATTATCTCAATTGACGTAGAGAAGGCATTTGACAAAACTCGACAGCCCTTTATGCTAAAAACCCTCAATAAACTCGGTATCGATGAAACGTATCTCAAAGTAATAAAAGCTATTTATGACAAACCAACAGCCAATATCATACTGAATGGGCAAAAACTGGAAGCATTCCCTTTAAAATCTGGCACCAGACAAGGATGCCCTCTCTCACCACTCCTATTCAATATAGTACTGGAAGTTCTAGCCAGAGCAATCAGGCAAGAAAAAGAAATAAAGGGAATTCAAATAGGAAAGGTGGAAGCCAAATTGTCTCTATTTGCAGACGACATGATAGTATACCTAGAAGACCCCTTTGCCTCAGCCCAAAATTTCCTGAAACTGATAAGCAACTTCAGCAAAGTCTCAGGATATAAAATC